>NC_044979.1:102343578-102664490 GCF_008728515.1 Papio anubis
GGAAGGAAGAAAGAAAGAAAGGGAGGGAGGGAGGGAGGAAGGAGAGAAAGAGAGAGAAGAAAAGAAAGAAAGGAAGGAAGGAAGGAGGAAGGAAGGAAGGAAGGAAGGAAGGGAAAGAAAAGAAAGAAAAGAAAGAAAGAAAGAAAGAAAGAAAGAAAGAAAGAAAGAAAGAAAGAAAGAAAGAAAGAAAGAAAGAAAGGAAGGAAGGAAGGAAGGAAGGAAGGAAGGAGAGAAAGAGAGAGAAGAAAAGAAAGAAAGGAAGGAAGGAGGAAGGAAGGAAGGAAGGAAGGAAGGAAGGAAGGAAGGGAAAGAAAAGAAAGAAAGAAAGAAAGAAAGAGAGAGAGAAAGAAAGAAAGAAAGAAAGAAAGAAAGAAAGAAAGAAAGAAAGAAAGAAAGAAAGGGAAGGAAAGGAAAGAAAGAAAAGAAAGAAGGAGAGAAAGAGAGAGAGAAATAAAGGGAGGAAGACAGGAAGGCAGGAATGGGGGGAAGAGGGAGGGAGAGAGGGAGGGAAGGAAGGAACGAAGGAAGGAAGGAAGGAAGGAAGGAAGGGAGGGAGGGAGGGAGGGGAGTGAGCGAGAGAAAGAAGAAAGAGAGAGGGAAGAAAGAAGGGAAGGAAGGAAGGAAGGATCATATTGATCATTCGATCAATATAGTATGGACAGGAGTGACACTATGTGACCTCCAGGGCTAGAGAAAAGGCAATTGCTTGATGGAACATTCACACTTGGTGGCATAAGCCACCAAGAGTAAGAAGTTCAACTACTCTGAGGGTGCCAAGCAGCATGGGGAGGTAGTCTAAGTCTTCCAGTCATCCTTGCCCAGGCATCAGAGTGAAAGAGCCACCACATGATTCTAGCCCCAAACCTAAAGTTACCCAACCTTCTCATCTTCCCACATGAGGCCCTGGACGTTGTGGAGCAGAGACAACCCATGCCTGCTCTGTCTGTTCCAAGTTCTTATCTACCAAATCATAACAATGGTTGTTGTTTTAAGCCAGTAAGGCTTTGGGGTGCTTTGCTATGCAGCAATAGTCCAGAACAGATGTTCAAAAGGTAAACTTTATCTAAGGTTTTGAGCAAGACAGAAGATGTTCTGAATCCTTGACATTACAATAACTCAATTGAATCCCAGCTCATGAGTTTATTTCACACCCATGGTGCCCAGCTCCGGACAGGTCCAATGCAAAACTGAGTCACACAACATCTCTGATGGTGGACGAGCACCACTGAGTTCCAAGGAACCCAGTTGCCCAGATTCTTGATATCTCTTGAGTCCTATCAGGAAACAGATAATAAAAAGGATAATGTGAGAATGACTCAAATGAACTGTTCATAAAATTGTGAGTGAGGATGTATCCTAAGATTCGTACGGCATCCCAGGCTACTAGAAGTCAGTTGTTACCTCCTCTGGGCTCATGGGGCCTGGAGAGAAGGCAATACCAAGAAGAGAGCTATGCAGAATCACCTATTTGGAGAGAAGCATAGTCCTTCAGTAAAGGACCCTGCCAGCCTCAAGTGGCCTCAAGCTCCTCCATGTACTGAACTCAGCAGGAAGGCACAGGGCAGAATATCCATTGAATTTAATCCTACAGGTCAGCCTCCATGAGCAGAACAGGGAGAAGGGATTAATGCCAGGAGGGCAAACAGAAGACAACCAGCAAGTTCCCCACGAACGCATGATACAGGACAGTGGTTCTCAACCAGGGGCAATTTGTACCCCTCTACCCCAGGGGACATTTGGCAATGTCTGGAGATAATTTATAGGGTGGTGGTGGTGTATCAACAACAATACCTTGTGGGTAGAGGCCAGAACTGTTGCTAAACATCCCACAATGCCTAGGACAGCTTCCACATCAAAGAATTCTACCCAAAATGCCAACAGTGGCCAGGATGAGAATTCCAGCTCTAGAGTGTTCTCAGAAAAGCCCTGAACCAGGGGGTCACACAATTTGGCTTCTAGCCTCTGCTCTGCTGCCAACAGCTTGATGGCCTGGGCCGGTGACACAACTTCCTTGAGCCTCTATCCCATCTGTCAAATTAGGGTCATGATAATGTAGGACCATTGCTTTTTATGTAAGGGATGAATTCTTGAAGACCTAATATCATTTGAACCTTAAAAAATTCACAACCAGGCCTGGTGCAGTGGCTCATACCTGTAATTCCAGCACTTTGGGAGGCTGAGGCAGGCAGATCCCTTTGAGGTAAGGAGTTTGAGACCAGCCTGGCCAACATAGCAAAATCCCATCTCTTCTAAAAATAGAAAAATTAGCCAAGGATTGTGGCATGTGCCTGTAATCCCAGTGACTTGGGAGGCTGAGGCAGGAGAATTCCTTGAACCCAGGAGGCAGAAGTTGCAGTGGGTCAAGATCACGCCACTGCACTCCTGCCTGCCTGGGTGACAGCAAGACTCCGTCAAAAAAAAACATAGAAAGAAAAATTCACAACCAATCCTAACAAACAGTGCAGGTAGTTCTGCTTACCAGCTGAACTCATGTAGCCACATGGCATTAGCAAAAAGAACTTTGTGATTTTACCTGCAGGCCAGCTTCGAAATCATGTGATTCCTGATGGATTTTTACCCTTAGGAAGATCATATTAATTTCATGCATAAAGATTTTTATTAATATTTGATATCATGCTTTTTCAAATTCTCACAGAATGCGATGCTTCCGTACTGCGCTGGCCTACCCACTGGGATTGCTGGCAGGGTCAGTTAAGGTCTTTACCAAAGAGCCCTGAATCCTCCGAAGGCATGGTTTCTGCTCATGGTAGATCCACCAGGCCAGAGACTTCTCTACCTTTTCTCTCCCCTTAAGCTCAGGGCCATCTCTTTTCCATGGGGCCTCCTGCATGGCAGCTAATCTAATGGACTACATCAGAATTTGCTCCAACTTCCTAAGAACATGTCTCTTTGGATAAATAAATAGTATGACTTCCCCTTTCTTTTTTTTTTTTTTTTTTTTTTTTTTTGAGACGGAGTCTTGCTCTACCACCCAGGCTGGAGTGCAGTGGTGCTATCTGGGCTCACTGCAAGCCCCGCCTCCCGGGTTCATGCCATTCTCCTGCCTCAGCCTCCCGAGTAGCTGGGACTACAGGCACCCGCCACCATGCCTGGCTAATTTTTTGTATTTTTAGTAGAGATGGGGTTTCACCGTGTTAGCCGGGTGGTCTCGATCTCCTGACCTCATGATCCACCCGACTGCCTCGGTCTCCCAAAGTGCTGGGATTACAGGTGTGAGCCACCGCACCTGGCCAACTTTGCCTTTCCAAAGATCCAGTAACCCAACCCATCCCTCCAACATGTGTACTCCCACGGACCCAGGCCCAGGTAGGAAACACTGTGTTCTCTGCTGTAGTCATTCCCTCCGTCCCTTTTTCTACTCCCCAGTAAGGTTAGGGAATGAAATGAAAAAAAATTAGACAACGACTCCAGGACAGTGAATAGCTGAGCAAAGTGAAAACTGCCCAGAGGTGGTCCAATTAGTTCCAAGTGTGCCGAGCTACATCTCTGGGAAGGAGTTCAGGAAGCCTGATTATCCACACTCCCCACCTCACCCCTCTCACCAAAGCCAGCATTAATGCTTCCCTCTGTTTTCCCAAAGCGCTTTGTTCATACTGCTATTATAACCACAATACATTGCAATAGAGTTAGCCTGTAACACTTGCCTTAGATTACTGTGCACTTCCTATGAGCTATTTTTAAGTAGAGTATGGTTCCCCATCACTGCGTCTTTGGTATCTCAATGGGGAAGAACTTTTTGGTGGATCTCTTTATAGCTGCTTTGTCTTGCCATTGAGAAGCATTTTATCTCTGCCCTTCCATCCTCAAATGTTCCAAGTCATCAATAATAGCTGAGGCATAAATCTTAGTATGATAAAGTCCAATTCTAAGTGCTTTACAGGTATTAATTTATTTAGTCTCCCAATAACACTGTGATACAGGTTACTATTATTGTTCCTATTTGAGAAATGGAGAATTGAGACACAAAGAGATTAAGTAACTTGCCCAGGGTCACTAGTAAATGGTGGAATTGGGATTCAAATTCAAGCTGGTCCAGTTACAAAATTCATGCCCTCCACCACTATACTCTGTTGCCTCTCACCAAGCAAACCAAGTGGCCCCAGAGGAAGAAACACTGGAGACAGCATTTGAGTTTCCCTGTCTGTTTCATGTCAATGGCCCATGGACTGGGATTGTGATTTCTGGTGCACAACAGTCCGCAAAGAAAGAAAATCCCTTCCCTTGACCCCTACAAGGAGAGACTATTTCTGGAAGGGAGGAGCAGCATTTAACCACTTACACTTTGGAGAGCAAGTGGTCCATATGAGGACTGAAAGGAGTTAGATTTCAGTTACTTCAGTGGCATTGTGTTCTAACAGCCATGTTAGGAGTCCTACCAACTGGGTTCATTTACTGTGTTTTATGTCAGCCCCCCACCTTCCCTCTACCTCCTCCCTGACTCAGGCAGATGCAGAGATCTGAGCAGTCTTCCTGCCCTCTCCAATCCACACTTCTCACAGCAGCAGTCAGAAAGATTCTTCTCAAATGCCGATCTTGAAACCACCTTTGTAAAAGTTATTTCAGTAGAAAATTATGGCAGTGGGAGATATCTGATCCAGCCAACCCCACTCTTGCTTTTAGCCTTCAAGCTGCCCAGCTAACTTTGAGAGGCATTTAGTTTATAATTTAAATTAAAATACCCCTTCCCAAAAACTCCACTGTCTTTGTAAAGCTAATGAGAGACCACCAGGCTAGGAGGAGAAGAGGAGTCTGAATTCTGCTAAAGCTAGACATAAATGATTGCCAGCCATTATTCTAGAGGTCACAAGATATGCAACTTCCCCAGTTACTCCTGCAGGTAATATCAATATTGCAGAACCTAGTATTTGCCTTTTGAGATGTCTTTTCAGGTTTTTTTTGCATGTCTGACACCCATGACTCCAACTGGACCCACCAACTAGACCCACCCCATCCAGAAGCGCTTCAGCGCAGGAGGATCATTTCCCACACCTCTATGATGGTACCCCAACCAATCAGCAGCAAGCACCCATTTCTGAGCCACCCACACCCCTTCCCCAAAACTGCCTTGAAAAACCCCTAACCTCTGCACTGGTAAGATTGATTCGAGTAATAACTTCATCTCCTGCATGGTATCACTGGCCTCGCATCAATTAAACTTTTTCTTCACTGCAATGCTGTGGTCTTTTTTGGTGCAGCCAGCAGGAAAAACCTATCAGGCAGTTACAATCTGACCATGTCACTCACCTTCTTAAACCTTCAGAGGTTCCCCATTGCTCTTATTATGAAGTCCAAACTCTTTAATGTGACTTACAATGCCTTCTCTGGCCTACCTACCTCTCCTGCTCCAGCGGCATTTCACTTGAGTTCCAGCTCCACTGAAAGATGTGCAGTTGCCTGAGAGAAGGCTCATGCTCCTTGACTCCTCTCTCCCCACTCACTGTACTGTGATACCGTTGAGGGCATGTTGATTCACTGATGCCCCTGGCAGCACCAACATCCCCAAACATCCTGTTTGAGGGCAATGCCACAAGTTATCCCAGTCAGTTTGCAAGGTTATAAACCATAATTAGGGCTGGAAAACAGAGTGGTTTTGCACAGAAGTGGTTCCTTTCTACCACTCAAGAATCCTCAAAGAGGAAGAAAAAAAAAACAAAGCTGTGCCTTGGGATAAAAAAGCAAGACCACTGTTCATGAGCTGTAGGAAGTTGTCTGTTATTTGAAGGGCCATGCTTTCTGATTGTCAGTTCCCAGCAATGCTGAAAAAAGCAGCCCAATTCCACCCCTACAAGAGTTGCCTAGAATGGATTAAAAAAAGCACACTGGTGGACTTTCATCTCATTAATTTTCCTGAAGGCTTCTCTCTGGCCCCTTTTAATACAAACACAGCTGACAAACCACTGCTGGCTGAGTGCTTTAATTGAGTTGCTGATGGACAACTGCATAATTTGGCAGCCAAGAATTTCCTACAGCTGCTATTAGAGGCTGCCCTGTCTGGTTCTGATAATAAGTTCATCAAATTCATTCTGCACTTCTAAGTCCAGAAATCTGAAGTTATAAACGGCACTTAGCATTGGTCCCCAGAATGAGTCTTTCTGTATTCTCTGCAGGATTCTATGCCTCTGCTGCTCCTTTCCCTGAGAAACATCCAATCAGTGTTGCCAGGGCTCCTCTGCTGGGTGTGAGCTGCTGTCTGAGACCATCCCCTGCCCAGGGCACACAGCTCCATCCCCTGCTTCTACTCAAAGACTTAGCTCTTGCCATTGCTCCCTGTCTCTTGCATTATCAGTTTTCCCCCTATCTATTGGATCATTCCCATCAGCACACACATTTTTTTTGCTTCTTCCATCAAAAAGGAAAACCATCCTTGTTTTCTCACATATTCTCTTCCAGATGCTGCTCCATTTCTCTGTTTCCTTTTATAGTAAAACTCCTCAAAGTAAATGTCTACAATTATTCTCCTCTGCTTCTGCTCTCTCTCTCTCTCTCTCTTTTTTTTTTTTTTTTTTTTTTTTTTTTGAGATGGAGCCTTGCTCTGTCGCCAAGGCTGGAGCACAGTGGCACGATCCTGGCTCACTGCAAACTCCGCCACCCAGGTTCAAGCAATTCTCCTGTCTCAGCCTCCCAAGTAGCTGGGACTACAGGCACGTGCCACCATGCCTGGCTAGTTTTTTTTTGTTTTTTGGTTTTTTTGTATTTTTAGTAGAAACGGGGTTTCACCGTGTTAGCCAGGCTAGTCTTAAACTCCTGACCTTGTCATCCGCCCACCTCCCAAAGTGCTGGTATTACAGGTGTGAGCCATGGCACTTGGCCTCCATCCTCTCTTGAACCTGCCCAATTCAGCTTTCATCCTACCCACTCCGCTGGGCTGCCATTTTCAAGGTCAGCAATGACCTTGTGTTCCCAAATCAAGTCTCAATCTTCACCTCACTCCCGCAGCCTGTGACACACTTGATCTCCACTCCCTTCTGGAAACATGCAACTCCCCGGTTTCTGGACTCAGTGCTCCTGGTTTTCCTCCCGAATCACTGGCCACTCCTTCTCAGCCTCTTGTGAGGGCTGTCCTCAGCTTCCTGACCTCTAACACAGGGGTGCCTCAGGACTGAGTTTGCAGAAGTCTTTTATTCTCTATTTATTGTCACTCCCCAGGTGACCCATTTGCAGGTCTACTGCACACCACACCCATGTGAATCGTACCTAGTTTTCCACCTCCAGTTCCGGCCTCTCCCCTGAACTGCTTCCTGGCAACCTCAGTTCCATGTCTCAAACATAACACATCCAAAACAGAAGGCTGTTTCTCCCCCTCAGTGCCTTCCTCTCCCCCAGTCTTCTTCATATGGAAATGGCACTCCATTTATCCACCTGCTGAGACCAAAAGTGTTGGTGTTATTCTTGACTTCTCTCTTTCATTCTTACCCCACATCCCTCTACCTTCAAAATACAAGCAGAAGATGACTACCTCTTGCCATTCCACCATTCTTCACTAGTCTTCTCTAGTCCAAGCCAGCACTCTCTCCAGGCTGTGCTATTGCAATAGCATCGAGGGCTGGCGCCGTTTCCCTTACCCCAAATCCCACCCCACCTGCCTCTTCACTCTGCAGCCAGAGAGACTGTTCATCGCTGGACCCTGGGGGAAGTTTCACAGCTCTGCTCAACTCACCCTCATCTTGGAAATTCCAATATCCTTATCATGGCTCACCCGGGCCTATGCGAATTTACCTATGTGAATTTACAGAACTACTTCTGTGCTCTAACCCCTCCTCTCCTGCTGGCTCACCCACTCCAGCACCCTGGCCTTCTTACTGCTCTCTGAAAGCCCAAGCATACTTCTACCTCAGGGCCTCAATTACTCTCTCCTCAGCCGGGAAAGCGCCCTTCGTAGCCCACCCCAATTTCCACATGGTTCTCTCCATTATCCACATCTCTTTCCAAGTCTCTTAGGCAGAGAGGCTTTCCCTGGCCACTTTGTCCAAAACAGCCTCCTCCAGCCTGTTTGCCCTGCTTAGCTGCCTTACATATTATCCTTGACAGAATATATTTGTTTGCATGTTTGTTTATTATCTATCTCCCCACGACTACCCGCCACTGGGATATCAGCTCTGTGAGAGAAGAAAGTTTATGCTTGGTGTCCTGCCACATTCCCAGAGCCTAAAACAGTGCCTGAAACATAGAAGACCCTCTAAATATTTACCAAGCATGACCATATGCCAAGCACTGATTTGAGCATTTTTACATAAATTAATTAATTAAATTCTTTAAAGAGACCATAAGGCAAGTGATATGATTATCATTTCCATTTCACAGAAGTTGAAGCACAGGAAGGTTGACTATTTTGCCCAAGATGTCACATTTAATAGATGGCAGAACCAGGATTTGAACCCAGGCAGCCTGGCCCAGCACCTGCTGTCTTAACCACCACAATCCACCTCCTCCAGGAGCTCACTGTCCAGTCTGGAGAAACTGATGAGGCACCGCCATCCTGCCTGACTCCCTGGGTTTATCATCCAGCACCTTGGCTCTGACTGTGGCTCAGCCCTATTTACAGGGTTTCTGTCCTGCCCTAAGAGCTGGTCCCTAACAGGTCCCAATTCTGGTATCTTCATCCCTGTTTTGGTAAAAAGAATCCTAAGGCTCTGTCTTGGCCCCCCTACCTTGTATCCCTGTCCCCAGAGCTGAGTCCTGCCAGAGCTCTCTCCAGAGATGAGAGGGCTTTTAGTTGTGCCACAGGCTGAGAGACCTCCGGATGCTGACCATCTGGATATCTGGGCAGAGCCTGTTCCAGGAGTCCCATGCCAAGCTCAGTCTGCTTATCCCTTGGAACATGGCTGGCAGCTGGATAACTGCCTACAAAATTAGCCTATCCACAAACCCCTACCAGTTCACCTTACCAGTTACTAGTCTACAGTTCACTACCCATTCCTAAGTCACTTTCAGTGTGTCAGCACTTCCCATACTTCACCTTAGGGAGCCCTTTGAAGGAGGTACTATCAAAACCACTTTACAAATTTGAATTTGAAAAATTTAGAAACGTTCCAAGGGTCAGAGTGGAAATGGGAACCAGTCCATGCAACTCTGACGCCTGTGTCTTCTCCCCTACTCCTTGCTTACGGTCGCCAGGCAGACCTCTCCCACCCTGTGGACCTGTCTGCTTCCTCCTCATGCATCTCAAAGACAACAGGGGGTAGAAAAGTCTGAAACACATCTCCCCAGTTGAGTGTTACATTCAAATACACACACACACACACACACACACACACACACACATCATGAGGCAAGGCCTCAGCCAGCAGATGTTTCTGTTCAAAATTAACATTAGGGCATCTCAGGACCATTCATTTAATAATAATCAAGTTATTATCTTTGACACTAATTGTGGAAATTTGAACAAATAATCATGCTCAAGACATAAGCTTCTCTTACGCTTACTAAAAATCATAAGAGACTTCCCTGAGATTGAGGTCTGAGTCATTACACGCACTGTACGAGTTCTCAGCCATAAGTAACAATCACAAGACTATCAACAAGCATTAATTGAACACCTGCTGTATACAAGGTAGAAAAGTCCAGTGATAGAGCCCTGAACTGACTACTCAAAGGCTGAGGTTTGGGTCCAAGCTCTGCTATTTAATTGCTGTGTGACTTTGGGTAAGTCACTCCATTTCTCTGAGCCTTGGTGAGAAGAAAGAATGGCACTAGCTGCCCACTAATGAGGTCTCTTCTAGATCTGGCATTCTGTAGAGAAGCAAAAAGGCTTCAGATCTCACATAGCAGCGACCAAGGGAAAGTCTCTTTGGGGATTCTGCTGTCAATGGAAAAGACCAGGAAAGACTGTTCTATGTTTAGAGATAGTTGCCTTTTGAATGTGAAATGCATGATATAATAATTATCAGAATGATGGATGGATGGATGGATGGATGGATGGATGGATGGATGGATGGATGGATGGATGGACTGATTCACCCATTCATTTGGTCAGGACAGAAATGACCAACCTGACTTTTACTCAGTTTCTGACACTGGAAAGAGTCCAAGCTTTGGAGTCAGCCACTCCTGGATTGACCCCTTTGGAGTCCACTCCAACTCTTACAATCAGTGAAAGCCTTGGCAAGTTGCTTAACTTCTCCAAACCTCAGTTTCTGCATCTTTGAAATTATGAAATGAGAAAAGAGTTCCCCTTGCCTTCATTCCTCAGTCTCCAAAAGACTCAGAATAGATCTGTTTGAACACACTCAGATCAAAGGAAGTAAAGGTTTATTTGTTACTCACCCATCTGAGAAGCTTGTACACACACGGGACTGCTCAGAAGCCAGAAAGAGCCCTCTCATTCACCAGATAGTTCCTTTATCTCCCATATTCACCATCTATATAGTTGGAGCTCACCAGGTATTTAACAAGCTTGTACTGACTGTCATTTTGTGGCAAGATAATGTTAGGTTTTAAAGATTCACAGATGAATAGATAAACATGGTTTCAGTCCACACAAAGATTCTAGCCTAGGTGGGGAGATGGATATGAAAATAACACCTATAATCCAGGATATTCTCAGCAGCTTGCATCCCAGCACGAAGCAGACAGGTATTGTATAAATATATTTTGAGAAAGTAAACATCATAATAATAATAAATGAAGTAATTTGCAAGATAAGGGAAGTATAAGGTACCATGGGAACACATGGAAGGAAAACCTAAATCAGATAAGTACAGTGACAGATTTCCTTTAGAAAGAAATGTCTCAGAGAAAGAATATGCTAGGCAGAAAGAAAATCATGTGAAAGGCCTTGGATAAGACACAGAGTTCAGTCTGTTAGAGAACTGAGAGCAGTTCGTTGCTGAGAAGTCAGATGCAAGGAGTGGAGAGACAACCTGCATGGGTACACAGGGACTAGAGCTTAAAGGGCTATATGGGGTCCTTAAAGGATGGTAAATATTCCCAAGGGCAGTGAAGAACCATAAAGATTTTTAAAAAGAAGAGATATAATTAGATATTTATTTTAGAATTATGCTTCTTAAACTGTAATGTACTCAGGCATTACTTGGGGATTTTGTTTAATGCAGATTCAGATTCAATAGATCTGAGACCCATGGAAATGGGATTCTGCATTTTTTTGTTTGTTTGTTTGTTTTTGTTTTTTGTTTTTTGTTTTTTGTTTTTATTATTATACTTTAAGTTCTAGGGTACATGTGCATAACGTGCAGGTTTGTTACATATGTATACTTGTGCCATGTTGGTGTGCTGCACCCATCAACTCCTCAGCACCCATCAACTCGTCATTTTACATCAATTATAACTCCCAATGCAATCCCTCCCCCTCCCATGATAGGCGGTTATTATTGATGTCCCCTTCAGTCCAGGTGATCTCTCATTGTTCAGTTCCCACCTATGGTGAGAACATCGCGGTGTTTGGTTTTTCTGTGTTCTTGCGATAGTTTGCTGAGAATGATGGTTTCCAGCTGCATCAATGTCCCTACAAAGGACACAAACTCATCCTTTTTGCCTTAATGGCTGCATAATTATTCCATGGTGTATATGTGCCACATTTTCTTAATCCAGTCTGTCGCGATGGACGTGGGTTGGTTGATCTTTGCTATTGTGAATAGTGCATAATGCAACATAAGTGTGCATGTGTCTTTATAGCAGCATGATTTATAATCCTTTGGGTATATGCAGTAATGAGATATTTCAGGTCATAATTTTATCCTAGTTCTAGATCCTTGAGGAATGTCATGCATACTGTTTTCCATAATGGTTGAACTAGTTTACAATCCACCAACAATAGTGTTCCTATTTCTCCACATCCTCTCCAGCACCTATTTGTTTCCTGACTTTTTTAATGGTCGCCAAATTTCTAACTGGGGTGTAGAGATGAGTATCTCACATTGTGGTTTTGGTTGCATTTCTCTGATGGCCAGTGATAATGAGCATTTTTCATGTGTCTGTTGGCTGTATGAATGTCTTCTTTTACCGAAATGTCTGTTCTTATCCTTTGCCCACTTTTGATGGGGCTGTTTGTTTCTTGTAAAGTTGTTTGAGTTCTTTGTAGGTTCTGGATATTAGCCCTTTGTCGGATGAGTGATTGCAAAAATTTTCTCCCATTCTGCAGGTTGCCTGTTCCTCTGATGATTTTCTTTGCTGTGCAGAAGCTCTTTTGGATTTAATTAGATCCATTTGTCAATTTTAGCTTTTGCTACTTGCGTTGCTTTTGGTGTTTTAGACATGAAGTCTTTACCCATGCCTATGTGTCTAGATGAATTTACTACCTAGGTTTTCCTCTAAGTTTTTATGGTAGTGGAGTCCTAACATTTAAGTCTCTAATCCATCTTGGATTCAGTACACTACCATTATAAGGAGTAAGGAAGGGGATCCAGTTTCAGCTTTCTACTTATGGCTAGCCAATTTTCCCAGCACCATTTATTAAATGAAGTCTTTCCCCATTTCTTGTATTTCTCAGGTTTGTCAAAGATCAGATGGCTGTAGATGTGTAGTATTATTTCTGAGGACTCTTGTTCATTCCATTGGTCTATATCTCTGTTTTGGTACCAGTACCATGCTGTTTTGGTTACTGTAGCCTTGTAAGTATAGTTTATCAATTAGCGTGGTCACCTCAGCTTTCATTCTTCAGAGCTTAGGATTGTCTTGCGGAGATCACGGGCTCTTTTTGGTTCCATATGAACTTTAAAGCAGTTTCCAATTCTGTGAAGAAACTCATTGGTATTGGCTTGATGGGGATGGCATTGAATCTATAAATAACCTTGGGCGAGTATGGCCATTTTCACAATATTGATTCTTCCTATCAAGGCATGGTATGTTCTTCCATTTGTTTGTGTCCTCTTTTGTTCGCACAGGCAGTGGTTTGTAGTTCTCAGAAGAGGTCGCTGCATCCCTTATGAAGTTAGTTCCTGGGTGATTCTCTTTTGAAGCAATTGTGAATGGAAAGTTCTATTCTGATTGGCTCTCATGTTTGTCATTACTGCGGTGTATAAGAATGCTTGTGATTTTTGCACATTAATTTTGTATCCTGAGACTTTGCTGAAGTTGTATCAGCTTAAGGAGATTTTGAGCAGAAATGGGGTTTTCTAAATGTAATCATGTCATCTGCAAGAGGACAATTTGACTTCTTCTTTTCTAACTGAATACCATGATTTCTTTCTCTTGCCTGATTGCCTAGCCAGAACTTCCAACACTATATTTGAATAAGTGGTGAGAGAGAGCATCACATCTTGTCACCAGTTTTCAAAGGGAATTTTCCAGTTTTGCCCATTCAGTATGATATTGGCTGTGGGTTTAATCATAAATAGCTCTTATATTTGGGGTACATTTAATAAGCCACCTTGTATTGAAGCGTTTTTAGCATGAAAGGGCTGTTGGTGCAGTCCAAAAGCCTTTTCTGCTGCATCTATTAGAGATATCATATGGTTCTTGTCTTTGGTTCTATTTATATGCTGGATTATGTTTTATTGATTTGCGAATGTTAGACCAACCTTGCATCCAGGATGCAAGCCCACTTGATCATGGTGGATAAGCTTTTGATGTGTTGCTGAATCCGGTTTGCCAGTATTTTTATTGAGGATTTTGCATCAATGTTCATCAGGGATATTGGTCCTAAAATTCTTTTTATTGTGTCTCTGCCAGGCTTTGGTATCAGGATGATGTTGGCCTCATAAAATGAGTTAGGGAGGATTCCTCTTTTTCTATTGATTTGGAATAGTTTCAGAAGGAATGGTGCCAGCTCCTCCTTGTACCTCAGGTAGAATTCAGCTGTGAATCCACATCTGGTCCTGGACTTTTTGGTTGGTAGGCTATTAATTATTGCCTCAATTTCAGAGCCCAGCCTGCCTATTAAGTCTGTTCAGGGATTCAACTTCTTCCTGGTTTAGTCTTGGAAGTGTAAGTGTCCAAAGGAAATTATCCATTTCTTCTAAGATTTTTCCAGTTTATTTGCGTAGAGGTGTTTATATAGTATTCTCTGATGGTAGTTTGTATTTCTGTAGGGTCGATTGGTGATATCCTTTATCATTTTATTCGTCTATTTGATTCTTCTCTCTTTTCTTCTTTATTAGTCTTGTAGCGGTCTGTCAATTTTGTTGATCTTTAAAACCAACTCCTGGATTCATTGTTGATTTTTTGAGGGTTTTGTGTCTCTATCTCCTTCAAGTTCTGCTCTGATCTTAGTTATTTCTTGCCTTCTGCTAGCTTTTGAATCGTTTGCTCTTGCTTCTCTCTAGTTCTTTTAATTGTGATGTTAGAGTGTCAGTTTTAGATCTTTTCCTGCTTTCTCTTGTGGGCATTTAGTGCTATAAATTCCCTCTACACACTGCTTTAAATAATCCCAGAGATTCTGGTATGTTGTATCTTTGTTCTCATTGGCTTTCAAAGAACATCTTTATTTTGCCTTCATTTTAGGTTATGTATACAGCAGTCATTCAGGGAACCCAGGTTGTTCAGTTTCCATGTAGTTGAGTGGACTTTGAGTTGGGTGTCTTGAGTCCTGGGTTCTAGTTTGATTGCACTGTGGTCTGAGGAGACAGTTTGTTCTGTTCTTGTACATTTTGCTGGGAGTGCTTTACTTCCAATTCATTGGTCAATTTTGGAGTAAGTCTGATGTGGTGCTGAGAAGAATGTATATTCTGTTGATTTGGGGTGGAGAGTTCTATAGGTGTCTATTAGGAATCTGCTTGTTGCAGAGATGAGTTCAATTCCTGGATATCCTTGTTAACTTTCTTATAGATTGATCTGTCTAATGTTGACAGTGGAGTGTTGAAGTCTCCATTATTATTGTATAGAGTCGTCTCTTTGTAAGTCCTAAAGACTTGCTTTTATGAATCTAAGGTGCTCTCCTGTATTGGGTTTATATATATTTAGGATAGTTAGCTCTTCCTGTTGAATTGATCCCTTTACCATTATGTAATGGCCTTTGCTGTGCTTTGATCTTTGATGGTTTAAAAGTCTGTTTTTATCAGAGAGACTATTATTACCAACCCCAGCTTTTGTTCTCCATTTGCTTGGTAAATCTTCCTCATCCCTTTTGAGCCTATGCTTATGTATAGCGTGAGATGGGTCTCCCTGAATACGGACTGATGGGTCTGGCTCACTTTATCGGTTGCCAGTCTGTGTGTCTTTTAATTTGGAGCATTTAGTCCATTTACATTTAAGGTTAAATATTGTTATGTGAACTTGATCCTGCCATTATGATATTATTAACTGGTTATTTTAACTCGTTAGTTGATGCAGTTTCTTCCTTGTGATGGTCTCTACATTTTGGCATGTTTTAATGGCTGGTACCGGTTGTTCCTTTCCATGTTTAGTGCTTCCTTCAGGGTCTCTTGTAAAGGCAGGCCTAGTGGTGACAAAATCTCTAAGCATTGCTTATCTATGAGATTTATTCTACTTGCTTATGAAACTTAGTTTGGCTGGATATCGCGGAGCAAGATGGCGAATAGGAACAACTCTGACCTCAACAGTAGAGGGACACAGGAGCGGTGATTTCTGCATTTTAGAGCTGAGGTACTGGGTTGCTGCACTGAAATTTTGGACAGTGGTGCAGTGTGCTGCAAGCCGATATTAGCCGAGCTTCAAGCAAGGCGAGGCATAAGCCTCACCTGGGAAGCATAAGGGAAGAATCCCTTTTCTAGCCAGAACTGAGACACACAACACCTGGAGAATGGGGTGCTCCACCCAATGTCTGGCTTTGGCAAACAGGCACACCAAGGAGATTATATCCACACACCTGGCCGGGAGGGTCCCATGCCCAGGGCCTCCTCATTGCTGCCCACAGCAGTCTGATCTACGGCAAGGCAGCAGTGAGGCTGGGGAGGAAGCCCACCATTGCTGAGGCTTAAGTAGGTAAACAAAGCTGCTGGGAGCTCGAGACTGGGTGGAGCTCACAGCAGCTCAGAGCCCGCCTGTCTCTGTAGACTCCCACCTCTGGGGACAGGCACAGTAAATAACAAGGTGGCAGAAACCTCTACAGATACAAGCGACTCTGTCTGACAGCTTTGAAGAGAGCAATTGGATCTCCCAACACGGAGGTTGAGATCTGAGAAGGACAGACTGCAGCTCAGGGGTCCCTGACCCCTGGAAGTAGCCTAACTGGAGACATCCCCACAAGGGGCAGTCGGCACCCCACCTCACAGAGTGAGTACACCCCTGAGGAGGAAGCTTTTAAGCAAAGAATCAGACAGGTACATACTGTTCAGCAATATTCTATCTTCTGCAGCCTCTGCTGCTGATGCAGGCAAATAGGGTCTAGGTGGACCTCAAGCAATCTCCAACAGACCCAGCCTACAGCTGGGGTCCTGACTGTTAGAAGGAAAACTATCAAACAGGAAGGACACCTACACTAAACCCATTAAGTGCATGTCAAAGACCTGAGGCAGATAAAACCACAAAAGATGGGGAAAAGCAGGGCGAAAAGCTGGAAATTCAAAAAATAAACATCTCCTGTAGGAAGCGGCTCATGCCAACAACAGGATCAAGCTGGTCAGAGAATGACTTTGGCTTGAGATAGAGAAGAGCTTCCAGTCCATCGACTTCTCAAACTAAAAGGAGGAATTCTGAAATTACCCAAGCATAAAGAAACTAAAAATCTTGAAAAAAGTGGAAAAATTGATGAAACAAATTAATGCAGAAGGTCTGAAATGAAAGAGATGAAAACCATGACCTGCGAGGAAATCATTGACAAAGATGCACAAGCTTCAGTAGCCTGATCAACTGGAAAGAAAGAGTATCAGCGATTGAGGATCAATGGATGATAAAATGAGAAGAAGAAACAAAAAGAAAAAGAAGAAAAAAGAAATAGACGGCGCAAGTATGGGATTATGTAAAAGACCAAATCTAAAGTCTGATTAAGAGATTAGCGAAAGTAGGAAAATGAACCGTGAGGAAAAGGCTTGCTCTTCCAGGATGTATCATCCGGAGAACTTCTACCCCAACCCTAGTAGGGCAGGCCAACATTCAAATCAGGAAATACAGAAGAGCATCACAAGATACTCCTTGGGAAAACAGCTCAAGACACATAATTGCCAGATTCTGGTTAAATGAAAAATCAGGGCAGCCAGAGAGAAAGAGTGGGGTTTACCCCCAAAGGAAGCCATCTGCGGTCTCGGCAAAACTCTAGTAGAGAGAGTGGGGGCCAATATTCAACATTCTTAAAGAAAGGGATTCTGCATTTTAATGAGCTCCCACATGATGCCAATGGTGCTGGTACATGGACCACACTTTGAGTACTAAGATTTTAAAGTACTCACCCTAGCTAGTTTGGGGAATAAATCAGAAGGGAGCAGAACCAATGAGGCAGGAATACTAGTTTGATAAGTGATGATGAGGAAGTGGCAAATGGAACAGAAATAAATAAGCAGAGACGGAATATTTTAAGACTTTTGTGGGGATCAAAAGGCAGGGATGGTGCTTCAATTCCTGGCTTCAGCATCTGAGTGAACGAAGGTGGCATTCATCAAGATGGGGCACAAAAGGAGAAGCCAAGTTTGAGAGAGAAGACGAATTCACCTTTATACTTGCAGCATTTTTGAGGCTCCTCTGAAATTCTAAGTAGAGACACTAAGTACACAGTTGAATATATAGATCTGAGTTTCAGAAGAGAGTTCTATATTAGAGACATATCTGGGAGCCTTAGGCAGGAAGGTTTTTCATTTTTCCTTCTCCATTATGCCAAAGAGGCTAAAGCTGCAATTTTCTCCTTTCTGGCAGCCTTTGAAATACTTCCAGTATTTCAAAGGCTGAAATATGGGACAAGGAGCAGGGTGTTCCTTAGCACTCCATTTCTTGAGTCTGTCCATTACCCTCCCAAGGTCCCTCACAAGCAAGCAAGTTTGGGACCTGCTGGGGAGAAGAGAGCTCCCTCACAGAAGCTGGTAGGAAGCCCATCCTGGGTTTTTGTTCCACTGAAATCCAAACCCAGTCTCCTTTACAGAGCATTTGAGGAAAGAAAATAAGAGGACATTATGGAAAGTGCCTGGAACAATGTCTGGCAGAGAGTGGAGGGAGAGAGCTAGGTTATAGTCATGTGTGGTACCATGCCCAGGGGAACCAGAGAGAATTTGGCAAGACTTAAACCCCAGGGAGTCAGATAAGCCCCAGGCTGGAGCGGGTATGGGAAACAAGAAATACAGATGGGAACTGGCCTCGTTTACCAGGCTAATTATAGAAATAGAGGAACAAAGTTAGCAGAACCAGGCATGAGGTTGCTGCTTGCTGATGCAACAAGCTACTGGCCTGGGCTCCTTGAAACTCCAAGAACAAGACTGGGACCTGTCTCAGTGATGACGATGGCCAAACAGCTCTGGTTGTAAGATTGAAAGGGGCTGTTTCACACTTTCATGCCCTTACTCAGCTTCTTCCACTCTTTCCTTTGTCCCTTCACCTTTTTCTTTCAAAAGGCAACTCCAGTCAGCTCTTCCAAGGCTTCCCTGGCCTCTATGCTTATGCCTTTGTGTCCCCATTTACCCTGTCTAGATGATCATCGCGTATTAATGTAGTATGTAACAGTTTAATGTTGCCTCCTTCAATAGATTGTAAGTTCTTCATGGCTATTGCGCTGGAGAAATATCAAAATCATACCCAATGCAATAGCCATTCTATTTTTCTGAATTAATACATTGACTTTTATTTTCAGCAATATGACAGATTTGGTTGTCAAAGAAAAAAATATTGGTACAAAACACCTAAAATGCTAGTAAGCTATTTTTAAAATCTCTTCTCACTTACATAGCTGAGCTGGCATGAGAATAAAAGAAATGCTCAGAGGTCAGGAATAAGGAGAAACCATAAATCAAGAGAGATGAGCAAGTACTGAAACTGCCATCTTCTCTGGAGTAATCTGTCAATCCCCAGAAGTTTAGGGACTGATTTTTTATGGACCATATGAACATGGAAGAACAAGAAATACAGCCTGGAGCCAGAGTGGTGTCAGAGGCTGGATGAGAGGACCTCCAAAAAACCAACATACCAAGACCCTGTCTCTAAAAATGTTTTTAAAAATTAGCCGACCATGGTGGTGCACATCTGTAGTCCCAGCTGCTAGAAAGGCTGAGGCAGGAGGATCACTTGAGCCCAGGAGGACAAGGCTGCAGTAAGCTATGATTGCACCACTGCAACTCCAGCCTGTGAGAAAGGACGGGTCCCATTTCTAAAAAAGAAAAAATCTATTGTCAGTGTATACAGTGTATATTTTTTAACCTTCCCTACAGTGTGAGCAAACAGTAGAGATTTTGGCCTTGAATCTGGGTAGAACAGGACCCAAAAGGGGAGGGGGAAACTGTCTAGACAATTCTTCTTTTTTTTTTTTTTTTTTTTGAGACGGGGTCTCGCTCTGTCGCCCAGGCTGGAGTGCAGTGGCCAGATCTCGGCTCACTGCAAGCTCCGCCTCCCGGGCTTACGCCATTCTCCTGCCTCAGCCTCCCGAGTAGCTGGGACCACAGGCGCCCGCCACCTCGCCCGGCTAGTTTTTTTGTATTTTTTAGTAGAGACGGGGTTTCACCGTGTTCGCCAGGATGGTCTCGATCTCCTGACCTCGTGATCCGCCCGTCTCGGCCTCCCAAAGTGCTGGGATTACAGGCTTGAGCCACCGCGCCCGGCCCTGTCTAGACAATTCTTAATCACAAGCCTTTACTCATGTGGATTTGGAGTTGGAATTTATGCTACCCATGGGGACAGAAAACTCTCAAGTCAAAAATTGCATTGAAAGTGGTGCCAGATTGACTAGTAAATCCCAACCAGAATGAACCAAAAGGAAATCACAGCTAAATGCATTGTATTCAAACTGCAAAACATCAAATTATATTCAGTTGATTACCATCAAATTATATTGATGTATATATTTTAAGGAAAATATATACATCAGCTTGATGAAAGGCAGGTTATCTATAGTGGAACAACCTTTAAACTGATAGCTGACGTGTGTGTGTGTGTGTGTGTGTGTGTGTGTGTGTGTTTTGATATGGAGTCTCACTCTGTTGCCCAGGTTGGAGTACAGTGGCGCAATCTCAGCTCAACGTCAAACTCTGCCTCCCAGGTTCAAGCGATTCTCCTGCCTCAGCCTGCCGAGTAGCTGGGATTACAGGCATGTGCCACCACGCTCAGCTAATTTTTGTATTTTTAGTAGAGACGGGGTTTCACCATGTTGGCCAGGTTGGTTTCGAACTTCTGACCTCAGGTGATCTGCCCACCTTGGCATCCCAAAGTGCTGGGATTACAGGCATGAGCCACCACACCTGGCCTGATAGCTGACTTATTATGTAATAATGAAAGTTGAAAATGATGACACTTCACGGGATGCACCAAGTTCAGGTCAATCTAGGCCAATTCAGATGGATTGCATACTCACAGACCTGGGACCTGGGACCTGGCCCCTTCATGTGGCACAAATTGTTATGAAAAAATCTGAATTTTGTCTGTAAGTAACCTACAGGCAGAATGATACTAATGATAGCATCCATTAAGTAATGACAGCTTATCAGGCATTTAAAACATATTTTCATTAATCTTCAACACTATCTTGAAAAATGAGTATTATCATATCTCTGATTTTAGGGATGCACAAATCAAGCCTCAAAAATTTTGAAAAACTTGTCTAAATTCCAGGTTTCCCCAGTGAATCAGGATTCCCATTCAATTCCAACTGACCCGAAGTTTCTCTTAGCATCCTTCATTCTCATGTCTTCTCTCTCTGAGCCTACAGAATTGAGCTATGTTGAAACAGCGAAATAATACCAAGTGATAACTCAAACGCACAGGAAGAAATGAGGCGTACCAGAGACTGCAAATATGTAAGTTAACATAAAAGATTCTATAAATATATTTTTGTCCTTTTTTCTGCTAAGTTATATAAAAGACATAAAAAGCAACAATTATAACATCCTGTTGTTGGGATTAAAACATATATAGACTATACACACATATACACAATAATAACAAAAAGTAGAGGGCAGGGAATGGAGCTACATTTGAGAAAATTTCTATATTATATTAAATTAATATTAATATCCAGTAGATTGTGATAAATTAAGATGCATATTGTACTCCCTAAAGCAGTGATTCTCAACTGGGAATGATTTTTCTTCCAAGAGGACATTTTACAATGTCTGGAGACATTTTTGGTTGTCACAACCTGGGGGCACTACTGATATCTATGGGAAGAAGCCAGGAGTGCTACCAAACACCCTACAATGCATAGGACAGCTTCCAACAGCAAAGAGTGATCTGGCCAAATATGTCAGTAATGCAAAGACAGAAGAATCCTGCTCTAGAGTGACCACTGAAAATAAATAAAAAAATAAATAACTTGGCCAGGCACACAGGTTCATCCCTATAATCCCAGCACTTTAGGAGGCCAAGGCAGGAGGATCACCTGAGCCCTGGAGTTTCAGACCAGCCTGGGCAACATGGTGAAACTCCCCTTCTACAACAAATACAAAACTTAGCCCTGCGTGGTGGTACAGACCTGTAGTCCCAGCTACTCGGGAGGCTGAGGTGGAGGTGGGAGGATTGCTTGAGCCTGGGAGGTCGAGACTGTAGTGAACCATGATGGTGCCACTGCACTTCAGCCTGGGCAACAGAGTGAGACCTTGTCAGAAATAAATAAAATAAAATAAAACTCAAAAAATTATAGTAAAATAAAATTAAAGGCATTAAAATAGTAATTCAAAATTATCTCTTTAATAGGAAATAAGACAATAAAAGAGGAACATAAGAACAAAAAAGACACCAGCAATATAGAAAACAAATAGCAAAAGCAGCAGACACAAATCCAACTCTATCAATAGTAACATTAAATATGAATACATTAGATACTCTCATTAAAAGGCAGAAATTGTCAGACTGCATTTAAAATTTTTAACTATACACAGTCTACAAAAGGCACACTTTAGATTCAAAGAGACAAATAAACTATAAAGTTTAAAAATTGAAAGAGATATTCCGTGCAAACAATAATCCTAAGAGAGCTGAAGTGACTCTATTAATATTAGACAAAACATACCGTAGGATCAAAAATACTATCAGAGCAAAAAAAAGCATTATATGAAAAGGTCAATTAATCAAGAAGATATAGCAATTCTATACATACCTAACAACAAAGCCCCAATACACATGAAGCAAAAATTGACAGAATTAAAGGGAGAAACAGACAACTCAACAGTAGTAGTTGATATATCCAATATCCACTCTCAGTAATGAATAAACAGCTAGACAGAAAAATCAGCAAGAGTATAGAGAATTCAAACACCATCATCAAACAATTTAAGACATCTATAGAACATTCCATTGAACAACAACTGAGTACACATCCTTTTCAAGTGCACAGAGAACATTCTCTAAGGTAGACTACATGCTAGGGCATAAACAAATCATAATAAATTTTAAAAGGTTGAAAGTATGCAAAGTATGCTCTCTGACCACCATGGTATTATATAAGAAATCAATAATAGAAAATTCAAAATCCACAAATATTTAGAAATTAAACAACACACTTCTAAACAAACAATGAGCCAAAGAAGAAATTACAGGGGAAGTAAGAAAATATTTTGAGCTGAATGAAAATGAAAGCATACTATATCACAATTTGGGGTATAAAGACAAAGCAATGCTTAGAGGAAAATGTATAGCTTTAAATGCATATATTAGAAAAAAGTCAATAACCTAAGCTGCTACCTTAAGAAACTAGAAAGAGCAGGCAAAACAAGCAGGAGGAAGGAAATAATGAAGATTAGAGCAAAATATCAATGAAATAGAGGACAGAAAAGCAATAAAGAAAAATTGATTTTTAAAAAGTTGTTTCTTTGAGAAGATCAACAAAATTAGCAAAATTTAGTTAAACTATCCAAAAAAAAAAAGGAGAGAAGACTCAAATTACAAAAATCAGGAATGAAAGGGGGAATATCACTACCATCCTTACAGAAAGATTATAAAGAAAATACTATAAAAAACTTTATGACAACAAATCAGATAACTTAGATGAAATGAAGAAATTCTTACAAAAACATGTTAGAAAATCTGACTAAACCTATAAGTAATACATTGAATTCATAGTAGAGATCTTTCCAGAATAAAAAGCCCGGGCCTAGGTTGCTTCACTGGTAAATTTTACCTAACATTTATAGAATAAATAATACCGATTCTTCACATAATTCTTCCAGAAAATAGAATACAGGAAGAGGGGAATTCCCAACTCATTCTACGAGGTCAGTTTTATCCTGATATCAAAGCCAAAGATGTCACAAGAAAAGAAAACTGTACACCAATATCCCTCATGAATAGAGACACAAAAACCCCCAACAAAATACTAGCAAATGGAATCTAGTAACATATAAAAACAATTATACACTACAACCCAGTGAGATTTATCCTAGGAATGCAAGATTAGTTTAACATGTGAAAAATCAATTAATATAGTATGCTATATTAATAGAATTAAGGACAAAAGCCACGTGATCATCTCAATCAATGCAGAAAAAGCATTTGACCAAATCTAATATCCATTCTGATTAAAAAGCACATATATATGGCCAGTCATGATGGCTCACGCCTGTAATCCAAGCACTTTGGGAGGCTGAGGCGGGCAGATCACAAGGTCAGGAGTTCAAGACCAGCCTGACCAAGATGGTGAAACCCCATCTCTACTAAAAATACAAAAATTATCCAGGCATGGTGATGCACACCTGTAATCCCAGCTATTCAGGAGGCTGCGACAGGAGAATCACTTGAATCCTGGAGGCGGAGGTTGCAGTGAGCCAAGATCACGCCACCGCACTCCAGCCTGGGTGACACAGCGAGACTCTGTCTCAAAAAAAAAAAAAAGCACATATATACATTCAGACTAAAAATAAAATAAAATTTCCTCACCTTGCTGAAGATCATCTAGGAAAAACTTACAGCTGAACTCGTACTAAATAATGAAACATGGAATGCTTTCCCCCCTAAAATCAGGAACAAGGCAAGGATATCCACTCTCATCACTTCCATTCAACATTGTCATGGAAGTTCTAGTCTGTACAATTAGGTGACAAAAACAAATAAAAGTGTTCAAGATTGGAAAGGAAGAAGTAAAGCTGTCTTCTTTCACAGACAACATAATCCTGTGTTTAGAAATTCCTCAGGAATCCACTAAAAACTACTAGAACTAATAAAAAGTTTACTTTGTTTACAGATTTCTTCTTCTCCTTCTAACCTATTATGTTTAAGTTTCCAGAGACCTACAGAAAAGCCTGAGGTCTATCATTTAATCATTTTTATATTTAAGTTAATCTATAAGGCTATGACTTAAAGGAATACTAGTAGCCCTTAATTCAATTGTTAATTATTGTCATTTGCCTAGAATGGATCAGTCATCCTATTCAGTGGTTATTTCCTGAGTAATTCCAGAAAATATACTACCTTCAATTCTAGGAGCCTAAAATAGCTGGCATTTTTAGAAAGCATAGACCTGGACTTTATATAGTTTATTTGTATTTTTCTAATTCCAGGTTATGTTCACAATACATTTAGTTTAAAAATATATCCTTATGCCACTTGAATTTGGAGGCCTCTTCAGATTTCCTGCCAAATATCTCACCTGAATTTTTTCCAACACTAAAGTCACATATTTCGTCTTATTTTGTCTTTTGCCAGGAACATCAACACTCAATTCCATTTTATGTCTACCCTTAACCATGTTTTATGAGCTATTTTCCCAGTGCCACAAACAGTTCAACATCTGTGGGAAATGTATACCCTTCATGCTTTGTTTAAGATTGACAAAAGAAAAAATACAGGTTACTAGTGACTCAGAAGTGACATCATTCAGATTGGTCATTGTACAAAGCTGTTGTGGACAAGTTAATTGTTGAGAAATAGGCACACGTAAAGCTTCCGAGCTATCTGCCTCTACATAGAGACCCCTGAAGCTTAGGTGCATGGTCTGCTAGTTGTGGGAAACTATGAAATGTCTCTCGGATTAAATGTTTCTTCAAACAATACAGGATTATCTGGAAAGAATGTCAGACGGAAAAAATCAAAAGAGTTTTTTTAAAAGGAGACTGAAGCAAAGGCCTAACAGGGATGTCCAATTATTTGAAGGACTGCTGATATGGTTTAGATATTTGCCCCCTCCAAATCTCAGGTTGAAATTTGATCCTCATGTTGGAAGTGGGGCCTACTAGAAGGTGTTTGGGTGATGAGGGAGGATCCCTCATTAATGGCTGGATGCCCTTCTCACAGGATTGAGTGAGTTCTCAGTCTTACTTCCTGTGAGACCTGGTTATTAAAGAGTCTGGGTTGGGCACATTGGCTCATGCCTGTAATCTCAGCACTTTGGGAGGCCGAGGCAGGAGTTCAAGACCAGCCTGAACAACATGGTGAAATCCCAACTCTACAAAAAATACAAATATTAGCCAGGCATGGTGGTGTACACCTATAGTTACAGCTAATCAGGAGGTTGAGGTGGAGGTGGGAGGATAGCTTGAGCCCAGGAGGCTAAGACTGCAGTGAACCACGATCGTGCCACTGCACTCCAGCCTGGGTGACAGAGCGAGACCTTGTCTGAAAATAAAAATCTAAATAAATAAGAGTCTGGAACCTTCCTCCCTTTTCTCTCTCTCTTCCTCTCTCACCATGTGACAATCTGGCTCCTCCTTGGCCTTCTGTCATGATTGGAAGCTTTCTGAGGTCCTCTCCAGAAGCAGATGCTGGTGCCATGCTTCTTGTACAGCCTGCAGAGCTGTGAGCCAGATAAACCTCTTTCTTTATAAATTACCCAGCCTCAGGTATTCCTTTAGAGCAATGGCAAAATGAACTAAGACAACTGCGACATGGAAAAGGTGAGAAATCTGGCCTATAGTCATTCATTTATTCAATAAATATTTGAGTATATGCTATGTGCCAAGAACTGTACTCAATGCCAGTAATCCAAAGATGGGGAGAAATGAACATCAAGGAGGAAACGAGACTCAAAACACATACCTCACAATGTCATAAGTGCAGCAATCAAAACAGGTACAGGGAGAAGTGTGCTCTGGGAGGTCAGGAAAGGCTTCCTCAAGGAGGTGACTCTTCAACTGAGTTTACAGAGAAAAGTAAAAGATTTCCAGAAAGATGAGAGGGGCAAGAAACTATAGATAGAGGCATCAGCAGAGGCACAAAGGCATAAAAAGGGATATGTGTGAGGAAATATGTGATTCCATATTGCTAGGATAGAAGGTAGTGAGGTGGGGGGTAGTGGTAGAAGAAGTGAACAGGTGCACAGAAGCCAGCAAGGATGGGCTTAGACTGTTGATCTACATCTTATCAGCAAGCTGGGAAGTGAACTTATAGTTTTTATCTGTTATTCCAATGACCTAAACTAAAACCTGGAGTAAGGCTATAAATTACAGAGAAAAAACTATTGGGTCAGTACAAGAAAAAACATTTTAGTTAGCTAGAGCTACAAAGCTAAGAAGTTGTTTTACAGACTCTTGATCATCAACAGTAGCAGGCAAAGATATTTGTTAGAGATAAAATAAAATTCGTTATAGATATACTAAAAAGCATTCTCAGAAAAACCTTTATGAGGAAAACTTTAAAACACTCCTGATTGAACAATTTTTTAAAAATATATTTTACTTTCCTTACTTTTTCTTCTTGCCTTCATATTTGGTTTATAGGAAAAACGTATTTTCTTTTTGCATAGACAACATAGTATTACATCTTAAAAAACTCAATTGTCCCTAAGTTAATTTAAAAGTGAATGCAATCACAATAAAAATATCAACAAGCTTTTTTAAATAATGGAGCTAGATATGTTGATACTAAAGTTTCTATGGCAAAAGAATCATACAATAGCTATGAAAACCCAAAAGAGAAAAGCTATGAGGATGGACTAGCCCCACTAGAGAGTAAAACACACTATTAAGCTTCTATAATTAAAATGGATATGTAGCCAGGCGCAGTGACTCACACCTGTAATCCCAACACTTCGGGAGGCTGAGGCAGGTGCATTGCTTGAGCCCAGGAATTTAAGAGCAGCCTGGGCAACATGGCAAAACCCTGTCTCTATAAAAATACAAAATTTAGCTGGGCGTGGTGGTGCGTGCCTGTAGTCCCAGCTACTAGGGAGACTGAAGTAGGAGGATCGCTTGGGCCCAGCAGGTGGAGGTGACAGTGAGCAGAGATCATGCCACTGCACTCCAGCCTGAACAACAGAGTGAGATCTTGTCTCAAAAAATAAAAATAAAAAATAAAGTAGATATGCATATTGAAGTATAGGGGGGAAGTGTTGTAATGTCTGCAACTTTCCTTGAAATGTGTGAAAAAATAAGATGAATTGATGGATGAATAGAGAGATAAGAGATGGATAAGTATGTGACAAATGTAATAAAGTGTTCACTGTAGAATACAGACAGATATATGGGTTTCACCGTAAAATTCTTTCAACTTTGTGCATGTTTGTTATAGTAAAATGTTTTTTTAAAACTGATGCCAAAAAAACAAAAACAACGTGAAACCAGCATAAGAATAAATCGCAGGCAAATATAATGAACAAACTGCAAAAACAGTCCAAAGTGTATATGGAAATCTAATATTTGATACAGGTGGTATCTCAAGTCATTTAGAGAAGAGATGGATATTTTAATAAATGACTTAAGGACAACTTGATAACCATTTGGAAAAAGATTGATTTAGATGCATACCTCACACCATAAACAAGGAAAAACTTAAAAAGGATCAGAGACCTAAAATTAAAAAATAAAACCAAATACTACATGAAAACATGGGCAAATTTCTCTACAAACTCCAGGTAGGGAAAAGCTTCCTAACTATGACTCAAAATCCAGATGCAATAAAGGAAAAAGTCTATAAATTTTACTATACTGAAATATACTTTCACATGACAAAAAATATCATAACCAAAGCCAAAAAAGAAAATGTTCATAACATATCACAGATAAAGGACTAATATCCTAATATATTTTTAACACCGAAAAATTGAGAGCGACTAATGCCAGAAATCCAGAAAAAAATAAGCAAAAGACACGAACAGAAAACTTAAACAAAAATATATTAAACTACATCCATAATTTTGTAATGTAAACTATAACTACTCTGAGATACCATTTCTCACATATCAGATTGATGAAAATTTAGAAGGCTGACAACATATAAGGCTGGAGGCAAATACACATTCTTATTCATTGCTAGTGGGAATGCAAACTGATGCAGCTCTTGTAGAGGAGAATTTGGCAAATTTTTAAAAATTACATGTGCATTTGCCTTTTGACCAAGCAATCTCATTTCTAGACATTTAACTTGATGATACACCTCCAAACTATATGAAAATACATATATACAAGGTTATACATTGCAGCTTTATTTGTAATTGCAATATATTGGAAAGAATCTAAATGTCTATAGGAGAGAACATGGTTGAATAAATTATGGAACACCTGCAACTGTTTAAGAAAAAAAAGTGAGGACTGGGCGCGGTGGCTTACGCCTGTGATCTCAGCACTTTAGGAGGCTGAGGTGGGCAGATCACGAGGTCAGGAGTTCAAGACCGGTCTGGCCAACATGTTGAAACCCCCACCTCTACTAAAGATACATAAAAAAAAAAAAAAAAAAAAAAAAAAAAAATTAGCCAGGCGTGGTGGCATGCCTCAGTAACTCAAGCAGCACTTTGGGAGGCCGAGGCGGGATGGATCACGAGGTCAGGAGAGCGAGACCCTCCTGGCTAACACAGTGAAACTCCTTCTCTACTAAAAATACAGAAATTAGCCAGGACTGGTGGAACGGGTCTATAGTCCCAGCTACTCGGAAGGCTGAGGCAGGAGAATGGCGTGAACCCGGGAGGCGGAGCTTGCAGTGAGCCAAGATCGCCCCACTGAACTCCAGCCTGGGCGACAGAGCCAGACTCTGTCTCTAAAAAAAAAAAAAAATTAGCCGGGCATGATGGCATGCACCTGTAATCCCAGCTACTTGGGAGGCTGAGGCAAGAGAATCGGTTGAACTCGGGAGGCGGAGCTTGCAGTGAGCCAAGATCAGGCCACGGCACTTCACCCTGGGGGACAGGGCGAGACTCCATCTCAAAAAAAAAAAAAGTGAGGGAGATCTTTATGAACTGATATGGGATGATTTCCAAGATCACTTGGTAGGAACTGTGATTGATTGATTGATTGATTTTATTTTTTGACAGTCTCGCTCTGTCAACCAGGGTAGAGTGCACAATCTTGGCTCGCATAACCTCCACCTCCTGGGTTCAAGGGATTCTCCTGCCTCAGCCTCCCAAGTAGCTGGGATTACAGGTACACGCCACCACACACAGCTGATATTTGTATTTTTAGCAGAGACAGAGTTTCACCATGTTGGCCAGGCAGGTCTCAAACTCCTGACCTCAAGTGATCCACCTGCCTCAGCCTCCCAAAGTGCTGGGATTACAGGCATGAGCCACTGTGCCCAGCCAGAATCTTAGCTGAGGGACAGCCAGCTAATAGTGACCCTACAGGAAGGGAACTTGGGGAAATAAATGACCTGATATCACTCTCCTTCCATCCTCCAATCTTCTGCACATTCTCATTGGCACAACCCAAACAGAAGCCAGAAAGTAAGAGCAGACCATAAAGGTCAGCCTCCCCGATTAGAGAAGGGTGGAAAGTGGGTTTGGAGGATTAAACAGAAGATAACCAGCATATAGGGTAACTTTTCCTCTTGCTAGACATTTAGTTTGCATCTGACTCTTCAGCATTACAAATAGTGAACATCCTTATCCAGCAAATGTTTAACTGGGGGAGGGGCCCTGATTTGCAGTGTTTTCCACAGTATTCAGTAAACACACGCATCAAGGGTAATTTCAAGCTACCATTGTGAAGTCACCGGATGAGGAGCTGGGAAAAGGTGTGCTCAACTGGTTCTCACAGTCAATCAAGCCATCAACCACACACCGTTGTGTGTCCTTAGATTCTTGTCCCCATGTTGGACTGTATTCTTAGAATAAATTCTTAGATTTAGAATGACTGGAACAATAGATCCAAATACTTTGTGGGATCCTGTACTAGTCAGACCCTGTAGGATCCTGTATTATTTTGCCACAACAAAATGCCATAGACTGAGTGGCTTAAGCAACAGAAATTTATTTTCTCACGGTTCTGGAGGCTGGAAGTCCACGATCAGGGTGCTAGCATGGTTGGGTCCTGGTGAGAGCCTATTCCCTGGCTTGCAGGCGGTAAGAGCTATGTCCTCACATGGCAGAAAGAGAGATCTCGCTCATCCGCTCATCCTCTTCTTGAAGGCCACAGTCCTATTGGTTCAGGGATCCACCCTATGACTTCATTTAACCTTTTTATTTTGAGATAGAGTTTTGCTCTATTGCCCAGGCTGGAATGCAGTGGCACAATCCCAGGTCACTGCAATTTCTGCCTCCTGTGTTCAAATGATTCTCACGCCTCAGCCTCCCAAGTTGCTGGGATTACAGACATGTGCCACCACACCCAGCTAAATTTTTTGTATTTTTAGTAGAGACAGGGTTTTGCCATTCGGGTCAGGCTGGTCTTGAATTCCTGGCCTCAAGCAATCCTCCCATCTCAGCCTCTCAAAGTGCTAGGATTACAAGCATGAGCCATCACACCAGGCCTGACTTCATTTAAACTTAATTACCTCCTAAAGACCTATCTCCAGATATAGTTATATTGTGGGTTAGGGCTTCGACATAAGAATTTAGAGGGGTGGCCGGGCGCGGTGGCTCAAGCCTGTAGTCCCACCTACTCGGGAGGCTGAGGCAGGAGAATGGCGGGAACCCGGGAGGCGGAGCTTGCAGTGAGCTGAGATCCGGCCACTGCACTCCAGCCCGGGCGACAGAGCGAGACTCCGTCTCAAAAAAAAAAAAAAAAAAAAAAAAAAGAATTTAGAGGGGTGCAGGGAGGAGACAGTTCAGTCCATAGAAGATCCTTATATGTAAAGAACAGATTATCATTTGTAAAGTCCTAGGATAGTCTCATAAAGTAGGTAGAGCTCTAAACCTGGAAATTTCATTGTTCTTTCTTTTGAGAAACATAGTTCACTGTGTATACATCCCTGTATTCACACCGTATTATTATTAATTCCCCAACAAGAGTGAAAGCACTCAATAGAAAAGACTCTGTCTTAGGTTTATACCACAGTGCCTGGCACAGACACATCTAGCACAGAAAATGATTTTAATAGCATGAATGGACAAATGAAGAAACTTAAATTTGAATCCTAACTCTGCCTCCGACTCAAGGCATGGCCTTTGACAAGCCAGTCTTCTTCTCTAAATCTGAATTTCCTCATCCATTTTCCCCCAGCTGTGTCCCACTGAGATGTTTTATGCAAAAAAAAAAAAAAGTCGTAGTCTGTGGTCAGATGGAAAATACCTGAGGCTAGATTTGGCTGTTAGAGTTACAGTGCACATTTCTAGAACAAAGTATTTAAGAAGTCCAGCAGTGAGGAAACCAGTTTAATTTTGTTGAACGAGCAGCTCCCAAATGTCTTTGCCATGGAAAGCTTTCTTTTCTCATGGAGCTGGTGTTCCTCAGAGTTCATGTTGGAAAATACTGGACTAGAAGGTGTTTAAGGCTCTTCCCTGCTCTGACATTTATGATTTTGTCACGAATGGCCCTGACTGGACTTTGAAAATACTCAAGCCAGATAATGGAAATGAAGCCACAAATGGCAAAACAGTGAGATCGTGACACACTGTTAGATGGTATTTGTATCTGCAGGGCAACAATACAGAAGGCCCCCTTCCTCATCCGTGATGTACTTCCTGCTGAGTGAGCTCCCACTGTCACATGTACCACACAAGCTAAAGTCACCCAGGTGACCTGTGCTCTTCACTGTGACTCTGAGAACACATCTTCACTTCGCCTGTGTGGTTCTGGAGTAAAACGTGTTTTCCATCCACGCTCCCGGCATACAGAGGCTGCACGTACACTTTTCACACCTTGTTAAAGGTCATGGTCATAACCCTGTTTGCACTGTTATCTAAAATAGTGGTCTCAAAAGTGTTTTTGATTGTACAACTGAACAAGAATAAACATTTTGATATGTACTTCCAATGTATTTTATGTATGTATGTATGTATGTATTTATGAGTAACGGACATATTCTATTCTCCAGTATAATATGACTTTTATAAAGCTTGTAAAAATAGAAATGTAGGCCAGGTACGGTGGCTCATGCCTGTAATCCCAGCACTTTGGGAGGTCGAGTCGCGCAGATCATGAGGTCAGGAGATCGAGACCCTCCTGGCTAACACAGTGAAACTCCGTCTCTACTAATAATACAAAAATTAGCCAGGTGTGGTGGCATGTTCCTGTAGTCCCAACTACTCAGGAGGCTGAGGCAGGAGAATCACTTTAACCCAAGAGGCAGAGCTTGCAATGAGCCGAGATCACGCCACTGCACTCCAGCCTGGGCAACAGAGCAAGACTGTCTCGGAAAAGAAAAAAATAGAAATGTAAACCAGATGAGGAAATGAATAGAAACAGATGTTCTGATGTTTTTGTGTGGTCCCACCACAGCTTGCCTTGGGCTCCCATGATGTATGTGTCCCTCACCGAGGAGATTCTGTGCTCAAGCCTTAGCTTATTTTCACATAGTTTACCAGCCTAAAAGAAGCAGACGTAGAGGCTACATCCAGACTCCTGAGCTGAGCAGACAAGCTCCCTTTCCACCTTGAACGGGACAACTCGCCTATGTCAGAGAGTTTGCAGCCTTTCAGCAGAGTGTAGGAGAATATGGGCTTCAGTTTGAACTGGACCTGAGTTCAAATCCTGGTTTGTATCAACTTGGTAGCATGTGACTTTGAGCATATAGATTATACTATTAAGTAATAATATTATCTTCCATTCATCAAGGACTTACTAGGTATCAAGAAGTCTGTTAAACACTTATATATACGTGATCTATTTATCCTCATATCTGTTATAAATGTAGGTATTATTTTCCCTATTTAATAAACCAGGAAACCAAAGCACTAAAAAAATATGTAATTTGCCTAAAGTGAAACCCAGATCTGTCTGGCTCCAAACTCCTGGCTCTAACAACCACATTCCACTGGCTCCATACTCACTTGTATTAATCAGCGTTCCTCAGAGAAACAGAACCAATAGGATATACATAATCACTAGATAGAGATTTATTATGAGGGACTAACTCACACATTATGGAGACTGAGAAGTTCCATAAGCTGCCTCTGCAAACTGGAGGCCCAAAAAGCTGGTAGGGTAGTTTTAGCCCAAGCCCGGAGGCCTAAGAACCAGGACAGCTGATAGCAAAAGTCCCAGTCTGAGTCTGAAAGCCTGAGAACCAGGAGTGCTGATTTTCAAGGGCAAGCAGAGATGGATGCCCCAGTAGAGAGAACAAGTTAGTCTTTCCTCCACCATTTTGTTCTATCTAGACCCTCAACAGACTGGATGATGCCCACCCACACTGGTGAGGGTGATCTTTACTCAGTCTACTGATTCAAATGCTAACCTCTTCCAGAAACACGCTTATAGCCACACCCAGAAATAATGTTTTACCAGCCATTTGGGCATCCCTTAGTGCAGTCAAGTTAACACACAAAATTCACCATTGCACTCACCCGCTCCAACCCTCTTTTATCTCTGAAATAGAAATAGTATTTATGTAACGTTAGCATATCACCTGGGTTCAATAAATGGTAGCAGTTATTATCGAAGTTATATATTTTAGGCACTCCAAGATGAGTGCCTAAAAAGATGCTGAAGGTGAGTTGTCAGGATAAGAGTTAAAGAAAGTTAATTATGTTGGGCCCTGTCTGACCAAAGAAAGTGCTATGAGAAGGTGGTTGCAGGGAGCCCCAACAAGGGCAAGAATGTGTTGGTGTGTGCCCTGCCTGTCCTATTCCTGCAACACTGGGGGCAGGAGACTCAGGACTGCTGGGGTGCACCCACCTGAAATGGAGGTGAGAACCTGGGACCATCCCAGTTTAATGAGTCCCAGCTTTTAAATCATCAGCTGCTTCTATTCTGACTCCATGATCATCACATGAATTTCTAAAACATTTCAGTTATCCATGGAGGATAGAATTTGCTGACCATTAATGTTCTCTGACAGGGTAACTAAATTAATAAATAGACATTTTTAAGACTCCAAGATGTGAGGGAAGATCACTAGCCAGGAGACCTGGATTCAATGCTTCCTGAACAGCTGTGTGACTTTAAGACATCATTTATTTCCCCTTCTCTCCACCGTAGATTTCCACTTTCCAAAATTTCTAACATCCCTTTGTCCTTTTCTGAGTCCTAAGACTGTGGCACTTAAATCCTCTGCTTCAACACTTTTTTCATATGATATAATCCACATTGGCTCCTGGGCAGTGAGAGCAGGCAGAGTATATGTTAAGGCTTGAAGACACAAGGAAGAAGCCATGTCACCAATGTAAACTAGCACTAAAATCACTCATCACTTTAATCATTCAAGGAGACCTGAGGTGTGGAAGCACAAAGGCTGTGACAATCACATGCTTCTCCTCTCTTAATTTGTAAAATTATTGGCTGAGTTCACCCTTCTCCATCCTAAAACCACTCTATGATTCAATTTGATTCAATTCAATTAGCACTTCTTATACCCCCACACTTTGGCACGGAGCTCCCTAAATTGTTCAAAATTGAATTGGCTTTGTTTTATATTAACAGATTCAGTGACGCATGCAGTAACATTCTTATTTAGTACCTGCAGCGTTGGGTACTGAGGGGTTGGTGGGAAGGAGTGACAAAATATAGAAGATGTCTTTTTTCCAGTTCTTTTTTCTTTTTTATTTCAAGGATAGTGAGGTTAAGGACACACAAAACCACAATAATAATAATTCAAAAATAACCCATTACCACCCTCAACACAAGAATCTGCACTGTTGCATCACATCCTCCACCTGCATACATATGTACATATTAGCCCAATGACTAAGTGCCTGGGCTTCGAAGTAAACTGCTGGGTCTGACTTCTGGCCCCTCAGTGAAGGAGTGGACCTGAGACCTTGGGCATGTTCCTTAAGCTCTCTGTGCTTCCCTTTTCTCCTGGCTGCAATGGGAATTGCCATGGTGGTACCTATTCCATAGGGTTGCTGTGAGAGCTCAAGGAGATACATATAAAGCATTTAGAAAGTGACTGCCACAGAGCAAGCCATAAATGAGTGGGAGCTGTTCATTGTGATATCCATAGAAGTGTTTAATTTCTTCTACTTTTTTGTGTGTTTTTGTTTTTGTCTTTGTTTTGGTTTTGGTTTTGGAGAGTCTCTGTCACCCAAGCTGGAGTGCAGTGGCATGAACACAGCTCACTGCAGCCTCAGCCTCCTAGGCTCAAGAGACCCTCCTGCCTCCGCCTCCCAGGTAGCTGGGACCACAGGTGTGTGACACTCCACCTGGCTAATTTTTTGATTTTTTTTTTTAAGAGACAGGGTCCCACTTTGTTGCTCAGGCTGATCTCAAACTCCTGGGCTCAAGCAGTCCTCCTGCTTCAGCCTCCCAAAGTGCTGGGATTATAGGCATGAGTACCACGCCCAGCCTATTTTTCAATAGCTGTTATTTATGTATTCAGTGACAGTGGCAATGCTCCATAATCTTTGTGCCCATGTCTCTATGTGCATGTGGGGTGGGGGTACACCTTGGAGCTGTTTGGTTTTCCTTGACTGAGACAGGAAAACAAGGAGGAACAGCCTGCAATCAAAATGCTGCATGGGAGATAACTTGGATGGGAAGAAGAAGCATGAGCCGGCGTTGCACAGGCCTCTTTGTCATGTTTGCCGTTCCCCATGGGATCCTACTATGTACATTTCTAGGTATCTTGCTTTTCTCACTTAAAATATCTCAGCTGAGGGTGGCTTGATTCCTTACAGGTTTGTAATTTTAGATGGAGTGTTTATTTCATTGAAGCTTTATCTGTGGAATGTGTGGAGCCTGGGTTAAGGATCCAGCTCTCCAGCAAGTGTTTCTACTTGCATTGCCTGGATCCCGGGCACCACCAAGCCAACTCCTCTTTTGTTGTACAGTATCATTCTGTAGTACAGGTAGTGGGAACCTCAAACCCAAGCGATAGCAGAACTGCAGGGATGAAGTCTTTAAAGAGATTGGTACTTCCTCCACCAAAACCCAGGATTAAAAGAAATAATTAACTTATATTTTTTCTTTTTTTTTTTTTTTCTTTTTTTTTTTGAGTTGGAGCTTCACTCTTGTCACCCAGGCTGGAGTGCAATGGCACAATCTTGGCTCAAAACAACCTCTGCCTCCCAGGTTCAAGAAATTATCCTTCCTCAGCCTCCCGAGTAGCTGGGATTACAGACATGCGCCACCATGCCCGGCTAATTTTGTATTTTTAGTAGAGATGGGGTTTCTCCATGTTGGTCAGGCAGGTCTTGAACTCCCGACCTCAGGTGATCCGCCCACCTCTGCCTCAGTGCTGGGATTACAGGCGTGAGCCACCATGCCCGGTCTAACTTGTTATTTTTTCTTATTTCTGGTGAGCAAAACTTCTTTTAGCATGCTCCTACAAGAGGGTCCTAGATTTATGCAGGGGTTTCACCTGCAACTTCCCAGTTAACTTGAGGCTGAGGCCTTGTGTCCTGTCCTCCAGAGTGGTTAAAACCTAGGTTACTGAGATCAGCAGTGTCTCCTCACCCCTGCCTACTACTTTGGCCCCCAAGAGAGGTTCCCTTAACTTCCTGCAAGCTCAGCTCTGCATTTGGAAAGATGTTTGCTGTGCTTTATCAATTATTCTAGGAATGTGTAAGAAGAGTTTTTGCAGGATATGTATTCCACTATAAAGGTTGGATGGAACTCAAAAGCCTATTAGTATAGCTGTGTATCCATTAGATGAACACCCATCCCTCACGCATTAGAGCAATAAGTGATTGTGCTGTGTAGCTCAGCATACGTTTCAAAGAACCTTTCACGTCCATTACAGTCCTTGGTAAACTCAACAGCCCCCTGAGGTAGACGTTACAGGTATTAGTATCTTCATGTTATAGAAAAGGAACAGATTCCCAGAGAAGGTACATGCCTTACCCCACAGAGGCCTAAAAGCACACTAGAGGCAAAACCAGGACTAGCAGGTTGGTTTCATCGACCTCTTTCCCTGCACCATCAGGCTCCTGTGAATTCTGCACCACACTTCTTAAGCTCTACAATGAGCCCAACCCAGTGCCAGGCACTGCAATTCAAAAAAGAAGAAAAGAAAGTCCCTCCTCAGGGCTCCAGGTTGGTGGGAAGAATAAGTAAAATCTTCCAATACAATTCACTCAGGTACAATCCACAGAGAGAACAATTAAGAGGACACTGATTTTTCCCAGATGCCACTGATGACTTCTATTTCTAGTATATGAGGGAGGAAAAAAATGCTATTCAAAGCTGACTACAGAATTCCTCTCGTTCAGCAAAATATATTGATGTTTACACCAAAACCCCTCCATAATGAAAAAAAAAATGGAATCCAGAAAAATCCAATTGCATAAAATGCTGAGCAAGGTTAATGGAAAGCAATATTTTTCAGGAGGGTTTCCAGTTATTGTGTAATGCATATGCTTGTGGGACTGTGGGATGCTCCTTGCTGCTCTTTGGTGTTTATTGGCTGAGACAAGGAGGCAGGGAGATACATTCTCCAGTCTAAACCCTGCATGGTATGGGTGAGACCTGGATGGAAATTGGAAATGAAGAGCAAGGATTGCACAGGGTGTGGACCCTGCATCTGACCAGCTAGTATAGGCAGCGCTGTGGCCTCCCACCCCTGGAAGAGAGACAGGGTCCTGGTGAGACTCAGGGATGCTTTACATTAAACTCAGAAATTTCCCAACCATGGCAAGGGAGTCACTTCCTCACCCCACCACGCAGCCCCATCGCACAAGTGACTGGAAGTTAAAAAACAAAAACAGGCCAGGCGCGGTGGCTCACGCCTGTAATCCCAGCACTTTGGGAGGCCAAGGCGGGCGAATCATGAGGTCAGGAGCTCGAGACCAGCCTGGTCAACATGGTGAAACCCCGCCTCTACTAAAAATGCAAAAAAATTATCTGGGCGTAGTGGCAGGTGCCTGTAATCCCAGCCACTCGGGAGGCTGAGGCAGGAGAATCGCTTGAACCCGGGAGGCAGAGGTTGCAGTGAGCTGAGATGGTGCCACTGCACTCCAGCTTGGGTGACACAGCAAGACTCAGTCCCAAAAAATAAAGCCACCTGGACAGAGGGAAGAAAAAGTTGTCAATTGTGTTATATCCAAATTTTATCATTTCTGAATTTCAGCTGGACAGATGGAGGAACAGCCTCCAGTCAAAACACTGCATGGGAGATAACTTGGATGAGAAGAAGAAGCATGAGCCAGTGTCGCAAAGGCCTCTTTGTGATGTTTGCCTTCCCCCGTGATCCTCTTCCTGCAACGCAATGCCCTCCTTCAGATCAGCCATGGGAACAACTGAAAAGGATCCTGTACTTTGCTGATGCTCATCTAATCACGTGCAAGCTCACAGAGAGAGGGGTACATGTGAGGATATGTACGCGAGAGAGTCGGTGTGTTTTCTTAACAATGGGATCCTACTATGTACATTTCTAGGTATCTTGCTTTTCTCACTTACAGTGTCTCAGCTGAGGGTGGCTTGTTTCCTTAGAGGTTTGCAATTTTGGATGGAGTGTTTATTTTATTGAAGTTTTATCTATGGAATGTGTGGGGTCTGGGTTGATGATCCCACTCTCCAGCAACTGTTTCTACTTCCTTTGCCTGGATCCCAGGGCACCACCAAGCCAACTCCTTTTCTGTTGTACAGTATCCCAGATTGCACAGGTAGTGTGAACCTCAAACCCAAGCAACAGCAGATCTGCAGGGATAAAGCTTCAAAGAGATTTGTATTTGTGCCACTGTTTCTGGGGTTCACTGTTTTTAATTGTGAAAAGATAAAGATAAGCTTCAGAATATTATCTGGAGGAGAAGGAGTAAGAATAAATCTCAGAACTAGAGAAGTCTCTTTAATAAGTAAGAGGAATGTTCAGGGTTAAGAAAGATGATACTGGGCAGGAAAGAGAAAAGAGTAAAGCAACAAGAGGTATGCCAAGAGGCTACATGAAAAAAAGAACAGAGGATATACTATACAGCTTTAAGTTGCCTGCTGTACTGTGACCTACCTGCTCCGTCCCTAAAGCTTCCACTAACTGCTACACTCACAATCTTGAGTCAGTGGTATTTAGGGGAATGATGGAATCAAGACAGCATCCAATGAGGCTGCAGTGGAGTGAGTGCAGGCAACCACACACAGAGGGAAGAGATAAATAACAGCAGAATCTAGAAATCAGAAACTTGGGATGCCTGGGAGGAATGTGCACAGCCCCACTCCCTGGTAAATATCTGGTGGTGGAGCTCATCTGCATCCTGCTTAAACATTAAACAAAATTAAAAGAGGCATTAAAGGGACAGGCATGGTGTCTCATGCCTGTAATCCTAGCACTTTGGGAGGCCAAGGCAGGCAGATCATTTGAGGTCAGTAGTTCGAGACCAGCCTGGCCAACATGGGAAAACCTTGTCTCTACTAAAAATACGAAAATTAGCCAGGCATAGTGGTGGGCGCCTGTAATCCCAGCTAAGTGGGAGGCTGAGGCAGGAGAATCACTTGAACCCGAGAGACAAAGGTTGCAGTGGGCCAAGATTATGCCACTGCACTCCAGCCTGAAAGACAAAGTGAGACTCTGTCTCAAAAAAATAAAAAACACATTTTTAAAAAGAGGCATAAAAGACTACTCAACTCTAAATTAATAGTTTAAAGTCTAGATGAAAAAGAAAATTTTCTAGAAAACAGAATTTGCCTACAGATTTCCTCAGAAGAAACCAAAAATTTAAGTGGTCCAGTTTCTGGAGAAGAAAGAAAGTTGTCAAAACTCTGCCTCCTAAAAAAGAACCAAGCCCAAGGGTTTTCTGGCAGAATTATACAAACTTTCAATGAGCAGGTAATTTCAATGGTATTTATATTTTTCTAGAGTGTAAAAAGAAAAGGAAAGGCCAGGCATAGTGGCTCATGCCTGTAATCCTAGGCCAAGGCGGGCAGATTGCTTAAGCCCAGGAGTTCGAGACCAGCCTGGGCAACATGGCGAAACCTCATCTCTAAAAATAAAAAATAAAAAAAATTAGGCTGGGCATGGTAGCATGTGCCTGTAGTCCCAGCTACCTGGGAGGCTGAGTGGGGAGGATCACTTGAACCTAGGAGACAGAGGATGCAGTGAGCCAAGATTGAGCCACTGCACCCCAGTCTGGGCAACAGACAGAGACCCTGTCTCAGAAAAAAGAAAAGAAAACTTTTAAGTTATTTTTATGAGAGTGTTACATTGATATCAAAACCTGATAGAAATATTTCACACACAGTAAAAACTAAAGACAAATCTCACTGAAGAATATCATTGCAAAAATCCAATATAAAATTTTTTTTTTTTTTTTTTTTTTTTTTTTTTTTTTTTGAGACGGAGTCTCGCTCTGTCACCCAGGCTGGAGTGCAGTGGCCGGATCTCAGCTCACTGCAACCTCCGCCTCCCGGGTTCACGCCATTCTCCTGCCTCAGCCTCCCGAGTAGCTGGGACTACAGGCGCCTGCGACCTCGCCCGGCTAAGTTTTTGTATTTTTAGTAGAGACGAGGTTTCACTGTGTTAGCCAGGATGGTCTCGATCTCCTGACCTCGTGATCCGCCCGTCTCGGCCTCCCAAAGTGCAACAGAACATTAAAACAATATTATGTCATATCCAAGTAAAGTTGATTCTAGAGAAGCAGATATGGTTCAATATTTGGAAATATATTGATTATCTGTATTTATTGATCTAAGGAGAAAAGTCATACTGATTTCTGAGAGACTGAAAGAACATTTGACAAACCTCAACTCCTACTGTTAATTTTTAAGCCAAATAAAATAGGAATCTTTGAATAATTTTCACACATATATCTTCTTAACATAATATATTCCTTAATATAGTATTATTTTCCATATATATGTATACATACATATATACATACATATTTGCATATGTACACAAATATATGTATATATTATATATACACATACAAATATATACAGATTCTAATAAAAGTGAGAAACAAGAAGGCTCACTATTACCAGTTAACCTGGTCCCAGGGGTAATATAAATTTAATTATGAATATAACTAAACAAGAGAAAATGAGAGGCATAAAAACTGGAAATAACCACATAAAACTATTACATATGATTACATATCTGGAAAACTCATGATAAGGTACCAAAAAACTACTACAAACAATAGGGAAGTTCAGTAAGATAGAGCAGTACAAAATCAATATAAAGTAGTTTTTAAAAACCAACCAGGGTGGGCGTGGTGACACACACCTGTAGTCCTAGCTACTCAGGAAGGTGAGGTGGGAGCATCGCTTGAGCCCAGGAGGCAGAGTGCAGTGAGCTAGGATCATGCTACTGCACTCCAGCCTGGGCCACAGAGTGAGACCCGCATCTCTGAATTTAAAAGAAGAAGAGGAAAACGAGGGTGGGCGTGGGGAGGAAGAGAAGGAGGAGGGGGATGAGGAGGAAGAATAAGAAGAGGAAGAATAGGAAGAGGAGGAAGAGGAGGATGAAGAGGAAGAGAAGGAGGAGGAGGAAGAAGAAAACAATGACAATGAGCTGAACTAGCTTCAACAGTTAGAACAGAGTGGTACTGGCATGGAACAGACAGGTGGTCTGTGCTGCTTTTCCTCCACTTGGCCATTACCCACCCATCATTTTCTTCTCTTTTCTGCCTTGCCCTGTGTCCTCGCCTCCTTCGTGCTCTGGCTTCCTATGGGTTCAGCCAATGAGAGGCACTGGTAGGAGATCAGAAGCTGAGAGAAGAGAGAGCTGAGAGCATTTCTTCCCTGCTCCTCCGTTTCCCGGGCAGTGGCTCTGCTCCCTCCATAGCACTGCCTCTGCTGGGCACCTTCTTCTCCAGGTTCCGGCTCTCATAGGCCCTTGATAACTCTATTCCACCCCCTGCTCCTTCAGGCTCACAAGGGTGATGGCTGCCCACCTTTGCTAGTCTCTGGGTGCTTCGACAACTTTTATAGGTTCCCTTAACCCTGACTACACCTTCATTAAACTCTTTATTGGAACCATTTGGGCAAAATTCTGTTTCCTACCAGGAACCTACCTGACTGATGCATAGAGTAATGGCACAGACTAGACAATCCGGAAATACGCCCAAGTGTATACAGGAAGTTGCTGTATAATAAATTTAGCATCCCAAATCAATGGAGCAAAAATGGACATTTTAATAAATACTGTTGAGACAAATGAATAGCCATCTGGAAAAATTTAAACTTTTCACTCCCATGGTTCTCCAGGATAGACTCCAAACCAAATTAAATGAAAATCAAATCAAATCATAAAAAGGTTAGAAGTGGAAGAGCAAACCGTAGTAGAGTCATGTGTCACTTAATAACAGGGATTAGGCGATTTCAGCATTGCGTGAACATCATAGAGTGCACTCACACAAACCTAGACAGTATAGCCTACTACATACCTGGGCTATATGATATTGTCTGTTGCTCCTAGGTTACAAACCTATACAACATGTTACAGTACTAAATCCTGTAGGCAATGGCAACATAATGGTATTTGTGAACTAAACATAGCTAAACACTTGAAAAAGAAGAGTACCAATATGGTATAAAAGATTTAAAATGGTACACCTGTAGAGGGGACTTACTGTGAATGCAGCTTGCAGGACTGGAAGTTGCTCTGGGTGAGTCAGTTAGTGAATGGTGAGTGAATGTGAAGGCCTGGGACATTACTGTACACTACCGTAGACTTCATAAACACTGTACACTTATGTGACACTAAATTTGTTTTAGATTTTTTTCTTTCTTCAATAATAAGCTAAGCTTAGCTTACTGTAACATTTTTACTTTATAGACTTAAGTGTTTTTAACTTTTTGACTCTTTTGTAACAACACATAGCTTAAAACACAAACACATTGTACAGCTGTGCAAAAAAAATTATGTTCTTTATCTCCTTATTCTATAAGTTATTTTCTTTTTTTAAATATTTTAATTTTGTTTTACTTTTTAAACTTTTTTCTTTAAAAACTAAGATACAAATACATTATCCTAGGCCTACGCAGGGTCAAGATCTTCAACATCACTGCCTTCCACCTCCACATCTTGTCCTATGGGAAAGTTTTCAGAGACAAGAGCATGCATGAAGCTGTCACCTCCTATGGTAGCAATGCCTTCTTCTGGAACACCTCCTGAAGGACCTGCTTGAGGCTGTTTTACAGGTAACTTTATGTTTAATAAGTAGAAGCACACCCTAAAATAAGCATTGAAAGTAGACCAAATACGGCCGGGCACAGTGGCTCACGCCTGTAATCTCAGCACTTTGGGAAGCCAAGGCAGGTGAATTACCTGAGATCAGGAGTTCAAGACCAGCCTGGCCAATATGGTGAGACCTCTGTCTCTGCTAAAAATAAAAAATTAGCCAAGCGTGGTGGTGCATGCCTGTAATCCCAGCTACTTGGGAGGCTGAGGCAGGAGAATCGCTTGAACCTAGGAGGCGGAGGTTGCAGTAAGCAGAGATTACACGACTGCACTCCAGCCTAGGCGACAGAGTGAGACCCTGTCTCAAAAAAAAAAAAAAAGAGAAAGTTTAGCAAATACATAAATCAGTAACATAGTTGTTTATTATCATTATCAAGTGTTATGTAGTATACATAATTGTATATGCTATACTTTTATGTGACTAGAAGCACAGTAGGTTTGTTTACACCAGCATCACCACAAACACATGAGTAATCACCACAGCTGTGATGTCACTGGGCAACAGGAATTTTTCAACTCGATTAGCATCTTCTTTGACATATATATGCAGTCCATCATTGCCCAAAACTTCGTTATGCAGAATATAACTATATAGTCATACAATGAAATATTGCTCAGCAATTTAATGGAATGAATTATTGACATGCACATCAACAGAGAATCTCAAAAACATGCAGCATCATAGAAAGCTTGCATAATAGCATTTGTGCTGTATGATTCATTCCATTTATAGGAAATTCTAGAAGGGGTAAGACTAACCTAGCACAGAAAAAAAAAATTGGAATAGTCATTACACCTAGGGATGGGAGTGCAGCGGAGATTGACTGGGAAAGGTCATGAGGAAACTCACTGGGATGATGGTAATGGTCTGTATCTCAGTAGGGGTTTGGGTTACACAAGTGTATGCATTTCTCAAAACTCAGCAAATGTACCCTTTAGATTTTCACATTTTGTTGTATATAACTTTTACATCAAAACAAAATAATAATCAGCAAATATCAAACTCTAGTTAGTGGTATGCTTGTGGGCTTATATAGGGGGAATGCATGACATCTGCAACTTAATTTTAAATGTACAAAGTTAAGATAAACGAAGGGATAGGTAGACAGATGGATAGATAAATAGATATATGATAAGGCAAGTATAGTAAAATGTTAATGGTCATATCTGGGTGGTAGATGATAGGAGTGTTTACTATAAAATTATTTCAACCTTGCTATGTGTTTTAAATTTTAATAATAAAATGTTTTAACACCAGAAGAAAAATCCTAGCACGTCCTACCACATAGATGAATCTTTCAGACATGATGCTAAGTGAAATAAGTCAATCACAAAAGAGCAAATACAATATGATCCCACTTACACGCAGGACCCAGAGTAATCTTACAGACAGAAAGTAGAATGGTGGTTGCCAGGGACTTCAGGAAGTGGGAAATGGGGAGTTACTGCTTAATAGGCACAGAGTTTCAGTTACCAAGATGAAAAAAATGCTATGGATGGATGTTGGAGATAGTTGTACAACAGTGTGTGTGAATGTACTTACTGCCGCTGAACTGTACACTTAAAAATGATTAAAATCATAAACACTGTTATTTCTGTAAAATATAAATAATTTTTTAATTAAAAAAAGCTAGAAGGAAGCATGAAAAAATTCCTTTATAACCTTGGATAAGATTAGAGAAGGTCACTATAACTATGTCTCAGAATCCAGGGATGTTTATCACAGAATTGTTTATAACAAAGAAAATTGTAATCAGCCCCAAAATCCATCAATTAAAGGGTGGAGGGGCTGGGTGTGTTGGCTCATGTCTGTAATCCCAGTGCTTTCAGAGGCTGAGGCAGGAGGACCACTTGCAGCCAGGAGTTCAAGATCAGCCACAGCAACATAGTGAGACCCCATCTTTTTACAAAAATTTAAAAATTAGTCAGGCGTGGTGGCGTGTGCCTGTAGTCTTTACTTGGAAGGCTAAGGCAGGAGGATTGCTTGACTCCAGGAGGTTGAGGCTGCAGTGAGCTCTGATCGTTCCACTGCACTCCAGCCTGGGCCATAAAGCAAGATCCTGTCTCAAAACAAAAAGGAAAAATTAAAAAGTTAAAAATAATAAAGGGTAGAGGTGTAAATTATACTACCTACACAGAAGAGCACTCATAAAAAAAAGATGTATAACTATATTTTATAAGAAAAAATGCCCACAAAATAAAAATTAAAAACATTACATTATAAAATAGCTTGTTTCATCTGATACCATTTGTCTAAAATGTATACATATACAGTATGTGTATATGTGCCTAAAGAGATGCTTGGAATGGTGTTCACCAAAATGTTCACAGTAGCTGTCTTTAGCTGGTGAGCTTGTTAGTGCTTTATTCTTTGTACTATTCCACATTATTTGACATTTTTGCAACAAGCGTCCTTTTTAAAAGAGAATGAAACCATTTTCAACTCATACTGAATATTAAAAGAAGCTGACATTCAGTAGTATCAAGTCTCTCCAGCTGATTAGAATGGCAACTTCACAAAAGGTGGAGAGAGGAATCTGACTGATGCCTAAACAGTTATCATTCACGGATTCAAAAAGTGCAGTAATACAAACAACTTAGACACAGGTGAAGATGACTCAGAAATGACTTTAGAGAAAACAATGATGCCAATGATTAAAAAAAAACCGCTTGTAAAAAGATTCAATAAAATTGCTTTATGGAGTACAAAATTGAAAAGTAATATTCTAAGTTAATGTATTTTATGCCACTTGAGATATTGAAACAGATGTAACAAAAGTAATAAGATAAATATTAAAAGGACACATGGGACGTTTTTCTAGCCCCTTCAAAGTCTGTACATTCAAGTAGGTCATTTAAGAAAATACACTTTTGGCCAGACCCAGTGGCTCACGCCCTTAACCCCAGCACTTTGGGAGGATTGCTTGAGGCCAAGTATTCGAGATCAGCCTGGGCTACCTAGCAAGACTCCTATCTCTACAAATAAATAAATATAGCTGGACACAGTGGTTCATATCTGTAATTCTAATACTTTGAGAGGCTGAAGTGGGCAGATTACTTGAGGTCAGAAATTCAACACCAACCTGGACAACACAGCGAAACCCAGTATCTACTAAAAATACAAAAATTAGCCAGGCATGGTGGCACACGCCTGTAGTCCCAGCTACTTGGGAGGCTAAGGCAGGAGAATTGCTTGAATCCAAGAGGCGGAGGTGGCAGTGAGCCAAGATCACGCCACTGCACTCCAGACTGGGCAACAGAGCGAGACTCCATCTCAAAAATAAATACATAAATAATGTTTTCTAAATTTAAAAATAGATGTTTGAGGAATCTTCTCACAGAGGAAAAAAAGAGGACCTGCCTTATATTGGGGATTGTTTCATTATGGGACACCTTTAGAAGCAGCCTGGAGTGCAGGCAGGAGTCTGGGGCCCCTCCTCACCGGCCTCTCTTAACCCTCCTCCCTTTCCCTACGATAGGGAGCCTGAATCCCAGGACTGGGGATAACAAAACAAAAGGCTGGCAGCAGGAGAAGGGCCAGGGAACAAAGCGCCTACCTCTGCCTACCTCCTTTCCTTCTCCCTCGGGAGCCCACAATTAGTGTGGCTGTGGAAAAAGTGACAGAATGGAAAAAGCAACAACTCTGGCTGGCTGGCTGGCTTATAGGCTAGTCATCTCCAAGGTCACGTGAAGGGTAAATAAAATCCCTGGAAAAGAAGAGTGCCCCCTCCAACCCTTTCTCCCTGAATTGGGCAGGAGCTGGTTCTTAGGGAAAGGAGCCGAGAATTCTGAAAGGAGAGTGGCGGTGTGACCAGGAGCACAGCACAGAGGGCCCCGGTGCCAGGCTCCGCCAGGGTGGAGGGGCAACAGTGCCCTCCCCGACACCAGCACGCACCCGCCTCCCCCAGGCAGCCTTCAGATGTGATGTGACTTGACATGCCTGCCGCTGGAGCCTGGGAGTTGGTCATGGGCTCACGGATTTACAAGCTGACAGGTGCTGACATGTAAGGGCCTGGGCCATGCCAGCAGGACACATTGAGTATAACTCATCTAAGGTCGGAGAGTCCTCCCAGAACCTCCCCTTTCTGATTCCCCCTGGATGCAGAGGCTCTGTGGGTGCTCAGGGAATGCCCCAGATGTTCATATTCAAGGATAAGGATGAGAAGGGACTCTGGACACTCCCTGCCCTGAAAGAGAGAAGGACGTGGAGCCATCCCCACTCCCTGTTCCTCCAGGAAACTCACAATGTAAGTTTGGAGGGGTTTCACCAAGAGGCCACTCCCTACTGAGAAACAGACCAGTGCGTTAGACATTTTGATGGTCATTTCACAGCCATTTTGACATGGTGGTTTTAATGTGGCCAATTTTTTTTTAACTTGTGATTAAACAATATGCACAATTTCATCAGATAGCCTCATCCCCTGCCACCCACCCATTCCTGATTCTCATTCAGTCCACAGTCTCTTCAAGGTGTAGGGAAGGTGAGCATGGGATGACAGACAAGGTAAAGCTCAGGGATGCTGTCAGGAATTGGGGCAGGTGAGAGACAGGGCAAGGCTCAGGCTCAGAATGGGGGTCTGCACACATCCTTTGGAAAAAATGAAGAGTCTGGGGTCAAGTCTGTATGGTTAAAACACACTTCTCTAAATCAGAACAGGTCTATGGGGAAATGAGTGTGGAGGAATGGGTGTCATCTCAGGATGAGGAGGAATTGCCAACAGTAAAAAGCTGTGACCTTGAGAGAGACCAAGGGGCAACTCGCCAGTCGGTCTACAGAGGCATGACCATCAAGATAGCCATCTACAAGCCAAGAAGATTCCTGGACAGTTCTTCCACTGACAGTCCTCAGAAGGAACCAACCCTGCCAACACCTTGACTTTGGACTTACTGCCTTCAGAATCTGACACAATACATTTACATATTTAAGCAACCACTTTGTGGTACTTTGTTTCAGCATCCCAAGAAAACTAATTTAGCCTCCAAGCTAGGTAAAAAGCTGTGACCTTGGGAAAGATCGAGGCACTACTCACCAGTGGGTCTACAGAGGCCCAGAGAACCACCACATATGGGAGCTAGCCATAAACACTCATGGAGCTAGCCATGCCTGGCTCTCCCAGTTAACACACAGCACAGACTCAGGAGAACAAGAATGCTTCAAAATGCTGCCACCTCCCTCAGATCAGACTAATCTAGCCTGTGTGCTCAAAAGGACCAAAGCTGCAAGAAGCATTTACCACAAGGTGAGTGGTCCCAGCGGGCACAGTCAGTTCTGTGGCACAGGCCTCAAACCAAGAAGAAGCTAGGTGCTCAGGGCACCCAGAAAAGCTGGTACAAAGCAGGAGCAAATCCCAGTTGTAACTGATTTATTTTAGAAAGTGATGATTTTTTTTTTTTAAACCAGTGATAACTGCTTAGCCCTGGTTGTAAGGAAGCCCTACTAAAAACATCCCACTACTGCTAATAAAATCTCACACATCTAATAATAAAGACACCTGTTGAGCATTGACTCTGTGCCCAGCACCATGCTGAGAGCTTTGCATTAAACCCTTAAACTCACAAACAACTCAATAAATGGAATTGTTTGCATCCCCATTTTACAGATGAGGAATCTGAAGTTCACAGGGTTCGAGTAACTTGCCCCATTAATCATGGGCAGAGCCCAGATTCTAACTCCATCTGTCTCAGTGCAAAGCCTGCCCTTGTAACTATTAAGCAATATTAACTCCCAGGGAAAAGTTCTATTTTTTTTTTTTGGTACTATAATCCCAATTTAGTAAAAAATTCATACTGTGCACATAAAAAAGGAGAGGGTTATAAGCAAGCATCAAAGTATCTGCTGTATTAAGGTGATCTTTTAGGAGCTTTCTTCATTTATCTCAAGTTTTTCTTGATATTGTATTTCTATTATTTTACTTGTATTTCAACTTTAACCAAACAGAAATCATGTGACTCAACGAAGTAATTTGAATGCTATCTCTTGTTAACTTATCAATTTATTTGCCAATTATATCTAGACTGTAGCATTAAAATAATTATAAAATGTACTTCTGGAAACTTGTGTTTTTTGTTTGTTTTTGTTTTGTTTTGTTTTGTTTTGAGACAGAATCTCACACTGTGACCTAGGCTAAAATGCAGTAGTATTTAGAGCTCACTGCAGCTTCAAAGTCCTGGGCTCAAGTGATCCTCCAGCCTCAGCCTCCCAAAGTGCTGGGACTACAGGTATGAACCATCATACCCAGCCTTACTTCTGGAAACTTCCCCAGTACTATGGTCTTCCTCACATACTATTTCTTTCCATGGCAGCAGCAAGTTGGTCACTTTTTTTTTTTTTTTTTAATCAGCTTCAGGCTGGTACTGATGTCTCAGACAGTTCAGCACAAGGCTTAAGACCTGGATTCAAATCCCACCCCCAGTACTCACTAGATGTGCAAGCTCAGATAATTCCCCAAGCTTCATTGTCCTCATCTAAGAAAAGGAGATAACAATGGTACTTATCTCTTAGTGTAATGCTGGTGCATAAAGTATGCCTGGCACAGGGTAAATGCTCAATAAATGTTAACGTCTATTGTTCCTATGAAATATAATGATATGATTGTTTTACCTGCACTTTTTCAATCATTAAAAAAAAAAAGTCACTTTCCAAATAGCATCTTTCCATGACAATAATCAGATATGGGAAGATACAGCAGCACACGTTTCAAGACTAAGATTCACTTTTTCCTTCAGAACAGAGGTTTTATTTTTGAAGGGATGCCCTCATATTTGTAACATTTTTTGTCTCTTGGACCAGAAGCAGGTACTGAATTATTAGGGTGTCAAAGTCCCAGAAGTAATAAAGTCCCAAACAAACAAAAAATTAAAAATAAAAGTCCCAAAGAGCAGCCAGACAGGGCTTGAAAAACTTTTTCTGAACTGCCATGCATGTCATCTTCAAAGCAGCATGTAAATGAGGTCCACCCAACTCCTAGAGCATTGAGGCTGCAAGCAAAACCCACTCAGATACCAAGAAGAATAAATGAATCTGTTATGCATGTGCTGATCTAATGGCTTTTTTCCCATTTTGTCTTCAGTTTTACGGAGGTCTCTTAGGAAGATCTCTGACATCAGTAAGGGAACCCAGTACTCTGACTGGCAGGGGAAAAAATGGCAACCTGTTAGTTTAATAAACTAAAATAAATAACTGGTTAAAATATTTTTTAAATATCTTTACTCAGGTTCAGGGAGTTGAAAGTGGAGGTGATATCTGAGAAGGGCAAGTTTGAAATCTACAAGCTGGGGAGAAGAAAATCCGGGGGAACAAAGCTTGGAAGAAAGAGCCTGTTACTGAATTTAGACTTCTACTTTAATTCATATATTGTTCAAGTTAACAATTTCCTAGTATCCTCCAGAACATTTATAAGACACAACTTGCTAAAAAGAATACTCAAAAAATAGTAGGTAGAGAGAACAATATAGAGAAAGAGAGAGAGCAAAAAAGCAGCCCCTCTAACTACTCCCTCCCTACCCAGAAAGGCTCCTTTGGAGGTTAACTTCAGCTCCCTCAGGAGAGTGAACCCTTGGGGTATGGAGTGACCTCCTTAGTAGCTTCACAAAAATCCAGTCATCTGAGGATAAACCTGAAATTCGTTACTGTTCTGGCAGTGCGTGGAGGGCACGGCAGACTCGTACTACTTCTAGACAAAAAAATGTTCCCAACCTTCCTGGCAGTGGCTGCCCAGCCCTGGGCTTTGGCTCCCTCCTTCTGGGAAATGACAATATTTAGCAACTTGGCCACATTTTTCCTTGGCTGAGAAGGAAAAACCCAGGGCTTTGGTGCTAACATAGATGCAAAAGAGCATGCCTCTCGCTCTCTAGGAGCTTATGCTCCACCATGACAGCTTAAACTCACCCAGTGCAGAGATGTAAGATGCACACACAGAGGCCAGGATCTGGTTTCTAATCCTAACTCATCCTGTCTGCTGTATGACCAGAGCAAGTCCTGGCACTACTCTGAACCTCAGTTTCTTTATTTGTAAAAATGGGGTAATAGGCTGGGCATGGTGGCTCACACCTGTAATCCCAGCACTTTGGGAGGCAGAGGTGGGCAGATCACCTGAGGTCAGGAGTTCAAGACCAGCATGGCCAACATGGTCAAAACCCTGTCTCTCCTAAAAATACAAAAATAGCCAGGTGTGGTTATATATGCCTATAATCCCAACTACTAGTGAGGCTGAGGCAGAAGAATCACTTGAACCCAGGAGGCGGAGGTTGCAGTGAACCGAGATGGCGCCACTGCACTCCAGCCTTGGCAACAGAGTAAGGCTCCATCTCAAACAAAAAAAAAAAGGGCGGGGGAGGGTAATAATAGTGCTTGTCTTAACTACCTCAAAGGTTTGTCATGAGATTCAAGTAAGATCATAATTATTCAAGTAATGTGAAAACTGTGCAAATGCAAGTTATCATTTGTATTTTTTTAATTTGACAAACTAAAATTAATAACTGTTAATGTCATTAATGTTATTAAATATGTTAAAAATATATATTTTTAAATATCTTTACTCATGTTCAAGGAGTTTAAAGTGGAGGTGATATCTGAGAAAGACAAGTCTGAGCAGAGCCCACATCTGTTTCCTGTAAGATTTGCTCATTAGCTTCAATTGCTTCCAACCATGGCTCAATGTGAGAGTCCGTTTTCCTGATCTCAGCCATTCCACAAAAATCATGTCTGATGTGTGCTTGCTGTTTTAAAGCCCTGAATATCTAGGATCTCACCTGATCCCAGCTCTCAGTCTATCCATGAGCAAGTCACCTGGACTCTCAAAAGGATGCTGTGAACACCACAGAGGGATAGTTTTCAAAGTCAGGGTTTTCACTGCTAGAAGGGAGATTAAAACTAAGACACACACACACACACACACACACACACACACACACCACTATCTAGGTTGAATAATTTGAGTAAATTACAGAAAATATAACACTAAGGATAACATAAATATGTAGGACCGTGTCCTACCTCAGAAGTAGGTGATCTAGGGCCTGAACCCTCTAAGGCCACATGAACTGCTTTGTGGTTTTTGCTGGCCACCCCACAGCCTTCAGCCTCTCTCGCATCCCACTACCTTTCTCTTCCCTACCTTCCTCACTCCAGTTATTAATTTCCATGAAAGAATCATCATGGCATTGTGGCAGGAGAACTGGATTACAAATCAGACTCACCTACATGGATGATCTGTTAATGTGTGTGTAACCAATATTGACTAAATGACTAGAAGGTCCCAAGGCATGTGCCAAGTACCTTGCATAAATTGGCTTATTTAGGTGAGATCAATACAATTTCCATTTTCCAGATAAGAAAATGAGCTCAGAGAAATTAGTGCCTATAGCCAGGAAGTATGGGAGCCAAGGATCAGGATTCCAGAGCCTCCTTCTCTGGCACCAGGCTGCCTGGAAGAATTAATGATGGGACTCCTGAAAGTCTAACTGCAAGTGATCTAGGATAAAGCATGTCATCAATAATATATAAAAAGTTGATTTAAATTCCCTTCCCTTATTAAAGGGGAACAATAAGGCCATCTGTCCCATCTACCTCAGCAAACCGTCCTGAAGATCAAATGTTAAAGTGGCCGTCTAGGGGATTTATAAGCTGTCAAGTGCTGTACAGAAGCTTCCTAGCATTTCTTCCCCATGTCTTACACCCAGCAGGAGCAAATGTACCACTGGTGGCTGGGCAGGTTACTTGATTCTGCCCCAAATTGAGACTGACTTTGAAAGCAATGACTCTAGTAACTGCCAGGAAAAAGAATCAAAAGAAAGTGAGCCCAAGACTTTTCTGCCTTGATAAGACTCTGGGACCCTGACTTGCATCCTAGGTGAAAGGAAGTATGTTGGGGAAAGCAGTTCCTATAGGTAATTCCATACCCATAGGGGCCCCACACTTGCCCATCACAATGCGTTCTCATCAGTATTGCCTGTCACTAACCTAAGCTTGAGAAGGCTGCTCGTGTCTGTTTGGATTAACTCGGCGCACGGACGCATGTTGCAGGTGCTACGAATGTTGAAGATTAAGGCACAGGTGGTGTCACTACTTCACCATCTACACACCAATGTTTATTATTATTTTTTGAGTTAATCTTTGTTTTTCATTTGTTTATAAATTCAACTTTAATTTTAGATTCAAGCCGTATATGTGCAAGTTTGTTACCTGGGTATATTGCATGATGCTGTGGTTTGGGGTACAATTGAGCCAGTCACACAGGTAGTGAGCATAGTACCCAACAGGTAGTTTTTCAACCCTTTTCCCCCTACTTTGCCTCCCCCTTCAAGTATTCCCCAGTGTCTATTGTTGCCATCTTTATGTTCCTGTCTACCCAATGTTTAGTTCCCACTTGTAAGAACATGTGATACTTGGTTTTCTATTTCTGCATTAATTCACTTAGGATAATGGCCTCCAGCTAAATCCATGTTGCTGCAAAAGACATGATTTCATTCTTTTTTATGACAGCACACATCAATCTTTAAAATCACAAAAGTTTTTCACATTGGTCAGTCTTTTCAATTAAGCTAAAATTTACCCTAAAATGTTAATCCCAGATTAAAACCATTACTGGTAAAGGATCATAAGTATCCTGATATTTTAGAAATTGGCAAGAGAGTGGTTGCAAAAGGGCTAGGGAGGTGAAGGAGAGAGATTGGATAAATAATAATCTGGCTTGAATCCAGAATCTCTTTCCTCCACAGCACTGCCCAGTTCCCAAGAACTCACTAATGGCTAACATAATACACCCAATATCTACTTGCCCTCCCAGTGATTTCTACTCATAGAACAGCGGTTTTCAAACTGTGACCCTTTGACTGGCAGCATTCACAGCATCTAGGAACTGGTCAGAAATGCAACCCTCATACCAGGTGTGGTGGCTCACACTTGTAATCCCAGCACTTTGGGAGGCTGAGGTGGGAAGATTTCTTGAACCCAAAAGTTCAGGACCAGCCTGGGCAACATAGTGAGACCTTGTCTCTACAAAAAAAATCAAAAAATTAGCTGGGCATGGTGGCTTCCACCTGTGGTGCCAGCTACTCAGGAGGCTGAGGTGGGAGGATCGTTTGAGCACAGGAGGTTGAGGCTGCAGTGAGCTGTGACTATGTCACTGCACTCCAACCTGGACAAGACAGTGAGACCCTGTCTCAAAAAAACAAATAAAAAATTTTAAAAAAAAGAAATGCAACTCTCAGGTTGCTTGTCAGACTTACTAACCAGAAACTCAAGAGGAAGGGCCCAGGATTGTGCATTTTAGCAAGCTCCTGGGTGACTGTGATACACACTTTGCTGGTAATAGAATCACCTGGGAAATTTGGTTAAAATGCTAAGACTCTAGTCCTATCCCATGGCAACAAGCCTGAGCGTCTGGAATTATCTCTCCAGGTGATTTTGATAAACACCAATGTTTGAAATCCACTGATCCCAGTATCTGAGAGGACCCAGCTAGAGGCAAATAGTGGTAACTTCATCAAGTCACAGAAGACGTAGATGGAAACCAAGAAGCAATAAGTCAGCAAGACAATGCTCTAACACTGATATTTGATGAATGTTGGCTGCACTTTGAAATCAGCACTTGACACATCTTTTCAAAATATTCAAACAGGAAGACAAGATAGTAACTGAAAAGTAAGAGCTGTAATAATTTTAATACACAGCTCATTAACCAAAAAAATCACTTTAATCAATAATGTCAAGATCTCTCTGCAACGAGAGGAATTTCTAACAAAAGCTAGGAGGCTCTCATAATCAACTTCAGATTATTAAGCAATAGAAGAATAGCTGTGAACTGTTATTTGTAATGTGCTTTATTTAATTACTTGTTTATTCTGAGGTAACGTCTCATTGAAAATGTGTTCAGCTGCTCCCTCTTTTCCATTAGTGAGGTCTGAAAACAAAGCTTTGAAAACAGACAAACATACAAAACATCTGCACCTGATATATGCTAGGTCCCCACGTGGGTTTTGGTACCTTATCTCATTTAATCTTCACAACATGATGACAGAGAAGTAGCAGGACATCCTTAACACAACAAATCCCATAGGCTCAAAGCATTTAAATTTCCATGAGAGACAGCTGACTCAGTACCCTGAATTGTACTTTCCCATTCAAGTTCCCTGGCTTTAATTACCATCCCAGTAATACCCAAGGTGACTGTTTCTCTCTTAATACTCTGACACCTCCCTTCCAGGACCAAAGTACTTTCCCTTGGTTCCTCTGACCATAGCTGGAACAAGATAAGACTTTCAAAAGACATTACTAATAATAAACTAAGTTGGGTGCAGTGGCTCATGCCTATAATCCCAGTACTTTGGGAGGCTGAGGCGGGTGGATCACTTGAGCCCAGGCCTGGAGGCTAAGGCAGACAGATCATTTGAGCCCAGGCCTGGCAACATGGTGAAACCCTATCTTTACAAAATATATATAGATATAAATTAGCTGGGTGTGTTGGTGCATGCCTGTAGTCCCAGCTACTCAGGAGGTTGAAATAGTAGGATCACTTGAGCCTGGGAGGTGGAGTTTGCAGTGAGCTGAGATTGCAGTGAGCCAAGGTGGTCCCACGGCACTCCAGCCTGGGTGACAGACTAAGACCCTGTCTCAAAAATAAAACAAAAATAAATAAATAAATAATAAACTAAAGAGTTAACAAAAGGAAAATAAGCACACAGAATTTAAGACAAGCGGTATAGAGAAAAGGTGAGAACATAAGTTTTAGAACCAGACAACCTGTGTTTAAAGTATGTCATTTACTAGCTATGTGACTAGTTAATTAACCTCTCTATGCCTTAATGTCTTCATCTATAAAGTGATAATAAAAGCATCCATCTCACAATCTCATAAAATAGCATCCAGCAATACTGTTTATGTATATATACCTATACATACAGACATTATATATATGCATATATATATGTATTCAGCTTGGCTTATAAAGTACAAGTTTTAGATTGCAGCATAACTAGTTTACTCTCAGGTTCTCTGCTATTCCACACAATATCTGGAGAAGTTCAATCTAGTCCAGTAAAAGGTTACCTAGCTTCACAGCTAAGGACAACTCATTTCATTTTTACAGATGACAAAAATGAGCCTCATCTGCAATTCCAGCTATCTAAACCCACCATTCTTCAAAGATGTGAGCTCAAATACCACTCTTTTCAAAAAGATCAAAATATAGAAATCGAATAACTTTGCATAAGTATCCTAGGTGATATAAAACTCAGAATGTAATTTTTAATTGCATATATTTCTATGGAATAAAATGGAAGGGATTGAAAAAAATTATTGTATAATCAAAAAGTTAAAGTTCAAAGTATTTCCAAGGTGTCATCAAATCCAGAACAGAAATTAATTCAATTAAAATGGTTAGAAATTGGTTTTCTGGCATTATAAGTGTGTAAATAAATTGCAATATCCAAATCTCCTGCCCAAACCAGTGAAAGCAGAATAAGAAAAATAGCCAGGTGCAGCACTTTTGGAGACCAACATGGGCAGATTGCTTGAGCCCAAGGGTTCAAGACCAGACTGGGCAACTGGAGAAACTTTGTCTCTACAAAAAGTATAAAAATTAACCGGGCATGGTGGCATGTACCTGTAGTCCCAACTACTCAGGAGGCTGAGGTGGGCGGACTGCTTGAGCCCAGGAGGTTGAGGCTTCAGTAAGCTGTGATCACACCACTGCAGACAGTGCTCTGAATGACAGAGCAAGACCCTGTCTCAAAAAAAAGAAAGAGAAAAGAAGGAAAGAAGGAAGGAAGGAAGGAAAGAAGGAAGGAAGGAAGGAGAAAAAATGTGGTAATATCCTTTCATGGTTACATATGTTTGTAATTGAACTGATATCTCCCCCCCACACACACACACACAATATATATATACACACATATATACATATATATACACATATATATATGAGTTTCACAAAGGAAGCCCATGTTTCATCCTATATTTGGTGAACGATGACAGATTTCTGAAAAACTAAATATGCATCTGCACATTTAAAAATATTAATTTTCCTTGATAATGCCTTACTCTTGTATTATATTTATGATTTACAACCCATTTTTGCCTCCATAATTTCCTTTGAGCTTCATGGCATAGAAAATGGTGTAACTATATTTGTACTCTTTTTTTATCTTCTTGAGATAGGGTATTACTTTATCACCCAGGCTGGAGTGCAGTGGCATGATCTCAACTCACTGCAGCCTCGACCTCCTGGGCTTAAGCTATCCTACTCCCTCAGCCCCCTAAGTAGCTGGGACTACAGGCATGCACCACCATGCCTAGCCAATGTTTTGAGTTTTTGGTAGAGATGGAGTTTCACCATGTTGCCCAAGCTGGTCTTGAACTCCTGAACTCAAGCAATCCACCCATCTTGGCCTCTCAAAGGGCTGGGATCACCGCACCTGGCTGTACTCATTTTAAAAGAGCAGATTGTACAAGCTTAGAAAATGTAAGTAGCCCACCCAAGGATACTGAGCTTAGCAGAATCCAGGTGTCTTGACTCCTGATCTGGTTCTCTTTCCATTAATACCACAAAGACATGTCTTCTGGATGGAAGAAATGAACATGTTTTACAATGATAATTCTCCCCTTGAAAGGACAGAGTGTCTGTGTCTTCTTTTAATATTTTGAAAACTTTCAAGGGAATAAGTATATATGGATCCTCACCTCTCAGTAAGTTAAAGTGTAAGCCAGTCCCCACCAACTGTCCACTTAATCTCCTGAATCCTTCTTGAAAAGTCAACAGACCATCCCCATGAGCACCACAAATTTGCTTGGGGTGAAGTGAGGATTCATGTATGAGACCAAAAGGCCAGAGATGTATTTGGCAACATTTCCAGTGTAGGAGATTTTTTTTAAATCACATATACAAACTAAGGCATTTTCCTCCCACTTGCACAAAACAGGATCTGCCCCGATGAAATGGAATCTTTGAATATCTCAAACTAAAATTTTTAAAGTGAGTTAAGTTTCACTATTCCCTCAGCTGAAGATGTTCAAAGATCTGGTTCATGTGTAATACTGAATATTTGCATAGCATTTTACAGTTTTCACAGCCTTTCTTTTTTCATTGTCAGATTTTCCAGCTTCCTAGTGAGACGCAATTATTATCATCCCTGTGTCACAAATGAAAAAACGGAGGTACAGGGGGAGTATCTTGCCCAAGATCACAATGAAAGTAGCAGGTCCACCTCTGACTTCAAATCTTGTGTGCTCTTTTCACTTCTCCTATGTTATCTACGCTAAAGGCAAGTCTTCCCCCAACTGCACACCTCAAGTCCTTTCACATGTGTAACTAAGTCTTGGACAATTAGGAATCTCTGACACTTTTCCCAATTCCCGTGGGAGGAAACGGGAAAAGGTGCTTCTTTTATCTTTGCCTTTCCAAGACAACAAGAAAGACTTCTCCCCATGGTGCCGGCGCCGGTACTAAGCTGGGGAAAGGGATCCTTAGGGTGTAAACTGTCTTGCCAGCTACTGTTTAAATCTCTGTGAAAGACAGGCCTTCTGAAATAACCCCCTATTCAACCAAGAAATCAATCCTAACTTGTAAAAGAAGTTATGGACAAGAGGACGAGAAATGAGAAATCCTGCTGGGAGATAGCGCTTTCTCTTTTCCCCCAGAAAGTCTCAAGGCAGCAGCTCTCCGAGATCCTTAAGCAAGATAAGGAAACTCACCCGCCGCGCTGCGGCTTCGTAGCCAGCAGGGCTGGGACATACTCGCCGACCGCTTCAGCACCGGGGACAGCTCCTGCCTCGCCAACTTCTGCCTCTCTTCCCGACTTCTTGCCGCCGGCTGTGCTTCACAGGCTGCGGGAGGGGAGAGTGTCTCCCCACGCCGGGGTCCCGGCCTCTGGGTTTTAGGGAGCGCGAATGGGTCTCCGAGAGCATCGGGAGCAGCCGGTGGCGCCTCAGGCTGCGGTGGCCACGGGCCCGACTGCACTACGGCGTTGCGGGACCGCGCCAGCGCGGAGGAGACCGAGCCCATCTCAGCGGCCCTGGCTCCCCGAGGGATCTACAGCCCTCGCCCGCCAAAGGCTTACTCCCTCCTCGTGCCAGGGCGCCCCCAGCCGTCTGCTCCTCCTCTGACCCTGTGGGCTGCAGCGAGGGCTGCGCGCCCACCCGCGGGGGACCGGAACGGAGGGCAATGCGGCCGATATCCGCGCCCGCCTAACAGTCTGGGGTGGATGGGACTTGGAGAGTCGCTATACAGAAGTTGTCCGGAGGCTTTACTGGGGATTGGGGGTGGGGGGGGAAGGGGCGTGGCATTAGGCGAAGGATACTTTTTTCTCCACTTTCTGCACTTGTTTCACCTGAGGCCAAAAGCTTGGAGGGTCCTTCCTGTTCCTCTTCGCACGTCTGGGCCACCTCTGTTCCCCGGGAAGATGGCAGGTTTCGCGAGGGCGGAGAAGGGACTGAGATTTGTTCTCTTCTCAATTTCTCGTCTTAAAGCCAATATCACTGCTCTTCTAGGCTGTGCTTCCCGGAGAGCCCACCTTTACTGTTGGAGGCTGAGACCAGAGAGCGAAGCGGAAGTGCACGGGGAGTCAGCTCCGCCAGTTCTCTGCGGGAGAGCAAGCAGGGAGGCGCCAGCCGGCCCTGGGGGCGCCCAAGACGGGAAGCCAGAGCAGCCTGGGGCCCTATTAATAGGCCTGCTTTGCTGGCTAGGGTGAGGTCACTGGCCCTTTTCTGCCTGCAGTGTGGTGGTGCCTACGTAGAGCAGAAGCAGGAAGGGAAGCCTGGGATGATGTTTCAGCTAAAAGAGGTTGCCCAGAAAGGTTTTAGGTCTTGCCCAAGGTCATAAGCAGTTAGTGGTGGAGCTGGGTCTTGTGCCTGGGACTCCTCTTTCTAGAACCAGTCTCCTATCCACACTGCTCCCCATTCCAAAGGCTTGCAGGCACTGAAGTTTGAAGCACGACAATTGTGCAATACACAGCATATCTGAGGTTGGAATGTGTGAGGAGAGAGTGACTATGGTATTTCTCAGCCAGCCTGGGAAACTTTCCTCCTCCCCATCCAGTGTTAGCGCTCTTTCTGTGACAGAATGATGTGATTCTTGACACTGTCATCTGTAAAATGGCATACAGACAAGTAAATGTAACATGGAGACGCTTTCTGAACCACTGAACCAATCAGATCAACAAACCTCAAAATGGGAGGGGAAGATAAAAAAGTCCTTTTTAAATCCTCAACTGGTGTTTAGAGAAGAGACAAGTTGGAGGATTAACCGGGATGGGACCGCAATGGGACAGCACAGCTCACTCACCTTGGCCTTGTTTCTTACGAGATATGCAGAAGCTCGAATCCTAGGCCCTGAGCCAACATTACACAGAAGCCCCTCCAACATTTAGAGGCACACACACCATGATCACCCACACCTTGCAAGGCTCCGGAAGTGTCTTCTCACCTCTGCCAATATCAGGTACCCACCTTCCTATGTGTGTTAGGGTTCTCCAGAGAAACAGAGTATATACATAAAGAGAGAGAGAGAGAGATTTATTGTAAGGAATTGGCTCACATGGTTATGGGGGCTGAGAAGTCCCACAGTCTATAGTCAGCAAGTTGGAAACCCAGGAGAGCCAGTGGTATAAGTTCCAATCTGAGTCCAATCACAAAGTCAGGGGAAGATAGATGCACCAGTTCAAAGATAGGCAGAGAGAATGAATTCTCTCTTACTCTGCCATTTTGTTCTATTTGGGCATCTAACAGATTGGATGAGGCCTATCCACATTGGGGAGGGTGATCTGCTTAACTCATTTTACTGATTCAAATGTTAATCCCATCCAGAAACACGCTTACGAACACACCAAGAATAATGTTTAAACAAATATTTGGGCACTCTATGGCCCAGTCGAGTTGACACATAAGATTAGCCATCATAACATGTGTTTGTGTGGCTATATTCCTTGTAACTTTTAAAATCACTTTTTATTCTTCTCTTGCTCACCTGATGAACTAATAGACCCTGGTATAAATCCTTACTCTGGGCAAATACTCTATTAGAAAGAAATCTCCCTGGACAGACATTTCCTATTCTTGCACCATGACTTGAATTTCCTACAAACCAGACATCGGCATCGTTAGCAATAATGCAAAGGTGGGCATGGAAGGAAGCAAATGTTCTGGACCTACCCTAAGTGATATATTCCACTTGGCTGTACCTGTTGTGAAAATGCATAAATATAATGCTATTATATTTATGTATGGGATGGTAAATAGCTTCTGTATGGGATGGTAAATAGCTGCTGCCCTAAACCCACCTACCACCCTTGCTAACCCAGGCCTTTCCCCAGGATGGACATACACACAAACACACACACACACACACACACACATACTCTCACCCATCTCATATCTGGCAATTAAGGGATTGATGTCTGGTACAACAAGGGACCTGAATACTGTGGCCATTATCTGATTGGTTGGAGTCAAGGTCCTATTCTTCTTATCTATTTTGAATGCCCCATCCCTTACAAAGTAAGAGCTCACTGAATGTCAGTGTATTTCCCCTTTCCCTTCCCTTCTTATTATTATCCATCTGTTAAGTACCTGCTACATGGCCTGCACTTTGCCTAGTGACCCTTTAAGATAAGTTTTCTACATTTTTCCAGATAAGGAAGTAAATTCATCATCCAGAGTCAAATGACTCCCCAAGGTCGCCCTGATAGTAAGTTGCAGAGTCAGGTTTTACATTCAGCTCTTCACTGAGCCCTTACTCTGTAAGAAGTGGGGCATTCAAAATAGAAAAAAAGAGTATGGTCATTTATGTTGCCCTTTGTCTCCCTTCCTGAGCAAGCTGCACCCCACAACCCAGTTCTTCCATAGGGAGGGATGCTCTGTAAGGGCTTTGCGACTCTGGGGATAACGTCTTCTCCCATTTCCTATCATTTCCTATCCCTATGTTTAGGAAAAGCCTACTCCCTTGGCACGTATATGCATGCACACACACACACACACACAGAGAAAGAGAGAGAGAGAGACAAACAGAGACAGACATACACCCCTCCTCAGAAGGGAGGTTCAGCTCAGCTAAAAGTTTGGTTGTTGATGTTGTTTGGTTGTTGATGAGGTTCTCCCAATTCTCCTTTCAATGAGAAGAGATAAGCGTGGAAAACTGAAACAATCCTCCTTATCTTTTTTTTTCCACTTTCGTTTTAAAACAAAAGGCTGGGTATGGTCAGCTGGAACTTGGTTAGAGGAAGCTGTTAGTGAACATGCCAGCTGCAGGTGATCTTATTCTCATAGCCCTTTCCTTTCCTCTCTCAGGCCTCTGACCTCATCCACCAAGAACCTGCCAGAGTTCCTTCCGGAGTCCCACCAACAGGTGCTCAGCAGAATCTGCAATGAGGAGCATTGGAAAGATCTGACCCACCTGCCAACATCCTACCAGAACCCGAAAGTCACCAATTGGGATTTATGTCTTTGGATCCTGACGTTTTAACCATTGACGATGTTGAATTTTACCTGAGCCCTGTGCTTCTGGAAAACAGGGAAGGTCAAGACATCCCCCACTGTCTTAATCAATTCAGGCTGCTATAGCAAAAAATATCACAGACTGGGTGGCTTAAACAGCAAACATTTATTTCTCACAGTTCTGGAAGCTGGAGGTCTGAGAGCAGGGTGCCAGCATGGCTGGGTTCTGTTGAGGAACCTCTTCCTGGTTACATCTTCACACGGCCTTTCCCTGGTGGGTGCACACAGGAAAAGAGATCTCATGTCTTCTTCTCTTTTTATAAGAGCACTAATCCCATCATGGGGGCTCTAACCTGGTCCCACCTCCAAATACCATTACTTTGGGGATTAATATTTCAACATATGAATGAGGGGGAGGGCACAAACATCCTTTTGTGTTGTGGAAAATGGTTTACCACAAAAAAACATCCTTCCCCATATGACTGAGAAAAGACTCACAGATGCCTCCTTGCTTATCTATGACAAGGCTAGACACAGACCTTTCAAATTCCAATTTTTTGCTTCATAAATGAACTGTTATGAACTGTTATGAAGGACATAGGACAAAATAAGAAGTTAATCAAACTTGGCTGGATGTGGTGGCTCACACCTGTAATCCCAGCACTTTGGGAGGATGAGGCAGATGGATTACTTGAGGTCAGGAGTTCAAGACCAGCCTGGCCAACACAGCGAAACCCCTTTCTATTAAAAATACAAAAATTAGCCAGGCATGGTGGTGCACACCTGTAGTCCCAGCTACTCAGGAGGCTGAGACAGGAGAATTGCTTGAACTCAGTGGGTGGAGGCTGCAGTGAGTCGAGATCACAACACTGCACTCCAGCCTAGGTGACAGAGCAAGACTGTCTCAAAAATAAAAGTAAAAAAAGAAGAAGAAGTTAACTTGGTTAAACTTCTCTCCTTCCCACAAGCCTCTGAACTTTGACCCACTCTCAGCCTCAACCAGCAGGCAGCCCCTCCAGAGAACAGGCTGACCTCAGGGTAAAATGTTCTCTGATGTACTATCTGGTCATGTCACTGTTTCATCCCACTTCCCCACACCACAGTTCTTTCTAGCCTTGTTTATTCCTCTTTATAAAAGAAAACCCTTATTCGCCTAACTCCTGAGACAATCACAAATCTTATGGTCAGTAATTCTCCCTATTGCAACAGTCCCTCCCCGTTCTCATTTCCCACCCCCACCCCCCCACACACACACCCCACCAACAATAATCCTTTTGAATAAAGGCTGTCCTTGCTAAGTCTGTATTTATTTTGACACTATCTTTAAGAGTTTCCTGTGAGATTGTAAGTGGCCCTATGAGAGGGCACTCTAAATCTCAGTTAACATTTTGATGAAGATTAATTTATCCCTGTTTGACTAAAGGGGAGGAAGGCAGACAAGAATACTATGAGACCCTACCAGACACTAGACATTGCCCTGGATATTACACATATTTGATTTCACGTAATTCTTGAAGTTCAAAGATACGAAATGATTTCCCTAAGACCCTGCAGAGGCCAGACCGAAACCTAGGTCATTAACTTGGAATCATAGGTTCAACACAGACAATAGCTCCCCACAAAATTTTAAAGATTCCAGAGTCCAGCTCCTGCCTAGTCAGGTTGGGGAAACTAGGGTCAACCAACATGCTAATCACAGAAGAGTTCAGAAAAGAGCCCAGATCTTCCACCCCAGGCTCCATCTCATTCCAGCACAACCACAGCTACCACTTTTCACCAGCTTCACAGCTCTGTCTTGTTGTCAGCCTTATTAAAACTGCTCTCCGCTGAGTTAGTCTAGACAATTTCCAAGAAAGTTCAGAGGGCTCCCAACAAGATCCCCAACCAAGGTAATCAAAGGATTTCAAGTGAAGTCAGAACACACAGGAGCAAAGAAGCAACTCAGCTGGATTCATTTAACATTGATTGAGCACCTACAGCTTGTTACGGCTATAGTCTCCACATGGCTCCTGCCCAGTCAGGACTATGGGAATATAACATAATGCTGGGAGCTTGAGCTGTAACACAGGCATTGGCAAAGAAAAGGAAAAATATGCATCATTCAGCCTGAAAGGTCAGAGGGTGACCTGCTCCAGGGAAATCTGAGAGCTGGAGAATGGTTGGGATGTAGAGCTCTGGAATTGTAACATCGTTGCTAAGCCTTTGGCTGCGGTACAAAAATGAGTATCACCAGTATTGCTCTTAAAAACAGCCGGGCGCAGTGGCTCACACCGGTAATCCCAGCACTTTGGGAAGCCAAGGTGGATGGATCACCTGAGGTCAGGAGTTTGAGAACAGCCTGGCCAACATGGTGTAAAACTCGTGTCTACTAAAAATACAAAAAAAATTAGCAGGACGTGTTGGCCTGCGCCTGTAGTCCTCGCTACTCAGGAGGCCAAGGCAAGAGAATCGCTTGAACCCAGGTGGTGGAGGTTGGAAGTGAGCCGATATCACACCACTGCACTCCAGCCTGGGCGACAGAGCAAGACTCTGTCTGTATTTAAAAAAAAAAAAAAAAAAAACACAGAACGTTTTTCTGCTGGATGTTTCATTGCTTCATTTGTCTTTGCAGTATCCTTGTAATTAGAAAGGTTAAAGGTATTATTCACTCTCATTCTATATTCAAACAAAACAAAGGCTTAAAAGCTAAAATGGATTGCAAACCTAAGTGGAGAATAGGGATAGACACAGGTCTAGCTCCCAGGTCTTCCCCCCCCCCCCCCCACAAGACAGAGTCTTGCTCTCCAGGCTGGAGTACAGTGGTGAGATCTCAGCTCACTGCCACCTCCACCTCCCAGGTTCAAATGACTCTCCTGCCTCAGTCTCCTGAGTAGCTGAGACTACAGGCATGGGCCACCATGCCCAGCTAATTTTTGTATTTTTAGTAGAGTTGGGGTTTCATTATGGCCAAGCTGGTCTTGAACTCCTGACCTCATGATCCACCTGCCTCGTCCTCCCAAAGTGCTGGGATTACAGGTGTGAGCCGCTCCCAGGTCTTCTGACTCCAATTAATGTTCCAACTACTATAAAGATAAAAATAAAAAATATTTGAGTTGGATCTTTGGGCCATCAATTCCAACTTACCATCCAGTGTAGAAACGAACTCCTTCTATAGGTCTCTGGAAAAAAATGTAAAATTCAATGGGCATGGTGGCACATACCTGTAGTCCCAGCTACTTGAGAGGCTGAGGCAGGAGTTTCACTTAAGCACAGGAGTTTGAGGCTGCAGTGTGCTATGATCACATGCATTCATAGCCCCTGCACTACAGGCTGTGCAACAGCAAGACCCCACCTCCAAAAGAAAAAAAAACAAGTAAATTAAAACATACAGCTCCTAATCAATGCCTCAGTAATGGAAATTCCTTACCTTTTATAATATAATCATTTTCTGACTATGGAAGTGATACACATTTACACATTCATGGGAGAAAATTTAGAAACTACAAAAAAGCACAAAGCATAAAATTTAAGCCACCCATAATGTTGACATATTCTTTATTTCCCCCTTGCTAAGAGAAATGAAGTATATGTTGAATTTTAGTTATATTACATAGGATAATATCCAAGATATGATTTCTATTACTTTTTTTTTTTTTTTTTTGGGACAGAGTCTCACTCTGTCACCAGGCTGGAGTGAAGTGGGGCGCTCTCGGCCCACTGCAACCTCTGCCTCCTAGGTTCAAGCGATCCTCCTGCCTCAGCCTCCTGAGTAGCTGGGACTACAGGCATGTGCCACCATGCCCAGCTAAATTTTGTATTTTTAGTAGAGACGGGGTTTCACCATGTTGGCCAGGATGGTCTCAATCTCTTGACCTCCTGATCCGCCCACCTCAGCCTCCAAAAGTGCTGGGGTTACAGGCATGAGCCACCATGCCCAGCCTACTTTTTAGAATAGTATCTTCTAATCATGTATACCAGTCCAATTATATATATCCAGTCTAATATGTCCATATTTTACAAAATTAATATCATACTTTTATGATCTTATTTATAATAATTTTATATATAATTTATATATACATATATTTTAATATATAATTTATATAATATTTATAAATGTAAAACATACATAAATCATTATTATGATTTATTTATACATAAATAAACCATAACACTCCCCATCCCAATGAGATATCACTTCATACTCAATAGGATGGCTGCTATCAAAATCATTGTTACGATTTATTAACATATTTATGTAATTTATAATTTGTAATGTTGCAAACAACATAATAAATAAATGGACATTTATCTACTGACCTATTCCTGTATTAATTTACTCATCTCAAATTTATAAGTTTTAATAAAATTTTCCAAAATCTTCTTGGATATTCTTACACAAATTGTTTTCTAGATTTACTTTTTTAGAACAGATTGGTCTGTGGGCTACAGTGTGCCAACCCCTGCTCTAGGCTTTCTAATGGAAAGATTTGTTGTGGGAAGGAGGAAGATCGGCTTGGTGAGGTTTAAGGAGTATGTGGGAAAGGGAAAAGCACACTAAGATACATCATTGTTTTAATTTCTCTTGGTACAAAATATTCGATTTATTTTGAAATTTCAGATACCATTTTAAAAGGGCTGGAATTTTTTTTTTTTGAAAGGGGAATGGATCTTTATAGTTTAAGAAACACTCCTCATCCTGAGGAGATATCACCTCACACTTATTAGGATGGCTGCTATCCAAAAAATAAGCAGAAAATAACAAGTGTTGGCTAGATTGTGGAGAAATTGGAATCCTTGTGCACTGTTGCTGGAATGTAAAATGGTGCAGCTGCTATAGAAAACAGTATGGCACTTCCTCAAAAAAATTAAGCAGAATTACCACATGATTCAGCAATTCCACTTCTGGGTATATATTCAAAAGAATTGAAAGCAGGGTCTTAAAGAAAGAGTTGTGCACCTATGTCCATAGCAGCATTATTGATGATAACCAAGTGGTGGGGGCAACTCAAATGGGCATTGAGGGATGAATGGATAAACAAAGTGTGGCATATATAAAGGGAATTCTGACACACACTGCAACATAGATGACACTTGAAGACATTACACTACATGAAATAAGCCAGTCATCAAAAGACAAATACGATATCATTTCACTTACGTGGGATGTCTAGAGGAGTCAAAGTCATAGAAACAGAAAGTAGAATGGTGGTTGCCAGGGACTAGGGGGAGAGAGGGATGGAGAGTTGTTTTAATGGGCATAGAATTTTAGTCTTGCAAGATAAAAAACTTCTGGAGATTGGTTACACAAAAAAGTGAATGTATTTAACATTACTGAACTGTAAACTGTACACTCAAAAGCGGTTAAGATAGTAAACTTAATGTTATGAATATTTTACCACAATTTCTTAAAAATATAATTATGCAAAATGAAAAAGAAAAGAAACATCCTCCAGAATCAGCCTGTTTCTTTTTCTGTGTGATAAAAATGCAGATATGTGAAGACAGTCATTGTGCTCACATTAGCTTTCTCTTTTTCAAACCAACCGTTACCATCTTCATCAGATCTTCCACATATGACAGACTGTTCAGATCCTTTGTTTTCCTCCATTGTGTTCCCTCAATACTCTCTGGTTGTTGTTATTTTAATGTTTTTCTTAAAATAGGATTCCCAGACCAAATATCATAATACAGGTGGGTCTAATCAGGATAGAATGCTTTGGAACTGCTACTTCCTACAACCTAGCAGATGCTGGACTTCTGTCAATGTGTCCTAAAAATACCATCTACTAAACCCCAGGCCAGTTTTGTGGAACCTGCTTCCTTCACTTGGTACATGGGCCTTTGAACCTAAATGCAGAATTTTAAATATATTTCTATTTATTTAATTTTCTAAGTTTTGCCTCAGCTGTGTTAAATTAAATTAAATCAAACCATTTCCAAAAATCAAAGAAAGAAAAGAATCCAATCTAAATTAAAATGTAGATCTAAATTTAAAAAACGAATTCTGAAAGTCACATTTAGTCTTCCTTCTCAGCTTCTTCAGTCATTCCTCATGTGATAACTTTAACGTGATAACTTTAACATCTGAGCTTTTGTTAGATCAAGACTGAAACAAAACTCTACAGCAGACATGGCAAATCAGTTTCATTGAGTATACCCCTGCATTTGATTGGCAGTGGCTGCCTGCAGCACTTTTTTTAGGAGCCTCCTTCAGGCAGAAGTGCAGTGATGGATTAAAGATGTCTGCCAAAGACTGCAGTAAGGAGACAGAGGTAAGTATGCCACCAATTTGCCAGGAAGGCCCCATGGGTTTTACTGTAGCTGAATTTCTACCAATGGTCCTGTGATTGAAGTCTAAAGACTATGAGCGGAAGTGTTTCAATTGCTCTTCATTGTCACTACCGTGTCGTAGGAAATAAAGCTGGAAAAGGAAACCTAATGTGTGTAATTCCCTCAGACGTCAAAGGACATCTGCATGTTCAGGACTGATGATTCTGCTTTGTCCCCACCCACTCAATTTTCAGCCAGAGTCTAAGTCGGAAACAGGAAACAGAATCCTAAAGGAAACCAAAAGAAAACAGAAATATTAGTGATGTTATTTTTAATTATCCATATTATTATAGGAAACATATATATGCGAAAATATTATTTTAATGTTATACATTATATGAAGTGCATGCATGTATGAATTAACCACTGCTAAAGTTAATACATACCTTATGTCATTTTCCATATATAAATCCACATAAAACCATAGCAGAAATGCATAGGAAATAGCCTAGCACCTGGTATACAATAAATGTTTGTTGCATTTAATTAAAATAATTTAAATCCTTCTATTTCAATTTATTTAAAAAAGCAGTTACTCCAAACGTGTAGAAATAAATGAAAACCACCCAAATGAGAAACAGCAATGGCTACTTACCCAGAGCTTGCTATAGCAAAAGAGGCAGTCACTAGCACAAAGGCAGAGAAGTTGGAAAACATATGGTGGCAAAAGGGAAGGCTTCAGGTGTTCCTTGAAGCTGTTGGCATGGAAAGCTATAGCCAGGCTAACTGTAAGTGGAAAATTCTATGCAATTGGTTAGGGGAGCATATTTGGCTTTTTCCAGTTGGTCCCAAGTTAGAAATACGGAACAAAAAATAGGGAAGCTGTCAGTTATTAATCAAGTCTTGGCACTTGGGGCCATTGCTACAGGAGTTGTTACTTGGCTCCCTGTATTTGTTAGTGCAGGTAACTGTATATATGGTCTAGCCGTTGTCTGTCTGAATATTAGCCTCTCAAATACAAAAGACTACAATTCACTTCAATTCCATAAACATGTATACAACCACTAACTACATACCAGAGACTGCATCAGATGCTTGAAATAAAGGGATGAATATGACACGGTCACACCTGGTGGGTGTGATGGTTAATACTGAGTGTCAACTTGATTGGATTGAATGATGCAAAGTGTTGCTCCCAGGTGTGTCTGTAAGGGTGTTGCCAAAGGAGACTAACATTTGAGTCAGTGGGCTGGGGAAGGCAGATCCACCTTTAATCTGGGGTGGGGACAATCTAATCAGCTGCCAGCGAATATAAAGCAGGCAGAAAAATGTAAAAAGGAAAGACTGGCCTAGCCTCCCAGCCTACATCTTTGCCCCGTGCTGGATGCTTCCTGCCCTTGAACACTGGACTCCAAGTTCTTCAGTTTTGGGACTCGGGCTGGCTCTCCTTGCTCCTCAGCTTGCAAACAGCCATTGTGGGACCTTAATGAACTCACATATAGACCCACAACCCTCCAGAATAGCTTTCACTGCCTTCAAAGTAGATGCAAGGCCCTTAGATTCAGGAAATGGTACTTAGAACTCTCTTGCTGTCATTTAAGACAATGCTCTCAAAGCCTACCCAGCAAAATGATAAACCTGTGAAACTACTTAACACTTTTAAACATTTAAGTCCCAATAATAGGGACTTTCTTCGATTTACTGTTACTTCCCTTTACAAACCAGAAAAGTAAAAATTTCATGGAAATTAGATTAAACTAAGATGAGCTTCCCACAACCAGTTTTGTTTGTTTGTGTTTTTTTGTTTTTGTTTTTACAAAATACTCTTGTTCATCAGGCCTTGAATATAGAGTGGTACTAGCCAATAAGCAATTGTTATACCCCTCTGTCTCAATCCAGTTACCCAGACTCCCAGTTTCCTACGTGAAGCCCTGGCTATCACTCCCCACCGTATTCCACTCATCTGTTCTTGCCTGGATCTTACAAGTCCTGCTGGGTCCACCCAGGCTTATGGATGGCACCCATCACTTTTGCCTCATTCTATTGGCCAAAGCAAATCAAGAGGCAGGGAAGTAGGCTCCAAGCACAAGAAGGAGTAAAGAAAACCCCAGGTGGTGGTTCCTGCCTGTAATCCCAGCACTTTGGGAGTCCAAGGGGAAAGGATCACTTGAGCTAGGAGTCTGAGACTTTGTCTCTACTAAAAATCAAAAAACTAGGCCGGGTGTGGTGGCTCACACCTGTAATCTCAGCACTTTGGGAGGCCAAGGTGGGTGGATCACGAGATCAGGAGATCAAGACCACGGTGAAACCCCGTCTCTACTAAAAATACAAAAAATTAGCCTGGCGCGGTGGCAGGCACCTGTAGTCCCAGCTACTCGGGAGGCTGAGGCAGGAGAATGGTGTGAACTCGGGAGGTGGAGCTTGCAGTGAGCCAAGATCGAGTCACTGCACTCCAGCCTGGGCAACAAAGCGAGACTCTGTCTCAAAAAAAAAAAAAAATTCAAAAAATTAGTTGAGCATGGTGGCACACACCTGTAGTCCTAGCTACTTGGGAGGCTGAGGTGGGAGGATCACTTGAGCCTAGAAGGTCAAGGCTGAAGTGAGCTATGATCGTGCCACTGCACCCCAGCCTGGGTGACAGAGCAAGACCCTGTCTCAAAAAAAGAAAAAAGAAACTGAATTGGGGCCATGATGTAGTCTGCCTCACAGCATCTGTCTGTGCCTCTGCATGCCAGTAGGAAAGCATAAATAGTGAAGCTTCTTGGAAATTGTCCAGCAGCTCCAACCTCCTTGAGCTCATTAATAAAGCATAGTATAGTAGTAAACTGAGTTTTGGAATAGACAGATTTAGGTTTGTTTCCTACTCTCACCATTTAGCAGGAACAAAACCAGGGGCAACCTACTTAACCTTTCTCTGACCCTCATTATTTTCATCTGCAAAATAGATATATTAACAGTATCTTCTTTACACATTGTATTAGTTCATTCTCACAGTGCTATAAAGAAATACCTGAGACTGCATACTTTATAAAGAAAAGGGGTTTAATTGGCTCACGGTTCCACAGGCTATACAGGAAGCATGGTGGCATCTGCTTCTGGGGAGGTCTCAGGGAGCTTGTACTCATAGCGGAAGGCAAAGTGGGAGCAGGTGTCTTACACGGCAGGAGCAGGGCCAAGGGGGAAGGGTGCTACACACTTTTAAACAACTAGACCTTGTGAGAACTCTGTCACAAGACAGCACCAAGGGGATGGTGCTAAACCATTCCCCATGATCCAATCACCTCCCACCACGGTCCACTTCCAGCATTGGGGATTACATTTCAACATGAGATTTGGGTGGGGACACAGATCCAAACCATGTCAGGTGTAAAACATTGCATGCCTTTATCAGTTGGGGTACAACAGTAAGCAGATGACAACCACAAACTGAACAATTTGACAAGAATTTAATAAGGAATCTCATCTATAAAGGCATGGACTGAGTTTGGGGAAACCAAAAAGGGACAGTTCAGTATCCTAGGGTTAGCAAGGGCAGGGAACTGGTACCAACCCAAGGCCTGAAAGGGCAAGGGAGGGAGCAGCTACCCAACCCCAGAGCTGTGGCCGATGAGGGGGAACACGGCCAATCTGCAGTGGACCAGAGAACAATAAACCCCTACTCCTTCTTTTCCTGTCTCCTTCTCTCCCACTGATGTCTCTCATTGATCAAACCTAGTGAGAAGCCAAAGGACAGGAGGCTATTCATTCAGCGAAGACAGAACATACTCCCAAGCAAGGGCAAACAGATAGTGAATAAAAACGCAGAAGGCCCATATAAATTTAAATTTTAGATAAACAAAATTTTTTTTAGTATAAATATAGCCCAAATATTGCATGGGACATATTCATATTTTTAAAAAGTATTTGTTTATGTTGGGTTTTTTAAACATAATGCTATTGCATACTTAATTGACTACACTATAGAATAAACATAACTTTTTTTTTTTTTTTTTTTGGATGGAGTCTCATTCTGTCACCCATGCTGGAGTGTAGTGGTGCCATCTCGGCTCACTGCAACTTCCACCTCCCAGGTTCAAGCAATTGTCCTGCCTTAACCTCCTAAGTAGCTGGGATCACAGGCGTGCACCACCACACCTGGCTAATTTTTGTATTTTTGTAGAGATGGGGTTTTGCTATGTTGGCCAGTCTAGTCTTGAACTCCTGACCTCAGGTGATCTGCCCACATTGGCCTCCCAAAGTGCTGGGATTACAGATGTGAGCCACCACACCTAGCCTAATGCCCTGGGAAACCAAAAACCTTAAGTGACTTGCTTTATTGTGTCACCATTTTTATTGCAGTGGCCTGGAATCAAACCTACAATATCTTCAAGGTATGCCTATACAAGTTATCTTATAAACTAAAACCAACTTTTAACACTGTTAAGTGTCTTTACATCTGCTAGATTGCATTATCTTATTTTACCATCTTTGGGGCACTTTAAGGAATTTTAAAGAAATCTATCTAATGGTACTACAGACTTAATGTGCATTTATAAATGATTATACTCAAAGGTAATCTTTCCCCAGCACTTCCTATATTATGGGCAGTATGTTAAATGCAACACTTGGCTTATTGTTCAGAGCAGGGATTCTGATGACAGATACCTAGATTCAAAGTCCAACTCTGCAATTTACCAGCTGTGTGATGCTGGGCCATTATCTCACCTCTCTATCCTTCAGCTCTTCATCTGTATAATGGGTGAGGATAATAAGAACTTTGCCATTGAACTCTCTACCTAAAGCGCTGGCCTCTAGTAAATGGTAACAAATGTTAACATACATCATATCACGTTGTGGGGTCCCTGGGTTCTTCCCACTTTTTTCTCTGTTCTGACTGAAAAATACAAGGGGCCTAACCCCTCTGTGACCCAGCCAGCTGCATGTTTTCCTCTGCAGGTTTGCACTCAGCTAGGGCCTTGAACATTCTTTTTAAGTTATTACTCAAAACACTAAAAGAAACTTGCCCCGCCCTAAGCCAAATTCCTTAAACCCTCATATAACCTGCATAACTCGAGCACAAGGTCAATGCAAGAGAAGCAGCAATGTCCAATTGAGACCTGGGCATTTTCACTTCATCTGTAGCAATCAAATGTAGATATAATTATCTGTCAGTGTGGAAGCTGGGACATAGAAAGGTTAAATGACTTGTGTGTTAAGAAAATGCTGTAGCCAATAGAATAAAATACCTACAAATACAGCTAACCAGGGTCATAAAATGACAATGACAATGACAATTACAAAACACTGTTCAAAGAAATCAGAGATAACACAAACAAATGGAAAAACATTCCATGCTCATGGATAGGAAGAATAAATATCATTAAGATGGCCATACTGCCCAAAGCAATTTATGGATTCAATACCATTCCTATTAAACTACCAATGACTTTCTTCACAAAATGAGGAAAAACTATTTTAAAATCCATATGGAACTGGCAAGGCGCAGTGGCTCACGCCTGTAATCCCAGCACTTTGGGAGGCTGAGGCGAGCGGATCACGAGGTCAGGAGATCGAGACCATCCTGGCTAACACGGTGAAACCCCGTCTCTACTAAAAATGCAAAAAATTTGTCAGGTGTGGTGGTGGGTGCCTGTAGTCCAAGCTACTCGGGAGACTGAGGCAGGAGAATGGTGTGAACCCAGGAGGTGGAACTTGCAGTGAGTCAGGATCACGCCACTGCACTTCAGCCTGGGCAACAGAGCTAGTCTCCGTCTCAAAAAAAAAAAAAAAAAATTCATATGGAACCAAAAATGAGCCCTAATAGCAAAGACAGTCCTAAACAAAAAGAACAAAGCTGGAGGCACTACATGACCTGACTTCAAACTACTGCAGGGTTACAGTAACCCAAACAGTACAGTACTGGTACAAAAACAGACACATAGACCAATGGAACAGCATGGAGGCCCAGAAATAAGGCTGCACACCTACAACCATCTGATCTTCGACAAAGCTGACAAAAACAAGCAATGGGGAAAGGACTTTCTATTTAATATATGGTGTTGCAATAACTTGCTAGCCATATGCAGAAGACTGAAACTGGACCCTCCCTTCCTTATACCATTATAAAAATCAACTCAAGATGGATTAAAGACTTAAATGTAAAAGCTAAAACTATAAAAACCCTGGAAGATAATCTAGGAAATACCATCCTGAATATAGGAACTGGCAAATATTTCATGATGAAGAAAGACACCAAAAGCAATTGCAACAAAAGCAAAAATTGACAAATGGGATCTAATGGAACTAAAGGGCTTCTGCATGGCAAAAGAAACTATCAACAGAGTAAACAGACAACCTATGGAATGAGAGAAAATATTTGCAAACTATACATCTGACAAAGGTCTAATATCCAGAATCTATAAGGAACTTAAGTTTACAAGAAAAAAACAGCCCCATTAAAAAACTGGGCAAAGGGCCGGGCGCGGTGGCTCATGCTTGTAATCCCAGCACTTTGGGAGGCCGAGGCGGGCAGATCACAAGGTCAGGAGATCGAGACCATCCTGGCTAACATAGTGAAACCCTGCTTCTACTAAAAATACAAAAAATTAGCCAGGCGTGGTGGCGGGCGCCTGTAGTCCCAGCTATTCAGGAGGCCGAGGCAGGAGAATGGCGTGAACCCGGGAGGCAGAGCTTGCAGTGAGCTGAAATCGTGCCACTGCACTTCAGCCTGGGTGACAGAGCGAGACTCTGTCTCAAAAAAGTAAATAAATAAATAAAGTGGGAAAAGGATATGAACAGGTACTTTTCAAAAGAAGACATACGTGCAGGCAACAAGCATATGAAAAAATGCTCAATATCACTAATCATTAAAGAAATGCAAATTAAAACCACAATGAGATATCATCTCACACCAGTCAGAATGGCTATTACTAAAAGGTAAAAAAAATAGGCTGGGCACAATGGTTCAGCACTTTGGGAGGCCAAAGTGGATGGATAACGAGATTGAGGGTTTGAGAGACCAGCCCGACCAACATGGTGAAACCCCGTTCCTACTAAAAATACAAAAATTAGCCAGGTGTGGTGGCACACATCTGTAATCCCAGCTACTCAGGAGGCTAAGGCAGGAGAATCGCTTGAACCCGGGAGGTGAAGGTTGCAGTGAGCCAAGATGGCACCATTGCACTCCAGCCTGGGTGACAGAGCGAGATTTCATCTCAAAAAAATAAATAAATAAATAACAGATGCTGGTGAGGTTGAAGAGAAAAGGGAACACTTATCACTGCTGGTGGGAGTGTCAGTTAGTTCAACGATTGTGGAAAGCAGTATGGTGATTCCTCAAAGAACTAAAATCAGAACTACCATTTGACCCAGCAACCCCATTACTGGGTATATACCTAGAAGAATATAAATATTCCACCATAAAGACACATGCACGTGAATGTTCACTGCAATACTATTCACAATAGCGAAGACATGGAATCAATCTAAATGGCCATCAATAGCATATTGAACAAAGAAAATGTGGTGCATATACACCATGGAATACTATGCAGCCATAAAAAAACCATAAAATCATATCCTTTTCAGGAACATGGATATGCAGGAGCTGGAGGTCATTACCCTTAGCAAACTAATGCAGGAACAGAAAACCAAATACCACATGTTCTCACTTATAAGTGGGAGCTACATAATGAGAACCAATTGGGCCGGATGTGGTGGTTCACACCTGTAATCCCAGCACTTTGGGAGGCTGAAGTGGGTGAATCACTTGAGGTCAGGAGTTTGAGACCAGCCTGGCCAACATGGTGGAACCCCATCTCTACCAAAAACACAAAAATTAGCTGGGCATGGTGGCGAACACCTGTAATCCCAGCTACTCAGGAGGCTGAGGCAGGAGAATTGCTTAAACCTGAGAGGCGGAGGTTGCAGTGAGCCGAGATCATGCTTCTGCTCTCCAGCCTGGGCAACAGGGCGAGACTCTGTTTCAAAAAAAAAAAAAAGAGAAAGAGAGAGAACCAACGGACATAAAGAGGGGAACAACAGACACTGGGGCCTCTTTGAGGGAGAAGGGTGGGAGGAGGAAGAGGATCAGGAAAAATAACTATGGAGTACTATGCTGAATACCCAGGTGATGAAATAATCTGTACACCAAACCCCCATGACGTGAGTTTGCCTGTATTAACAAACCTGTACATGTACCCCTGAACCTAAAATAAAAGTTTAAGAAAGAAAAAAAATGCTGTAGCCACGACTGCAAAGGAAACAATCAACCAAGTGTAAAACAACCCACAGAATGGGGAAAAATATTTGCAAACTCTCCATCTGACAAGGGATTAATAACTAGAATATATAAGGAGCTCAAACAACTCTATAGGAAAAACAATCTAATGATCTAATTAACAATGGGCAAAAGATCTGAACTGACGTTTTTCAAAAGAAGACACACAAATGTTCCTGGAGGTTAATGTGTGTGGCATGGCATGGAAGAAGATGATGTTGGTTGGAAGGAAGGGGTCAGATCACCCCATGGGTGGAATATTCATCTGAGGTGACCTGAGGTGATTGCGGGTGGTGCACTGCATCTATGCCCATGTGTTGGGGGCCGCACCGGGGGTGGTGGAGAATGAAAGAACACACACAAAGACAAAGATACACAGAGAACATGGCGGCCGCACTCAGAGCCTCCGCCTCACTTTATTTATACTCTATAAACTTCACGTCAGCAGAAAGAATGCAATGCAAAACAAACTTTCTTTTCCCACATGTAACCTTCTACTCAGTACCTTGTTTTTATATTCTTTCTTATCTACCCACCTTCTTGGCACCTACGGGAGTTCATTAAAAGTTCAGTTGGAGATACTGTCCTTGAGCCCTATCTATTCTCAGCATACTGTTTTCAAAGGCCCCTGCATTTCCCCCCTTTTAATTTTGTTTTGCCTCAATCCTTAAAAGGTAGCCCATATTTGTTCCTGTGTTTTCTTTTGTTTTTGGTGGCGACGGAGGGAGCATCAAATCACCAAAAGAAGTAGACCCAAATCAAGTGTCCAAAGCAATATACTTCTAGAGATTGTAGAAATCCATGTCTTTATCTGGGCCTATGAGTTAAAGGCAGCAAGGCGCTGACCCAGCTCCTGAAGGGATACAGTTCCGGACAACACATGTAATTGTTGTCGAAATGCTTCGGAAATGTTCTGAGTGAGCTCTTGGATGTCTAAACTAATATTTTTATGGCCTACTAATAATTTTCGGATTACAGTCCAATTTTGAGAGATGTTAAAAGGCACAGGCGTTACACAAAATTGAGTGGAATTCCAATCACATTGTAATGTTACCCGAGTATTGAGTACAGTGAGCTGATCTCCAAGCTATGTCAATGCTTGCTCCATGTTGTCCAATCTTTCAGCAAGTTGAGAATCAATGTTTCGTTGTTGAAGCCATAATCGGTGAGATTGTTCATGCCATTGCTGCACAAATTCAGCATTTTGTATGCTTTGATGAAGAGTGAGCCCTGCTACAGCTGCAGTGGAGGCAATGGCAACAAGACTCATCACCGAGGCAATTATAAGTCCAAGGGCATGGCAGGTTCGCTGAAGAGAAGTCCAAATATAAGTTTCAAGAGGTGATGCCCCCCATGGTCGTGTAAGGTTAACAGGTAGCCAAATTTCCTTATGAGCCCTGAGGATATAAATATCCCCAGCAAAGTTGTGCCACCAAGAATGATTGAGGCAAGACAAAAATGTACATGTATTTGCACAATTAACAATTCCCGTATTATTATTTCATGTCAAATTTCCTGCTAATAATAGGTAGGGCTAACGGACACAAGCAATAATATATCGAGAGGTATTCCGATATAACTGAATATGAAAGGAATTAGTTGGGTTAGAAAGATTAAGAGACATATTCCCCACAAAAGTGCTAATGGCATCGCCTGCAGCTAACAACTTCCAAAGATGACTCTGTACTTAGGCCTCCTTCACACCATACCAAGGTTTCATTATTGTTAGCAGCAATATTTTTATTTACCCGGTGCCATTTCAAAGGTATGTGACTAAATTTTGTTTGAAAATCACCGTGCACACTTCAATCAGTTATTTGCATCCCATTGTATTTTAATAAAATCCGGGTTTTATTTCCCCGACATAGTTGCCACTCCAGCACCTCAATATTAGGAGAAACCTCTAGAATAGGACAAAAAAGTAAAGAACTAGGAATAGTTTCATTACTATATACAGTATGATTATATTAAAAACTTCTAGTTACAATAATAACAGTATTAGCAGCCACATGACTATGATTATAACAAACAGCCCAAGCTTTATGCGATTTTCGGAGACAATGAGGACTATTTCCCATACATATTGGAAGTCCTTCCACTCCAAATTGGTATGTGCTGATTATAATTGCTATTTTCCGTTCTATGTTGTCCTTGTCCATATAGGGGGACGGCATCCAAGTAATGTTATTGGTGAAAACCTTAATTTCCGCCTCCTCCCAGGCGACTCCCTGATACAAGGGTGGAAAGGGAATATAAGTGCAATATTCATACAAAGCTTCACTAAGGGAAATAAGTCCCCCGCCGAGGCACATCCAACAAAGGAAGAAATGCATGCTGAATTCAGTTTTCTTTTCAACAGGGTTTCAATCATCTTGTAGGAAACCACTCAGGTCCACTCCCTGTAAGGACAAGAGCATAGCCCCGTCCCTGTTTTAGAACTTGCCCTTGAACATACTTACCTTCTTCATTAGGATACCAAATCTTTAAATTGTCAGCGGGGACTATCACCGAGGGAGGTGAGGAAAGATGGGTTACGACAGCGGAGTCTTGTAATTGTCTCCATTGATTCAAAAAATAATTAAGGTAAAAAGAACCTTCAAAATCAAAAAAATTAAGGTAGAAAGGTTAACCTTCAAAAAAATCTGGTTTTTTTTTGGGGGGGGGGGCTCATTTCCCCCTTTTTGTTTTAATAGTTGAGTTTTTGAAGTTAAATTTGCGCGCTCAATGATGGCTTGACCTTGACTGTTGACCGGGATCCCAGTGATATGTTGAATATTGTATTGCTGTAAGAAAACTTGTAATTTATGAGAGACATAGGCAGGGGCATTATCAGTTTTAAGTATAAAAGGAATGCCCATAATGGCAAAACAAGCTAAGAGATGTGTAATAACAGAATCAGCTTTCTCAGATGGCAACGGAGTGGCCCATTGAAAATAAGAAAAAGTATCAATGGTATGATGAACATACTTTAATCGTCCAAAAGAAGGAATATGTATAACATCCATTTGCCAAATTTGATTAACTTGAGTACCTCTCGGGTTAACTCCAGGATGGAAGGATGGAATGCTCAAAGGAGCACAGAAAGGACAAGCTCGAATAAGAGAACGAGCTTATTTACGAGTTAAATGAAACCGTCGTTGAAGGCCAGAACTATTAGTGTGATGTAGAGCATGTTCTTGTTCTGCAGCCTGCAAGTGGCCAATTAGAAGTGAATCAATCTGAGTATTTCCATGAACTAATGGTCCAGGCAGTTGAGAATGAGAACGAAGATGAGTGATGAATAAAGGAGCTCGACGTTGGCTCAAAGTAAAGGATAACAAAGAAAAGAATTTCTGAAGAGAAGAAGTAGCACAAAGAGGTAAAGTGGCCTGAGAAATATAAGAAGTAACATAAACGGCATATTGAGAATCACTAACAATATTACAACCAATTCTCCCTGTTGCACCGAGGGATAAGGATAAACTGTAACTCAAGATTGATGAAGCTTCTTGCCAAGAATCAGAAGTTGTAAGAAGATAAATGATCTATGAGTGAATTGAGAGATAATTAAGGAAGGATCTCCTCCCCAAAGTTGTCGACAGTGATGCCGTCCTTTGATGATCAGTTCAGCTAAACGATCGATATAAGTAGCCAAGCGTTTAGATGTTTTATTGGACAAAAAGATCCATTCTAGCGGCCGATTGGTCTGATGAATCATTCCTGTAGGAGAATGTAAAGTATGAAATAAACAAAGGGAAAGGGGAACATCGGGAAGGATATAATGTAAATGAGCCTTTTGAAGTTGCTCTTCCATAAGCTGGAGTTCCTGTAAAACCAAAGGAGTTAAATGATGTGAGCTGTCCAAGTGACTGTCTCCTTCTAGAATAGAAAAAAGATGTTGTAACTGAATAGAGAAAAAACAATTTTTGAGATCTATGACCATTAATTTTTAACTTTGTGGGATAAGGGCAGGATTAGGAAGACCAGGCTGTAAACTTTCCCTAGGTTTAATGTAAACATTTATAGTTTTAAGACAAGACAAAGACGGGAATTCCATGCAGAAATACGTGGCTTTATATTCCTCTCGGCCATTTGTTTTTTGACTTACTCTTTTAGAGTCCTAAGTATTTCTTTAAATAATGGTCACTGTTTCACCTAAATAGGAGTGGTGGCTATGAGTTTAAAGGATTGTAGCCCATTTTGAACATCATATTTTTGGCAGCTGAGGAAATATGAGGAATGTTTTAAAAAGCAGCAAATTATTGTGAAAGATCTTGTTGCCAAAAATTAATATTGATACGAACAATATAAAAATAAAAAAAAACACTTGACCTTGTTGACCTTTAGGACCGACACAGGTTAAAGGTTCTACGTCTTGATAAACCACAGAAGCAGCACCCAAGCCAGTGAGTATAACTGCAACTTGTCTTTTTTCCTATTGTATAGGCCTCTAATTTAAACAAATAATAGACATATTCACCACCGTATCAATTAACCCTTTAAAAACTATTTCATTAATGTGCAATGAACATAAGGGCTTTTGATTAGAAACTAAAGTTTCCCAAAAAACAGTTTTTTCTGTGCTACCAAACCCTCCCTATTGAGAATATGTTCCCCTGCCTCTAGGCATATAAATTGTGAGACTTGAACCATAATAAGAATTTTATTAGTAACATCATGTCCTTTTGGCAAAGGGCCACACACTCTAATAGCTAATTTATATACTCCTCTATTAGGAGACAATGTATAAGGCTAAGTAATAACTAAGTCAGCAGCGGCGCTCTGCTTAGTTGCCACATAAAGCTGAGAAACTGGGGTAAGGTGTGGGATCCTTAAGGAGGACTTGAATTTATTCCTTAATGTTGTAGGCCATTGCTCACTGGGTATTGTATGCAGATTTAGTCAATAACAAATATTTGTAAACAAATAAGGTGATTATAGGTATAGAAATTTAGTTCATAGCTTACTATTCAATAGAGTATCTGCTTTGTAAAAGATGGTGGACCACAAAATACTCAACGGATTTTGGTTTTCAAAACACTGTGATGCTATCCAAGGCTAAATGGATACTTGAAATTGGGATTGGATCTGGTGCTGAGATACAACTTTTACTTAGTTATTGATTTTTCTTTCCTCCGATTATTCCAAGGAGGGTGACTACCATTTTTGTACTTTATAGAGCAGTCTAGAGGAAAGGGTTAAGCATGTAAGCTCTGGGGACAGAAAGTCATATTTTCAAAATATAATAGCTATATGACCTTGGATATATTTATAAAACTGTCTTAACTCTGTTTTCCTGTCTACAAAATGGTAATAATTATAAAATTTGTCAGTCTTAAAGGGATGTTGGAAGAACTAAATGCAAGTGAAGATTTTTTCACAGTAGTAGACACATAGTAAGTACTCAGTATACTATGGCTATTATTACTGTTATTATTGTTAATATTACGTCTATTAATTTTAGCTCTTTAATGTAACAAGTGCAGAACCATAATCTCACATCCTTCAGAGTCATGCTGATCTTGTATTTTTTGGTCCTTTGACTAGTTTAGTCATTTATTACAAGAAACCTAGTTAGTTTGTGCATTCTTTTCCTTTCTTATATTTCTCATTTGTAAAGACTGATAAACCAACTACACTTTCAGACCTGGTGACATAAATTGTTGGGGCCCCAAGCCTGTGGGCCCCGGCTCCCATTTCCCAGGAGAGGAGACAGTAAATTTCCACTTTTATCAGTTTTGAAATGACATTTATTTGTCCAATGTCGACCTTTACCACAACATTTGTACACCTCTGAAGGCAGCTTTCTGCCTTGAGGGATAAAAGTGTTCAATTTTTATGACATTCTTTTTTTTGAAATGTCTAGGTTTACCACACTGCAAACAAACACCTTGTTTGTTATTTCCTTTTAAGGCTTTAGACAAAGCTCCAGCAAATAATTGAGCATCATAAATAGCCCCTCCAACACTAACACAAGTTTTAATATATTTATCTAAGTTGGCCCCATTGGCCTTTAATGATTTTAACAATTTTTGACAGTCAGCATAAGCATTTTTAAAAGACAACGTTTGTAACAAAATTTGTGAAGCAAGGTCAGCACCCACAATTTTCAAGACAGCATCCTGAAGACGGGCTACGAAATCTGAATATTGTTCATTTGTGCCCTGTAAAATCTTCACAGAGGAAAGGGAAGATTTTCCTGTTATCTCTACCTTATTTTAGGCCCTTAAAAACAAAGTCTTGATTTGAGTAAAGGCAACATCATCTAAACCAGCCTGAGCATTAAGAGTAGCATATTGGCCCGTGCCTGTGAGTTGTTCCTCAGTGGGTCCAGGGGGATCACACATAATATTTTTCCTAGCCTATACATGTGCCTTGTTCATTTACCAGCTGTGCAATTGTAACCACTGAGAACGATCAAGAAAAGCCTTCCCCAAAGTCTTCCAGTCTATAGGAATCATCAAATTTTCTGATGAAAAAACATCAAGAAGACCAAGGATAGAGGTTCATAGTTAGAAATGGCAGCTTTCATTTCTTTTAAAAATTTAATTTGTAACGCATTAAATTGGACATTATTGCCACCATTTAAAAACTAAGCATTAGGAGCAAAAGAAGCACAAATAATTGGAAACAGATCCAGCTCCTTAAATTTTTTTTTTTTTTTTTTCTTCTTTTTCTCCCTCCCCCAATGGCGGACAAGGCACTGAGAAAACTTTGCCAAACAAAGGTAAAGATAAGGAAGCCCGGGGGTTGGAGGCACTGGAAAATTCTCTTTTAACAGGGCAGAAGGAAAAGAAACAGGGAAAGCTCACAAAGGTGAATTAGAAGAATGTATCTGTAATATTTGTTGAAGCATTTCCATAATACACTGCATGTCAGAATTTCCCTTAGAAGAAGGAAGAGCTGGCTTTTTCTCTTCTCCCCCTTTTGCTACCCTGGCACAAATGGGCTCCATTTCAGATTTATTTTATTTTATTTTATTTTTCCAAATCCTCAGATACCTTTCCTCCTGTGGCTACATTACCACACTCCGAATCAGTCTCAAGTAACTCTAATGTCTGAGTGATAGAGTTACACAAGGTCCACAATTTTAGAGGCATAATATCCCCTAACTGGAGAGCTCTAAGCAAAGCTTTTACTACCTGTAACCATTTTTTCCGATTCAGCTGCACTTTAGTCTGATACTGAAACCAGTAACAATGTTATTCAACATGGGCAAACAATCACTTCAAAGTCTTTTTCTTTCACTTCTACTCCCATAGACAGCAACAGTCCTTGAAACAGCCATAAATATTCTGAGGCCAGAGAGATGGAATTCCCATAATGAAAGCTTAAGAAGGTTCCCCTTAACAATATCTGAGCCTTACCCGCTCCTAGGGGGTTCCCCTTCTTGTTCTCCCCTACTCACCCGTGCTGACCCTGCTCGCTGCGCCACTTGTTGGGGGCCGCACCGGGGGTGGTGGAGAATGAAAGAACACACACAAAGACAAAGACACACAGAGAACATGGCGGCCGCACTCAGAGCCTCCGCCTCACTTTATTTATACTCTATAAACCTCACGTCAGCAGAAAGAATGCAATGCAAAACAAACTTTCTTTTCCCACATGTAACCTTCTACTCAGTACCTTGTTTTTATATTCTTTCTTATCTACCCGCCTTCTTGGCGCCTACGGGAGTTCATTAAAAGTTCAGTTGGAGATACTGTCCTTGAGCCCTATCTATTCTCAGCATACTGTTTTCAAAGGCCCCTGCACCCATGAGCTATGGGTGGGGGGCCCCTGTCCAAGTTGAAAGGATCCCCACCAAAGTGGAACACACCCAACTCCAACTGGAGCGTGACCTACCTCAGAGGGCTCCTCTAGGCTAGAAGCTACTGCCCATCCCCACGGGCAGAGACAGTTCCTGGAAGATGGAGGGAGGGAGTATGGAGACAGGTAAAGAATGCTGAGAGAGAGAGAGAGAGAACTCTGTAAGGACCAGACCCCAGCGTGCTGCCTAGCAACAAAAGCAAACCCTTCATGACCCCAGAGCACTACCTCAATTCTGCAGCTGCCTCAGGCTGCAACTTGGAAACTCCAACTCTGCCCACAAGGTAAGAACTAAAGCATCTAAATATTCATCCAGCCTATGACCAAAGGAGGGGGAGTACTTGGGTTCTATATCAGCTGCACATAACAGAAAACCTGACTAACAGGGGCTTAACCACAAATGTATTCATTCGTCTCACCTGACAAAATGTCTAGAGATAGGTAGCTCTAAGGTTGTGTAACCTCCTTGCAATTGTATGGGCCTTCATCTCGGGGTCACAAAATGGCTGCCAAAGCTCCAGGCTTGACATCCTCACACCATAGTAATCCAAGTAGGAAGGAAGAGGACTGGTGGGAAAGGACCTTCTGGGAATACAAACCTCTCTTATTACAGAAGAAAACTGAAAGTCACCCAGCAAGCATCCCCCCCTTGTATCTCACAGGCCAGAATCAGGTCATATGCCCAGTTCCCTAAACCAATCACTGGCAAAGAGAAATAGGATGCTGTAATTACTTTAATCCTGATTTCTCACCTGGGGCTAGGAGTTGCCTTCCAAACAAAATTGGGCTTCTTTTAACAAGGTTAGGCAAAGCAACAGTGCCCCAACCTATTCATTACCCTTCTCCTCTTCCCAAGAACTTGGCCCTTGATAATCAAATCCATTTGGCCTGCTCACAGAAGAAAGTTACCAAATTACCACTTTAATCTTCACACTTTATTCCTTTGCTCTCCTTCTTATCCTAATTATCAATATATATAATATTGAATGGAAATTTTAGTTGCTTTGCTTGAGGAAGAATATTTGGTTACAGATCCATGAACTGCTATTGGACTTTTGTTTGGTTGAGTGGATAAAGTAAGCTGTACTTTGTCTTTACAAGAAGACATACCTTACAGACAGAGTTCTCACAAGGTCTAGTTGTTTAAAAGTGTGTAGCACCCTGCCCCCTTGGCCCTGCTCCTGCCGTGTAAGACACCTGCTTCCATTTTGCCTTCTGCTATGAGTACAAGCTCCCTGTACATCTTCTTTTTTTTTTTTTTCTTTAAATAGGTGCATCTTTTTTTTATTATTATTATTATACTTTAAGTTCTAGGGTACATGTGCATAACGTGCAGGTTTGTTACATATGTATACATGTGCCATGTTGGTGTGCTGCACTCATCAACTCATCAGCACCCATCAACTCGTCATTTACATCAGGTATAACTCCGAATGCAATCCCTCCCCTCCCCCCTCCCCATAATAGGCCCCGGTGTGTGATGTTCCCCTTCCCGAGTCCAAGTGATCTCATTGTTCAGTTCCCACCTATGAGTGAGAACATGTGGTGTTTGGTTTTCTGTTCTTGCGATAGTTTGCTGAGAATGATGGTTTCCAGCTGCATCCATGTCCCTACAAAGGACACAAACTCATCCTTTTTTATGGCTGCATAGTATTCCATGGTGTATATGTGCCACATTTTCTGGTCTGTCACTGATGGACATTTGGGTTGATTCCAAGTCTTTGCTACTGTGAATAGTGCCACAATGAACATACGTGTGCATGTGGAGGAGCACTCTTCTTAATGAGAGAGGAAAGACTCTGTGGGAGGGCCAGTTTCTGCTCATTATGCTGAAATTCTTGCCACAAACATTCCCCCATGGAATCCCAATGATGTGGATCTCCAGAGGCAGTCTCTGCTATATTCCACACCCAAAGACTCAGGACTTCTTTAATATGTCTCAAGACAGACCACAATTCCACAACAAATTTACTAGTCATGGATATTTTACAGGAGATCTCACAGAAACAGAAACAGAGTGAAGAGCCTCTGCTGAGCCCTTCACTCCAATAATTCTGTCTTGAACAACCCTTCCAGAGCTATCACTCTGATAGCTCACCACCACTCCTCTGTCCTTCCTTCACATATCCTCAGCAAAAATTGCCCCGAGTTATCTGCTATTGCTTTCAGCTTACTTTATCCACTCAACCAAACAAAAGTCCAATAGCAGTTCATGGATCTGTAACCAAATATTCTTCCTCAAGCAAAGCAACTAAAATTTCCATTCAATATTATATATATTGATGATTAGGATAAGAAGGAGAGCAAAGGAATAAAGTGTGAAAATTAAAGTGGTAATTTGGTAAGAAATATGAAAAGGGAAGCCGGGCATGGTGGTTCACGCCTGTAATCCCAGCATTTTGGGAGACAAAGGCTGGAAGATCACCTGAGGTCAGGAGTCCAAGACCAGCCTGGCCAACGTGGTGAAAACCAATCTCTACTAAAATTACAAAAATTAGCCAGGCATGGTGGCAGGCAACTGTAATTCCAGCTACTCGGGAGGCTGAGGTGAGAGAATTGCCTGAACCTGGGAGGCGGAAGTTGCGGTGAGCCAAGATTGTGTCACTGCACACTCCAGCCTGGGTGACAGAGCGAGACTCCGTCTCAAAAAAAAAAGAAAGAAAGAAAGAAAGGAAAGAAAGTGGAGCATTGATTGTTGTATCTTTAGACAGGTATTCATTTTTTAGGTCACCCAAGGGTAGCTAACTTTTACAATTGAAAGTCCTTTCCCTGTGATATAAAAAATGTACCCAAAGCAAGAACAAGACAAAGTCAGTTCAGGTTGTCATGTTCTATTTTAATTAGCTCTAATTTCATGTTCAAACTTTTCTATGCAGGCATATGTGTGTATTAAATATCATTATTAATTAGCCAAATGGATCCAGTCCCCCACACCCCTCAAAAGCTTGCTATGGTGACACCAACTTTTCAGGCACCTGTCTGACATAGACAGTCAATTATTGATGTCCCTCTAGACTCTGCTGTGCCTGAGAGCTTGCCATGGTATCTTTCCCTCCATTAAGACCCAGGCAGAACAGGCAGAGAATAAAGTAAATGAAGCACTCAAAGACCCATTAACCTTAGCCTGCTGAGAGCTGAGCTTAGCCTGCTGAGAGACGGTGCACTTGCTACGTAAGATGGTTTGGATATTTGTCCTCTTCAAATCTTATATTGAAATTTGGTCCCAATGTTGGAGATGAGGTGAACTGGGAGGTGTTTGGGTCATGGAGGTGGATCTCTCATGAATGGCTTGGTGCCATCCCCATGGTAATGAGTAAGTTCTCACTCTATTAGTTAATGTAATAGCTGGTCGTTTAGAAGAGCATGGTGGGCAAGGTGTGGTGACTCATGCCTGTAATCCCAGAACTTTGGGAATGGACAGATCACTTGAGGCCAGGAGTTTGAGACCATCCTGACCAACAGAGCAAAAACTCATCTCTACTAAAAATACAAAAACATTAGCTGGGCGTGGTGGTGCACACCTGTAAACCCAGCTACTCAGGATGCTGAGACACAAGAATCACTTGAACCAGGGAGGTGGAAGTCACAGTGAATCGAGATCACACCACTGCACTCCAGCCTGAGCAACAGAGCTAGACTCTGTCCCAAAGAAAAAGACGAAGGAGGAGGAGGAGGAGGAGGAGGAGGAGAAGGAGGGAGGAGGAAGGAGGAGGGGAAGGAGAAGGAGAATGAGGAGAAGAAGGGGAGCATTGTGCCTCCCCTCTCTGTATGTGATGTCCCCTCCCACCCCCTTCCCCCATGATTGGAAACTTCCTGAAGCCCTCACCAGAAGCACATGCTGTTGCCAGGTCCCTTGTACAACCTGCAGAACCATGAGCTGAATAAACCTCTTTCTTTATAAATTACCCAGTCTTATAGCAATCCAAATAGACTAAGACACTACCTTACTTCAGATAGGAACTATGACTGAACAAAACCACAGGAAGCATTGACTGAGATTTTTTTCAAACGGTAAATTTGCCTCAGATGTACTCTTCCTGGTCACCCTCTAGGCAAGCTACTCTCACCCTGTGTTTTAGTTTCCTATTGTTACATGAAACCCACACACACACACACACACACACACACACAGAGAGAGAGAGAGAGAGAGAGAGAGAGAGAGAAACATAGTGGTTTAAAGCTACAATAATTTATCATTTCTTCTAAGTCTATGGGTTGACTGGGAAGTTCTGCTCCATCGGGTGTTGGCTGAGGTCATTCACACAGCTTATATCCAGCAGGGAGCTTAGCAAGGGATCCCCACCTCCTTCACATGGTCTTCCATGAGTGTCTCCAACTCCAGCTCTTCTCCCATGTGGTCTCACTCTGCAACAGGATGGCCTAGACTTCAGTACAGCATGGTAGCTGGGTTCCAAAAGAGATTGCTCTAGAGGACAAGCTCTAATGTACATGATCCAGCCCTTGCTTGTATCATGCCTGCTAATGTCCCATTGACCCAAAAGCCACATGCTGATGATGTAAGAGGAGACTACACAGTGAGTAGCTCATTGGACCCATTGTCACTATCTACAACCTCAAAGTGCGCAGTTTTTTCACTTACCTCTCTAGGGAGCATAATTCTCTGCAGGGAGGACAACTGTGAGACCCTGTGGCCTAAAGACTCTCTGAATCAACAGAAACAACATAAAATTGTGAAAGTAAGTATAAAATTGAGTTAAAGAGAATTTTAGAGTACGTGTAGTTAAGAAGGTCTGCTACGGCCGGGCGCAGTGGCTCACGCCTGTGATCCCAGCACTTTGGGAGGCCGAGGTGGGCAGATCACGAGGTCAGGAGATCGAGACCATCCTGGCTAACATGGTGAAACTCCATCTCTACTAAAAGTACAAAAAATTAGCCAGGCATGGTGGCGGGTGCCTGTAGTCCCAGCTACTCGGGAGGCTGAGGCAGGAGAATGGTGTGAACCCAGGAGGCGGAGCTTGCAGTGAGCCGAGATCACACCATGACACCCCAGCCCAGGCAACAGAGCAAGACTCTGTCTCAAAAAAGAAAAAGAAAAAAGAAGAAGATCTGTTACTTGATGCTACCAGAAAAAAAAAAGAAAAAAACAGAAAAGTATGAATAAGGACAAGTGAAAATATAAACCCGAAGAATCCGATAATAAGGTTTAAATTATCGAGTCTGGAAGGTAGTGGGTGTACCTAATTTAAATTTGCCCTCAGAAATGCCTCTCTTATTTGTCTTTCCTAAAGTTAGTAAGTTCACTCACTTCTTTATTCCTTCAGTAAGCATTTTTGAAGCATCAGGCATCACTCTACATTCTAAGGTTCAAATTGTGTCCTATTCCTTCTCTCATCTTCTCCTAAGTGGACTCCAGCAATGGCCCAATAGTTGGTCTCTCTACCCCAACCATGCGTACTCCAAAGTGTTTGTCCAAAAACACAAATCTAAATCCATTTTGTTTCAGCTTTAAAATCCTCTGACACTGTATAAAAGCTAAAACCTTTAAAGTGGCTTTTGAGGTCCTTCAGAGCCTAATTGTCATCTACTTTCTATTAAAGGATAATTCTCTACGAAAAGGTAAAATCATGACTCTCATGCAAACATAAAATGAACATGCGTCAAAGATTATATGTTGCTCATTAATATGAGGAACTAGTAACGTGTTAAAGCCCAGTTCAAAGGTGTGTCCACAGAGCAGACACATATATAGGCAATAAAGAATACTAAAATGAATTTGTTAATAGATGCAAACCTCAATGCTTCCATGGTAGGGTTTGGGGGTGGAGCAGGCAGGGAATTGATGTCACCTACCTGACAAAATTCATTTCATTTCCATAAAAAAGATTAATTTGCATTACTATCAGTTTTCTACAACTTACAAAGTGGTAAAAGAGTTCAAACATTGAAAGTTGCAGACCACTGTAGAACCAGATATTATGGAAAAGTGCACTAGACAATGCTCAGCATTCCATAAGGCACCCAGTCATCTTGGTAGTCTTTTTTTCTCTTTTTTTTTTTTTTTTTGGCCCTTTCCAAGTCTTTCACACTTCCCAACCTCACCTTCAACGGTTCCTCCAGCCTTCTACCCAATATGGTAGTCACACGGCACTCTTCACAGTTGCCTAGGAAGGCTCCAAACACTTCTGGCCATTTGAGATGGAGTCTCGCTGTGTTGCCCAGGCTGGAGTGCAGTGGCGCGATCTCGGCTCACTGCAAGCTCCACCTCCCAAGTTCACGCCATTCTCCTGCCTCAGCCTCCCAAGTAGCTGGGACTACAGGCACCCACCACCATGCCCTGCTAATTTTTGGTATTTTTAGTAAAGATGGGGTTTCACCGTGTTAGCCAGGATGGTCTCGATCTCCTGACCTTGTGATCCACCCGTCTCGGCCTCCCAAAGTGCTGGGATTACAGGCGTGAGCCACCATGCCTGGCCGAAGTGGACTCTTTATTAGAAGACCTCCTACTCATTATTATTTCAATTTACTCAGCAAATACTTCCTTCTATACCAATGACGGACCAAGCAGTGAGGATTCAGAAGTGGAGAAGACAGACTTGGTCCCAGCCTAGACCAGGAACTCATTCTTTGGGCAGTGCTATTTACTTTGAATCATCCAGACTTTGGGAAATGCACTGATATGCAACCACTATGTAACTGTGAGTGGTGATGGGGGCTTCTCTTCAGAGTTCATGGACATTTTTACTGTTGATCATTCTGGGTGAAAGAGGAACCCTCAAAGGAGACTGAGGAGGAACACTCAGAGAGAGAGGAGGACCAGAAGAAAGCAGGACAAGGCAACACAGGAGGAGCAAGTGGTGGTCCAGAGAGCAACCTCCATGGAGAGGTCCAGTAAGAACATAAACTGTGCACATTTATTTTGGAAACCCAACTCTGCAGAGTGTTTCAATGAGAAGATGGAGGCAGAAGTTATATTACTCCTGGCTATCAAATAAAATGTAGAGCTATTTCTTTGGAAGGAGTGGGAATTCTATTATTGGAGCTAGAAAGAGAAGGATCAGAAGAGAAAGCGTAGGTACAACCACTAAGTCATGACCCAAAGAAAAGTCACCTATATACCTATTATGAGGTAGAAAAAGCACTAGATTTGGAGTTTAAAACTTGCATTTAAATCCTGGCTATGAGATATAAGGCTTCTCATGCACTCTATTTGCACCTTTGTTTTCTCTTCTGTAAAGAGGGGACAGTAATGCCTCAAAATATCATTCAATGACATAATCTTTGTGAAAGAACATAGTCCAAAGTCCAGTACACACTATGTGCCCAATATGTGTAATTTTAAGCCTCAGAGAGACAGCAACTACTACCTGCGTAGTCATGTGGATAATCTTGACAAACTCTCACTGCATTCATTAGTGATTGAGGTTTGCATTTTGTTTTCTGTCTTTGTTTTTGTCTTATGTCCTGCCTGGGTGGAGTTCCAGAAGTGGAGAGTAAAAGAGCACACTGCCCAAAAGCTTTGAGTACCTTGTTAAGAAGAAGGTGACCTTCCTTTGCTTTGATTTGCTTTACTGAAGAGCAGAATGCAGAAAAAGGATGAGACTTGTGGCTGGACACAGTGGATTCCAAAAGAGACCCTAGAAGCCCAGTCTCCTTAGAATGTTTCCTGCCTTTTCTATGGTATTAATTAAACCCCAGAAAGGCACTGTGATGCAGACAAATGGGAAACATGAAACAGCTCTTTTCATTGTGGAGGAGGCAAAGCAAGAAAAAAACGAATTCAGCAGCTTAAAGTAGAATTGATACAGACAGACCCTAGGCCTCCCATGGCTGACCTTCCTACAACCGGTCAATCCCAAGTCTGCCATTCCCACCCCCAGAGGAGGGTTAACTACTTTGAACAGATGACATTAGGTTTCCTTTCTGTCCTAAAGAGGGGGAAACTACTTCACTTTCTCTCCTCTAGATAGCATCCTAATTTGTCCCCACTTAGCCACATATCTCAGGATGAGAGCTTTTGAAATTAATGATGCTTTTCTGAGAGTAATTGCTTCTGTTCTAATCACCTGCTATTTCTTGCTACCCACGGGGCTCAGCATTAGGATTGCCTAAAGTAATCAGCAAATTGCCCAAAATGCACTGCTCTCAAGTTTCCAAAGTGCGTAATAAGTGATGATGAGTCACTCTAAGCCAGGTAGTCACCTCACATGCCTTATAAAGTGAACTTACATGTTAGTATGCTCCCTAGGAGGCAAATCAGAACGTGCAGGGTGGGGGTGATAAGAGCTCACATTTTTTAAGAGCCTTTTCAACTTTTAAAAAGCTTAAGATGAAATTCACATAACACATAATTAGCCATTTTAAAATGTACAATTCAGTGGTATTTAGTGTGCTCACAATGCTGTACAACCAATGGCTTTCGCTAATTTAAAAACTTTTTACCACCGCATAAAAACATCCTGTGCCCATTAAGTAGTCACTTCCCCTTCTTCCTTAGTCCCATCCCCTGGTAACCTTTAACCTGTGTTCTATCTCTACAACTTTGTCTGTTCTGGATATGTCCTATAAGAGGAAGCACAGTATATGACCTTTATTGTCTGGCTTCTTTCACAGTGTAATGATTTCAAGGTTCAACTATGTTATAGCAGAAATCAGTACTTTACTCATTCCTTTTTATGGCTGAATAATATTCCATTGTATGGATATACCACAAGTTGTTGATTTTATCTGTTGACAGACATATGGATTGTTTCCATCTCTTGGTTATGCCGAATAATGCTGCTGTAAACATTCATGTACAAGCTTCTAGATGGATCCCAACTGTTTTTGATATGCCTCTTCCCTCTTTCAGCTCATGAAAAACACTTGACTAGAACAACTTCCAAGGAAGCCCCAGTAAGAAGGAATAAGATATTCTTAAGAAGAAAGGGATCTTCTTTTTGCTGTTTTATTTTTAGTTTGCTATATGATTTTATTTAAAATATTTTAGCACAGTTTTGGAGGAACACTGTATTCTATACACACACCACAATATACTATTCCTGAATATTGTTGACATATAATATGGTATAATATAAATACTTGTAAGTTGATTGATGTAATTTTAGTCTGGCCTCAATGACTTTCACATGTTCATATTTCTCTGACTCCCTTATTTTACTAGATAGAGCCTGAGCCTCTCTGCATTCAGCAGATTTAGACATGATCAGAAAACTGTGGTTGGCATCACAGCTTCCAGAACAATGAGAAGCAAAAGATGGGCAAACACTGGGATCAGCTGCTTACAGAGGATCTTTATTAACTGGGTTGGATTGCAACCCCCAAATCTCTTTAAAACTTGGCCCGTGAGTATGGCCAAATCCAGCCTATACACATTGTGCATAAAATACTTTAAAATACAAAAGTCCTGTTAAGTAATGATAAAATAATAAATTCTCGGGACAAGGAAAGACAATGCAGATAAGTCATGTGTTCTGTGTGAAGATCACTATTTTAAAACTGGTTCAGTATATTCTTAGATTCTAAATATCTCAAAGCAGAATACTTATCTCTAAATGAACTACATTTAACTAATTCTGTGTTTAGTCTATATTTACATGTCAAGGTATCTTCATAAGCAGGTCAAAAACTATATTTCCATTTCTCTAAGAAATTCAAGGCCGAACACGGTGGTTCATGCCTGTCATCCCAGCACTCTGGGAGGCCGAGGCAGGTGGATCACTTGGGGTCAGGAGGTCGAGACCAGCCTGGCCAACATAGTGAAACCCTGTCTCTCCTGCACTGTTCTCATGCTAGTGAATGAGTTTCACAAGATCTGATTATGTTAAAAGGGGAGTTTCCCTGCACAAGCTGTCTTCTCTTGTCTGCCATCATGTGAGATGTGCCTTTCACCTTCTGCCATGATTGTGAGGCCTCCCCAGCCACATGGAACTGTAAGTCCAATAAACCTCTTCCTTTTGTAAATTACCCAGTGTCAGGTATGTCTTTATTAGCAGCATGAAAACAGACCAATACATGGAGCTATACAGGAACATGGCTAAACAAGTAAGAGACAGAATTGCTGTTTTGTGATCTTTGGATTGACTCAGCCAAAATCACTTAAATATCAATAACTGAATCATAGAGCAGAATCATGTTGTCTTGTTGGGGAATGGTGTTTGTAAAATCAAAAGCCTCAGAGCTGAAGTGGTATAAACTTTAGTGGTTCCAGCAGACAGTAGCTTGTCTGCAGAGTCATGTGTTGTGCCACATGCATTGGGTATGTCATCCACAAGGACAGCCACCCAATCTTTAATATCACCAACCAGAAACATCCTATCCACCCCAACAATTCTCCTGCAAAGCAAGCCATGTTAGGTCTGTCCATGAATGGTGGAGTCTTTTTGGCTTCTCCTGCTTTGGGTGAAACAATGCTGCAGTTCCTCCAGTCTACAATATTCTCTCAGGTCCACCACAGAACTGCAAGCTCCACATGTAAGTCATTCACAGCAATACTGAAAAATCCCTGTATCTGAGCAGTGTGCAGATCCATAGTACTGACATGCTCCAACCCAGCTACTGAAAACACATTGGCTACAAGTTTTGCAGAAACTGCAGCATGACTCTTGTCCTTTTGATCTCATTGGGCATATGGAGAACATGAGAGTACTGCCTTCATGCCAGAGGACCATGTGGCTTTGCACACATTGGTCATAGCAAGAGATGTCAAGGTGTCATTAATTTTCCCATGGCTACTCTCAATGACATAGACAGCTTGGTCTTTCATTCTTTCACCAGTTAGTATGCTAACCTCCTGATTGCTGAACTTCTTAGTGACCACCTTGCCCAGCTCCAACCCCCACCTTTTCACCACTTTCTGGGCAAGTCCCAGTGACCTGCTGCCAAGCAGCACCATATTGGACATAGCTGGAGCTTGGTGGAGCCAGGGGATGCTCAAGGTGGTGATGGCAAGAGCAAGGAAAGAGCTGCCACTGCCACTGCCACTGCCACTGCCACTGGAAGAGGAGGAGGAGGGGCTGGGGAGGTGGTTTGGGGCCTGGCTGGGGGCAGGGAGCCCAGCTCTGGAAGAGATATTCTTATTTTTGGATGCTACATGCTGTTCCACCTCATTCTTTTTCCATGTGAGCAAAGAAAAGGGCTACAACATTAAAAGAAAGTAACTCATTAATATTTAGCATAGACTAAAATCACTACCATTAGAATTTTTTGAGGTTTCCTAAACTATTGTAACTTCCCCACATGTTATATTGGTCGCTTCTTCCCTTATGATTGGCAGGAAAAGCCTGGCCTGTGTGCTTGTGTGGCCCAGGCACTAAGAGCCTCAAGTTCACAGGGCATGTCCTTGTGCTAGTGCTGCTAGAGAGGGGTAGACCATGTTACACAGGAAGCATCACGGTGTTGTGCAATGGGGTTGGGTTGAGGAGGGGCAAGTTCTGTTCCCCACCAAGACTGCTATCAGAGAGGGTCTCTTCTTGCCACAGAGACTACAGCAACAAGGAAGAGAAAGTTTACTGAGGTGGGAAACAGGCATCAGACAAAGCAGCACGTTGGAGAGATTGCTTCTTAGTCAGGCAAACAGATAAAAGCACTCCCAGAAAAGCAAAAACAGAATGACCTTAACATTTTGCAACACATACTGGAAGAAATGAGCCTCCACAGAAATCAACCTATGGAAGCTAGAGTAAACATGGACTTTTTACAAATTGCAAAAGTAATGTCAGAGGCCCTGAAACAAGGTGATACACTTTAGATGTTTGTCCTCTCCAAATCTCATGTTGGAAGTGTTTGGATCATGGAGGCGATCCCTCATTAATGGCTTAGTGCCAACTCCTTGTTGGTGAGTGAGTTCTTGCTCTGGTGGTTCACACAAGATTTGGTTGTTTAAAACAGTGTGGCACCTCTCACCTTGCTCTCTTCTCTCACCATGTGATGCGCTGGCTCCCTTTTTGCCTCCTACCATGACTGTAAGCTTCCTGAGGCCCTCACCAGAAGCAGATGCTGGCACTACGCTTCATGTACAGCCTGCAGAACCGTGAACCAAAATAAAACCTCTTTTCTTTAAAACTTACCCAGTCTCCTGCATTTCTTTATAGGAACACAAAAATGGCTTAACGCCCACCCCAGGGAACCATCAACTGGGGTTAATCCCAGTAGAATGAGAATGGCATAGGACAAATGAAAGAGGGGAAACAGATTCTGGATACTGTTTTAATTTAAATTAATTTGGCACTAACTGTTTTGATTTAATTTAATGTAACTTAATTTAGGAGAGCTAAGTAATTAAACATGAGGCCAAAGTACATAAGAAAGTGACAGTCTTTTATTGCAAATATGCATACACTCTCGGACGAGGTTCTCTGGTCCTCAGGTGTGGGGGGCCAGGGAAGTCGCGCCGGCGCTCTCGGGTGATGTTCTCCGGTCCACAAATGCGGGGGCCGAAGAAGTCACGCTGGCTCCTGCCAGTGGCAGACTTTTATGCATTGGTACTGGAAGGGGGAGGGCAGTGGGCAGGATAAGGGCGTGATAGGGGCGTCTCCATAGGCGTGGCTGGGTAAGTTTTGATCTCTTCGGATTGACATCACCTGTAGCATGCTCGGTTGATCTGCATCTTCCCACGCACGGGAAAGTTGGTGAGGAAGAACCCGGAAGCAACATGGATTATGCCTTCTTGTTCACCTTCCTCCATCTTGTCCTTTCTCCTTCACCCAAACAGATACCAAAGACTTGATATGAACACAGACTATTTCTGTGGTTCACTGGCTGAGAGTTTTGTGTTGGTCAGCACGGTTTCAGCAGCAAAACAAAACAGAACAAAAATACCCAATCCAAATTAGCTTAAATTATAAGAAAATGCATTGACCCACTAAACTGGAAGACCAGACAGAGTGGTTCTAACTCCATTTCTTTGACCTTCTCCATGTCTTTGCTTTATCCTCAGACTGATAAAGAGATAGCTACCGTAGTTTCCAGCCTCTCAACATATAAAACATAGCCCTGAATAAGAAAAGAACATATTCTCCTGTGGGTCTCTCTTAAGAGTCAATAAACTTCCCAGAATTTCCTAGCAAACTTCCTCAAATTGAGTCACATGCCCATTTCTGACAATCACTGCAAATGGGGTTAGGATAATTGTTATCGCCTTCAACAATCCAGGCCCTTCCCTGGAGCTACAGAAAACTGCCCGCACAGCATAGCTATTCTCCAATGGTAGAAGAGTATGCTGGATGTTAAAGAGATACCATAAAGACCGCCATGGTTTCCCAACAATGTCTTAGGAAGAACGAGTGCTGGAGCCCCCCATAATATACCCCTAAGAGTTTAAAATTTATCTTTGTATCACTGAGGACTTTTGGGTTGCTAGTGACAGAAACACAACTCAAATCAGCTTAAGGAAAACATGGAATTGATTGGTTCTTAGCATCTAAGAAAGGGTTAACTCTTCTTAGCCAACTGAACAGAATATTCAAAGATGCAGCTGGGCTATAGTTGAAGTAGAACCATGAGTGCTCAGGGCTCTCCCTTATCACTCATGTTTGCTCCTCCTTGCATATTGACAATACTCTTTCCCAATCAGGTTGATTTTTGTCACATAGCAAGAAACTTGGCTCCTGACAGCTCCTGAGATTTATGTCTCACAGCTTGAGAGACTGAATTCAAGGTCTCTCTGGTTCCAAGTTCAAAAATATTTGGAAAGAGCCTTTTTGGCTGAGCTTGATATAGATGCCAATCCCTGAACAAATTAACTGGAGCCAGGGATTGAGAGTCACTCTGTGCTAGCATGCCAACTTCTGTTCTAATTCCATGGATGAAGGAAAAGGCAGTTCCTAGAAAAAGGACCGTAAAGGACAATCCACTGTAATAGTTATACCCAGTTGTATAAGAAATTGCAGGCTGGGTGCAGTGGCTCACGCCTGTAATCCCAACACTTTGGGAGACTGAGGTGGGTGGATCACTTGAGGCCAGGAGTTTGAGACCAGCCTGACCAACATAGTGAAACCCTGTCTCTGCTAAAAATACAAAAATTAGCCGGGTGTGGTGGCATGTGCCTGTAGTCCCAGCTACTCAGGAGGCTGAGGCAGGAGAATCCTTTGAACCTGGGAGGCTGAGGTTGCAGTGAGCTGAGATTGAGCCACTGAACTCCAGCCTGGGCAGCAGCATGAGACTTCGTCTCAAAAAAAAAAAAAAAAAAAAGAAAGAAAGAAAAGAAATTGTAGAGTCAGGCCAGGCACAGTGGCTCACGCCTGTAATCCCATCACTTTGGGAGGCCAAGGCAAGTAGATCACTTGAGGTCAGGAGTTAGAGACCAGCCTGGACAACATGGCGAAGACTTGTCTCTACTAAAAATACAAAACTTAGCTGGGCATGGTGGCAGGGGCCTGTAATCCCTGATACTCAGGAGGCTGAGGCACGAGAATTGCTTGAACCCGGGAGGCGGAGGTTGCAGTGAGCTGAGATTGCACTACTGCGCTCCAGCCTGGGCAACAGAACAAGACTCTGTCTCAAAAAAAAAAAAAAAAGAAGAAGAAGAAAAGAAAAGAAAAGAAAAAAGACATTGCAGAGAGTCCTCACTCCAAGAGGAGAGATCCTTCAGTTGCAAAAATATTTTATAAAAAGAACCCCACAAGTATTATCATAAATAATAAGTGGACCCTGACAATTGCAGTCAAGATTGGTAAAGCACAAGGCCTCTTCTTGTGTTTCTTTCAAGGTAAGGGATGCTTTTGGCTTGTTTCTGGAACAAGGAAAAGGAGAGAATTAAGAACAGTGTGTTATTTTCCATAATCCATGAGGCCCTCCCCTCCCACAAAACTGATAGCAGCTGTGAAGTGAAGCAGAAGTCTGTGAGAAAGAAAGAAGAGATTAGCATGGAGCTGGCCCAGGTTGGATAAGCAGGACCTACATCCTTAAAGGCTACTGGGCTACAGGTTTCTCTCTTGGTTGGGGTTCCTGCAAAAGCAGATCCTGAGAAAGCTTTGTGTACAAGTACTTTTGGAGGTCATCCCAGGAAGCAAGTGAGGGGGCAGAGAAGTATGTTAAACTCTGCAAGTGGGTTAACAATTGCACGCTGTTATGGTCCACTGTGGCTCAATCCCACTGGAGACCCTCTGAGAAACTGTGGAGAGCACAGCTCAGAACTGTCTCCCACCAAGGAGCAAAAAGCTGGGATTTTTATCCATCAACTCCTGTCTCCATTGGTTAAGAGTTGTTCCTGGAGATGTTAATTTCCCAGCACTTTCAGGCAGAACATGCATATGAGGCCAGAGAAAAACCTTTAAACAGAAAGAATCATGTGCTTGAGGTAGGAAGTCATTGGCATGATATGGACACTTTCCATCAAGTTACACATGACCTACAGGATGGGCCAAGGGAATATTGCAGGGACATGACAGCATCTACTACAATTCCCAGAACCCATTCCACAGGCAACCCTCCCCAACTTCTGTACCTTCAACCACACTCTCCCCTCTCAGAATGCCCTGGTGTCCATTTAAACTAGATTTCATCCGGATTCAAACAGCAGCAGGGGAGGAGTGGCTCCCCACTGCATGCATTGGGACAATCCCTAGTGGTGGATCTGGAAAGAATGAGACTCAATATGTACTGAGTACCTACTACAAGCTGGTCCTATACATATCTTGTCTCATGGTAATGCTCAAAACAGCCCTTTGATGTATATGTTATCATCGAGAGAAAGAGAGAGAGAGACAATGAGTGTGTATGTGTATGGAAACTAAGACCTGGAGAGGGAGGTAACTTGCCTTGTCTCAAACGATAGAAAATAACGCAGCCAAGACCCAAACCAAGTGTGGTTAACTCCAAAGCCTCATGCTCTTTCTTCCTGACACAGGAATAGAAGCCAATGCCTCTTCACCACCCAGGAAGAGTATTTCTCTTAGATCAAGAGACCAAAGTTTAGAGAACTCCTGGGAGCTTCAGAAAGTCCCAGTCCTCCCAGAGCCTCAGGTGACACAGACCTGAATGTTTGCCAGGCTATCTTTCACTAACACTGAAATAGCCACCTGCACACTGCCTGCATGCAAACCACTCCATGATATACATGCACCTAACACAAAGCCCCTTGCATGTTAGGCCAGGGGCTATTTTTGTTGCTTGTTTCTCTGAGGAAGGATTGATATGGAACAAGCCACAGAGCAGAAACCTATGCATGTTACCTCTCTCCAGGGAGACAATTCCCAGGGCTGGGGATTAAAGGAATTCAGTATCTATTAAGTGGAGAGACTTTCCTACAGGAAGAACAAGTTTTATAAAGTCCATATGACATATGAGGCAGTGTTTTCCAGCCTGGGGATTGTGTTGCATAAAAGGACTGGATAATTTTAACAAGATCACCTGCAAATGTTTTCCCCAGTGAGCCGCTCTCTGGAGAAAACTCCTCCTTCCCTCTCCACAGCAACATGAGCTGGGGTCATTCTTTCATCTCCTGGAAGATATTGGATCCCACATAAAATCCTTTGCGCCACCCAAGAAGCTCCTAGCAACAACTGTCTGGCTTCAAGTTACATCACTGGGCAGTAACCCCATTCATTCATAGGCATTTAATGGGCACCTACACTCCTCTAGACCCCATGAAAAGCATCCAGGATACTTGGAGAGCAAAGTCTAGTCCTGTCCTCCAAGGATCTCAGTTGATGGAGGATTCTTATTTATTGTGTGTGCTAAATTTGACAACTGTGAAGGTGCCTGGCATTGTGTCTGACACATACAGGTGCACAGTAAATGCTAATTTCCTTTTGTTCCCTTAACAGTCTTCAAAATACTTTTATGGGAATTGTCTTTGGTTTCTCAGGGCCTCTGCAAATCCAATTTGGAATGAGACAGAATAAAAGCAAATAACTAAGGACAGGAATCCTGTGAATAGAGAAAGGCAGGCATTATAAACCTCACACTTAGTTGAGGAAGTTGTATCCAGTTAGGCAGTGGTGCAGCACGGAGTTAAGGGCATGTGCTGGGGAGCCTGGGTTGGAATTCCAACTCTGTTCCTTGGCTATAAATTCTCACTTTTCCTTGTTGTATTCTGAGTTGAGCCCAGTTTCTCACCCCTACTGTAAAACCCCACTTTGGTAGTTCCCATATCTGTCTCTATAGTCCCCTTAAATAAAGTCTGCATTATTGTTCTTTAACAAAGGTCGCAGACAGATTTTCCTTTAAACATATATATAATACATATAATATATACACACATATATGTATGTGTATACATATAAACCTCACATTTAGTTGAGGAAGTTGCATCCAGTTAGGCCACAGTGCAGAATAGTGGTTAATATGTATTATACATATGATATATATTTATATATTATTAATATATAATAAATATGCTATTTATATATACATGTGTACATATATATAATATGTATATATTTAGTTAAAAAAAAAATCTGTGACCTTTGTTAAAGAATAAACAGAGCACAGTGGCTCATGCCTATAATCCCAGCACTTTGGGAGGCCCAGGTGGGCGGATCACTTGAGCTCAGGAGTTCCAGACCTGGGCAACACAGTAAAGCCCTGTCTCCACCAAAAATGCAAAAAATTAGCTGGGCATGGTGGCAGGCACCTGTGGTCCCAGCTATATGGGAGGCTGAGTAGGGAGGATCACTTGAGCCCAGGAGGTAGATAGAGGTTGCAGTAAGCCACGATCACACAACTAGACTCCAGCCTGGGTGACAGAGAGAGACCCTATCTCAAAAAAAAAAAAAAAAAGAATAAGGCAGACTTTATTCAAGGGAACTATATATATACACACACCCACATATACACATATAAATATATACATACACACACACCCACATATAAATATTAAGTTGGTGCAAAACTAACTGCAGTCTTTGCCATTAAAAGTAATGGTAAAAATTGCCATTACTTTTGCACCAACCTGTTAAATGTATACACACATACATCCTACTGGTTCAGTTTCTCTGGAGAATCTTGACTGATACGAGGGGAATAATACAACCCACCTCACTGAGTTGTTGTGAATAGCATGCTTAGAACAGTGCCTAACACAAGGAAAAAACACTCTAAATGTCACCTACTTCATATCACTTTGACGGTGGCTGTGAGCCAGGACAAGTCCCCAAGTGCAAAACTTTGACACCACACCACGTATTTCCTCTGCCCGTTGCATACAGTCATGCCTATCTGTCCTAGCCTTGCAGAGCTACTTGAATGAGAATGTGAGTGCACAATTTCCAAGTTGCAGGCCACCCACTTTGTCAGTCGATTGCACAAAGTAGCTGGGTCCCACTGCTCAGGTGATAGCATTCTCACTAGACTCAGTCATCTCATTCCTCCCTAACAGCATCAGGGTTATTCATGGAGTTTCAAGAATTCCTCAGGACACAACCTTGATTTGACTTTAAACCAGATCAGAAGTCCACTTTTCTATCAAGTGTCATGGACCCATGACGAATAGATTATCAAAACCATAAAGGTAAAAAGTAATTGATTTAGGAGTTTTTATTTGTTAAAAGAATGGAAATATTTTTTGCATTATATTTTTGTTTTATCTTGAGCAGTCAAAGAAGAGAGATTGGGAAGTTATAAAGGGACTTGAGGAAAAAAATGAAGCTTTGGAATTTGACAAAAACTAATATTGTTGCCCCACAGCCCTGGCGTGAAAGCTAGTTCCCGGCCCAGTCCTGTCCTGCAGCAGCCTGTCTCCTCTTTCCTTTCAACATGACAGATGCCGCTGTGTCCTTCACCAGGGACTTCCTGGCAGGTGTAGTAGCAGCAGCCATCTCCAAGATGGGGGTAGCACCCATCAAGAGAGTCAAGCTGCTGCTGGAGGTACAGCATGCCAGCAAGCAGATCACCGCAGATATGCAATACAAGGGCATTATAGACTGCGTGGTCCATATTCCCAAGGAGCAGGGAGTCCTGTCCTTCTGGCACCGTAACCTGGTCAATGTCATCAGATAACTTCCCCACCCAGGCTCTCAACTTGGCCTTCAAAGATAAATACAAGCAGATATTCCTGGGTGATGTGGACAAGAGGACCCAGTTTGGGAGCTACTTTGCAGGGAATCTGGCATCAGGCGGTGCCGCTGGGGCCACATCCTTGTGTTTTGTGTACCCTCTTGATTTTGCCCATACCTGTCTAGCAGCTGATGCGGGTAAAGCTGGAGCTGAAAGGGAATTCTGAGGCCTCAGTGACTGCCTGGTTAAGATCTACAAAACTGATGGGATTAAGGGCCTGTACCAAGGCTTTAACAAGTCTGTGCAGGGTATTGTCATCTACCGAGCTGCCTACTTAAGTATCTATGACACTGCAAAGGGAATGCTTCCGGATCCCAAGAACACCCACATCGTCATCAGCTGGATGATTGCACAGACTGTCACTGCTATTGCTGGATTGACTTCCTATCCATTTGACAGCGTTCAATGCTGCATGATGATGCAGTCAGGGTGCAAAGGAACTGACATCATGTACACAGCCACACTTGACTGCTGGAGGAAGATTGCTGGTAATGAAGGAGGCAAAGTTTTTTTCAAGGGTGCACGGTCCAGTGTTCTCAGAGGCATGGGTGATGCTTTTGTGCTTGTCTTGTATGATGAAATCAGGAAGTACATGTAAGTTATTTCCTGGGATTGTTCCCGCTATGAACAGTCATGTTGTATTATATAACATATCTTGAGCATTCTTGACAGACTCCTGGCTGTCAGTTTATCAGTGGCAACTATTTACTGGTTGAAAATGGGAAGCAGGCCGGATGTGGTGGCTCACACCTGTATTCCCAGCACTTTGGGAGGCCGAGGCAGGTGGATCATGAGATCAGGAGATCGAGACCATCTTGGCTAACATGGTGAAACCCCATTTCTACTAAAAATACAAAAAAATTGCCGGGCGTGTGGCACACGCCTGTAATCCCAGCTATTCAGGAGGCTGAGGCAGGAGAATCCCTTGAACCTGGGAGATGGAGGCTGCAGTGAGCCGAGATGGCATCACTGCACTCCAGCCTGGGCAACAGAGCGACACTCTGTCTCAAAAAAAAAAAGAAAAAAAAGAAAAAGAAAAGAAAAACAAAAGAAAATGGGAAGCACTAATATTCATCTGACCAGTTTTCTCTTAAAGCCATTTCCATGATGATGATGATGATGATGATGGGACTCAATTATATTTTTTATTTCATTCACACCTGATAAATAACAAATTTGGAGAAATAAAAATATCTAAAATTTTTTTAAAAACTAATCTTGTTTGTTTGACCTGGTAAGGGATGGCAGGCAGGGTAGGAATGAATGGTGCACAACCCAGTAGAGTTTTAAAAAAGGTAGCGTTGTCAAAACGTGTTCTAAACAGTACGTTCATCTCTATTTGAAATCTGAAGGCACATTTTGTAGATAAAACTGAATTATTTTCATAGGGGCAAATACCCATCATGTGACTTGAAACACTGCTGCTCAAGATCATTGCTGCATTTTAGAGTTTTAGTGCCTTGGGTTATTCTGTTCCCACTGCCTGGAATGCGTTTCCCCCTAGCAGGAAAATATTAACGTGCAGCTCCATGATTACCTCTTCAGGAAAGCCTCTCCTGACCTCTCCCAGGGGAGCTGATCACACTTCCCCTTCCCTTTGTGCACCCACGGCACTTTCTTTCCACTCCTCTGTACAGCGCCCTGCAGCTGAAAGGGCATGCCTGTGTCCTCCATCTAATTAAGAACATTTTTGCTAGCTTCTCTTGCCATTCTTTGTGCTGTCTCTAAACAGCACTGGCATATAATGGGCACTCAACATACATAAGAGGCCATAGATCAGTTGGTTTCAAATGAACCCATATGTTAAATAAGTTAAGTTAAGGGCTGGATTTAAATCAGACGCTAGAAGTGTCTCACCCTTGCATTGTCCACTTTCAATGAACCACTCCAGGAATGAATGATTACAAACATAAAAAATGAAAGAAATCACGTATCTGTGAGCAAATCAGGGACCTGTGGACAGGATTATCTGGCTGGTGCATCCCAGACCTGTTGTTCTTCACCTCCCTCTGGCTGTCCACTCTCCAAGAAAAGCAGAGTTGTAATAACCCTAGCCTTCAGATCCTGTTGTTGCGGCAGCTCTCGTTAAAGTTTTGTTGATGTAACAACCAAATGTAATGAGTAGACTTGGCTTGAATCCTAATTCAGAAACCCACTGTAAAAACACAGTTTTGAGACAACTAGGTAAATGTAATCCAGCTTTAATCCTGGGTATTAAACAATATGAATGAATTACTTCTAATTTTATTACATGTAATAATGGTATTGTCCTATAAGAAAATATGCTTATATTTAAGAATTGTATACAGAAGTATTTAGGGATACAAAGATATATTGGCAGAGATTTCCTTTAAGAGACTACAGCCGGCCAGGCACGGTGGCTCACGCCTGTAATCCCAGCACTTTGGGAGGCCGAGGCGGGTGGATCACAAGGTGAGGAGATCGAGACCATCCTGGCTAACATGGTGAAACACCACCTCTACTAAAAATGAAAAAAAAAAAAAAAAAAAAATTAGCTGGGCGCGGTGGCGGGCGCCTGTAGTCCCAGCTACTCAGGAGGCTGAGGCAGGAGAATTGCTTGAACCCGGGAGGCGGAGCTTGCAGTGAGCCGAGATTGCAACACTGCACTCCAGCCCGGGCGACAGAGCAAAACTTTGTCTGAAAAAAAAAAAAGAGAGAGAGAGACTACAGCCAAGCCGAGCGCGGTGGCTCATGCCTGAAATCCCAGCACTTTGAGAGGCGGAGGCGGGCGGATCACGAGGTCAGATCAAGACCATCCTGGCTAATACGGTGAAACCCCGTCTCTACTAAAACTACAAAAAATTGGCGGGGCATGGTGGTGGGCGCCTGTAGTCCCAGCTACTCGGCAGGCTGAGGCCCAAGAATGGCATGAACCCGAGAGGCGGAGCTTGCAGGGAGCTGAGATCCGGCCACTGCACTCCAGCCCGGGCGACAGAGCGAGACTCCGTCTCAAAAAAAAAAAAAAGGCTACAGCCAAAAGAAAGAACAAAAGAGAGAAAGGACGGGCAGAGAGAAAAAGGGAGGGAGAAAAGGAGGAGGAAGAATGAAAGATGAAGCAAATATGGCATTATGTTGATCCCTGTTGAATATAGGAATAGGTATTTTCTCTAGTTTTCTTAATGTTTAAATATTTTCATAATAAAACAGGGTTTCAAAAGGCTTTCTGGGAAAGTAAATGTAAAGGAGTTGATAAAAATAATGTTAAACATCAGCAAAGTCTCAGGATACAAACTTAATGTGCAAAAATCACAAGCATTCGTATACACCAGTAACAGACAAACAGAGAGCCAAATCATGAATGAACTTCCATTCACAATTGCTTCAAAGACAATAAAATACCTAGGAATCCAACTTACAAGGGATGTAAAGGACCTCTTCAAGGAGAACTACAAACCACTGCTCAGTGAAATAAAAGAGGACACAAACAAATGGAAGAACATACCATGCTCATGGATAGGAAGAATCAATATCGTGAAAATGGCCATACTGCCCAAGGTTATTTATAGATTCAATGCCATCCCCATCAAGCTACCAATGAGTTTCTTCACAGAATTGGAAAAAACTGCTTTAAAGTTCATATGGAACCAAAAAGGAGCCCGCATCTCCAAGACAATCCTAAGTCAAAAGAACAAAGCTAGAGGCATCACACTACCTGACTTCAAACTATACTACAAGGCTACAGTAACCAAAACAGCATGGTACTGCTACCAAAACAGAGATATAGACCAATGGAACAGAACAGAGTCCTCAGAAATAATACCACACATCTACAGCCATCTGATCTTTGACAAACCTGAGAGAAACAAGAAATGGGGAAAGGATTCCCTATTTAATAAATGGTGCTGGGAAAATTGGCTAGCCATAAGTAGAAAGCTGAAACTGGATCCTTTCCTTACTCCTTATACGAAAATTAATTCAAGATGGATTAGAGACTTAAATGTTAGACCTAATACCATAAAAACCCTAGAGGAAAACCTAGGTAGTACCATTCAGGACACAGGCATGGGCAAAGACTTCATGTCTAAAACACCAAAAGCAACGGCAGCAAAAGCCAAAATTGACAAATAGGATCTCATTAAACTAAAGAGCTTCTGCACAGCAAAAGAAACTACCATCAGAGTGAACAGGCAACCTACAGAATGGGAGAAAATGTTTGCAATCTACTCATCTGACAAAGGGCTAATATCCAGAACCTACAAAGAACTCAAACAAATTTACAAGAAAAAAACAAACAGCCCCATCAAAAAGTGGGCAAAGGATATGAACAGACATTTCTCAAAAGAAGACATTCATACAGCCAACAGACACATGAAAAAATGCTCATCATCACTGGCCATCAGAGAAATGCAAATCAAAACCACAATGAGATACCATCTCACACCAGTTAGAATGGCGATCATTAAAAAGTCAGGAAACAACAGGTGCTGGAGAGGATGTGGAGAAATAGGAACACTTTTACACTGTTGGTGGGATTGTAAACTAGTTCAACCATTATGGAAAACAGTATGGCGATTCCTCAAGGATCTAGAACTAGATGTACCATATGACCCAGCCATCTCATTACTGGGTATATACCCAAAGGATTATAAATCATGCTGCTATAAAGACACATGCACACTTATGTTTATTGCGGCACTATTCACAATAGCAAAGACTTGGAATCAACCCAAATGTCCATCAGTGACAGACTGGATTAAGAAAATGTGGCACATATACACCATGGAATACTATGCAGCCATAAAAAAGGATGAGTTTGTGTCCTTTGTAGGGACATGGATGCAGCTGGAAACCATCATTCTTAGCAAACTATCACAAGAACAGAAAACCAAACACCGCATGTTCTCACTCATAGGTGGGAACTGAACAATGAGATCACTTGGACTTGGGAAGGGGAACATCACACACCGGGGCCTATCATGGGGACGGGGGAGAGGGGAGGGGGGAGGGATTGCATTGGGAGTTATATCTGATGTAAATGATGAGTTGATGGGTGCTGACGAGTTGATGGGTGCAGCACAGCAACACGGCACAAGTATACATATGTAACAAACCTGCACGTTATGCACATGTACCCTAGAACTTAAAGTATAATAATAATTTTAAAAAAAAAGAAAAAAGAAATAATGTCAAACAATCTTTGGATTCATTTCATTCCTGTAGTTTTTCCCAGGCTTCTGAGAGCCAGCCCTTGAAAGCTTCATTGGCCACAAACATCTGAACCAACTTAAGAGCAGGAATTCCCCTGAAGCAAGCTGTTGCAAATTTTCTTGCTTTGGAAAATTCTGGCTTGTCTCCACTCAGCTCTGAATCCAGGTCCAAACCAGCCTCCAACCTGGGCAGAAGAAGTCTTCTGTATGGTCTGATCTCATTCACTAGGACGCTATGGCTTGCATTTGTGCCTGTATCGGTTAGCCTTAACCAAGCGGGTTAAATAAAATGGCCTACTCATGCAAATAGCCAGGTAGGTGGTCTACGACTGGTATGGCAGCACCACTATTGCCTTCTTCTTTTTCCTCTGCAGCATTCATCTCATCCTCTACCACTTCATCCATACTTCATTGGCCACGATCTTGTGACATGATTCTTACATGATTAAACTTTGCTGCAATCGAGGCATAGAAATGTAGTCTTTAGCTGGGCAGCCATGGAAGGAAAGAGTTTGAAAAATGGAAGCCAACCAGCCATTTCTGCCACCATGCCCAAGCAAGAAAAAATGCTACAATCCTCTGTGCATATATTTTTCCTGGGGGCCACTTAGAAAGAGGTAGATGGTCAAAGGCAAAAAGCAGGTGACCAGGGCCCCCTACAAAATGGTATATTAATATCACTTCTATTGGTGGTCTTTCTGCTGCGCTTTCTGCTGACACCAAAATGTAGGTCTGCATCCTTGCTCTTATCTCCATCAGGGAAAGCGTGCCTGAGAATGGAAAGAACAAGGAGGAGAGCAAGGTGAAGAGATGGAGAGACTGCATCCTGATGACATCTTTAGAGCCCATGGAGCTAGGAATGCCAGGAACTGGAAGGTTAAACTACATGAACCAATAAATATACCCCGTTTTTTCTTAAAAAAAAAAAAAAAAACGGCTTGACCTTTGTCACTGTAACATGTCACCTGCATAATTGGAGAAGTCTTGAGGATAGGAGCTCTGCAAAGGCAGGAAGATAGGAGGCGCTCCAGGCACTGCATCTGTTGCCAGGAGTGAAGAAACTCCCTCCTGTGGAGCACCTACTGCCCACCCCGCACCGTGGGGTGCTCTCATATCACATATATTTCATATATATTAGCCCTTATATATTATATCTATAATATATATTATCAAATACATTATTTCATATCATTCTCATATAACCCTGAAGTACATGTTACCATCCCTATTTTGCAGAGTAGGGCACCGAGGCTTACAGATATTAAGTAACTTCTCCAAGGTCACACAATTAAGAAATGACAAAACAGGTATTAGAAGCCAGATTCCCCCACCCCAGCCCCAGGCTGCCTTTAAATTCCTCCCTGGGCCCTCTTCCTTGCAGGCTCCTGTCCCATCTAAGTCCCTCCTCCTGATCCCCTCACATCATTTGTCTTCTGCTGCTGATTGTCAGCATTTCTCAAGGTGCCAGGGGCTGTGAGTTGGAAGAGGCATCAATCTGAGTAGTAATCCACCTGCAGGGAAGAGATGGCTCTTTAGAAATAAACTAGAAATGAGTATCTCTATGATACCAATAAAGTGCAAGAGTTCGGACACAAGTGGTTTCAGCCTCTGGGGTAGAGGAAGGTAATTTTATCCAGGGTAACCCAACCATCACCATCCAGTCACAGAGGTGGAGTGGCACAGCCAAGAGCTCTGAATCAGGTTCCAATGATCTAAGCACCAGTTCTAGCACAGCCCCTGAGTCCCTTATCAAGTCAACGCCTCTCTTTGAGCCCAGGTCTCCCCACCTATAAAGTGAGGGACTGGGCCTAGAGGTGATGTAAGCTCCCTTCCAGCTCATCCGACTCTGAACCCATGCCTTGAGAAACCACAGATCTCAATGCAGGCTTGTGTCATCCTCAAGCACCAGTCACTGGGACAGCTGGAAGTCCTTGGGTGAGGTGCTCACCTCTCAGAGTTTATTTTCCCAACACAGGTGTCAGGTGGAACAGAAGAAACTAGGTGTCTAAGGATGCTCATTTATGGTTTCTATCACAAGGGAAAATTCCTTGAGCATCTACAATCTCCACCTGTGGTGATGTGAACACCCAACCTGGATCCAGGAAAACACCTGAGCCAAATTACTCCACTGAGCATTTCCCTTCTTCCTCAGCCCTTTCTCACCCTTCTGCTGGCACAGGCTGCCGCTTGCCTGACTCAAGTTTCTCCACTAACTAAAATGTCACACTTCTAGCTGCAATCAGCAAGAGACACTCTCCAGGCAATTTAGTACAGGAAAAAATAAGGGCCTTCCCACTTCTTATTACCCTCATGAGATGCTGACTGTGGAGCTGGCTAAAACCAATGACAAATAACATGGTTTCTATGAGGAAGTATGAATGGGACCCATGGCCCAAGAAGCAGCAATTATGGACACAAAAAAATGCATGAAAGGAGGTTAAGTAGAGTCCTTCCCAGAGAAGAGAGGAGGCAGGAGAGCCCATGACCCACATCTGAGTCACCACACCCCATGGTCATGATCTTCCGTTCTAGTACATTTCCCTATTGTTATAGCAGATACAATGATAAATTATTTTATAGGATGCCACAGCTCTTTTTGGAAAGCAGTATAGATGTAAAAGTCAGCCAGGAAGTTACCAGCTGATATCCAATGATGAAGGAAGAGGGATCCAGTTAGCCCTCATGTCAACACGGAAAGTTATTCAAGTTAAAGCATTTCACATCTATGAGCCCTTTGGATCTCCAGAATAACTGTGTGGAGTAGGAAAGGCATGAGTTATTGCTTTGGCTTAAAAGATGAGGAAACCAAGACCCAAAGAGGGAAAATGGCTTGCCGGAGCTCACTCAGTCTGTAGCATTAGGGCTTCTACACCAGACCATGATTCCTCTTGAAGTGGCTTTTAGTCTGATGGTTTTCAAGTTTGTTCTCATTGAAACAGAAGAGAAAAGCAGAAGGAAGCAAGGAAAGCAAGGAGCATTATAGCTTTAAAATGATTAGCTACAGTGGCCGGACGCAGTGGCTCATGCCTGTAATCTCAGTGCTTTGGAAGGCCAAGGCAGGAGGATGGCTTGAGTCCAGGAGTTACAGACCAGCCTGAGCAAGACAGTGAAACCCCATTTCTACAAAAAATACCAAAAATTAGCCAGGCACATGCCTGTAGTCCCAGCTAGTCAGGAGGCTGAGGCAGAAGGATGGCTTGAGCCTGGGAGGCAGAGGTTGCAGTGAGCCAAGATTGTGCCACCACACTCCAGACTGGGCAACAAAGCAAGACCCTGGCTCAAAAAAAAAAAAAAAAAATTAGTTGCCATATCCAAAACTGCTAGATTCCCACAGGACATTAAGTCAGAGCAATACACAGATGTGGGGACAGGCTCCCAAGTTCCCAAAGGCTCCCAATTCACCTCAGATTCCAAACACAGCATGGCCAGCAGTCATGGGGTACCCATGGTTAGAGGGAAGAGGGAGAATGCCTGAGCCCCAAGGACACGACCCCTCACCAGAGGTCAACCTTCCCTTCCCCCGACTGAGGCCTCGGGCCCTGGGCTGATGTGCTCTTCCATTGAAGTGCAGACAATCAAAGCAGAGAGTCAGTGCTAAAAAGGAACCCAAACATTCAACTTCACTCTTGTTTTATAGGTAAAAAAGTTGAAGCCCTGAAAGAAAAAAGAGTGGCTTACCCCAAGGTTACAGTCACTTGGTGACAAACTCCAGTTTCCTGATTGCCCTTCTATCTCCCTTTCCAAACTGTTGACCTCCCTGCTTCTCCTGTGTGTGGCTGACACAGTCCCCAGACTCCTTCCTATCAAGGGGCCCAGGGGAAAATAGTGGGCCCAGAAGATACATGGTTTACATCTGGAAAGCTGTGCAACTCTTGTCACTGGTTTGGTTTTGGTTTTTACTTAACCCCTCTCCTCTCCAGGGGAGGAGATTTAGCTTTGTCAAGCAGAGTCACTATGTTCTCCCGGGATCTTTACTCCTTTCTGAACTCATGCTGTTTTTTGAAGCCACTTTGTCATACCTATGACTATTCCCCTGTGATAAAACCTCCAGACCTCTGAAATCATCCTGGCTTCATCCTGGCTTCCAAAGCACTCTCCTCTAAATTCACCAGGTAAGGCTGAATAGGTCTGAACCTGCAACCCCCAAAAGATTCCCCGTCCTCCTCGTAAACCAGATGGTGCAAACAGATCCTTTAAAAAAGAAAATCCCTTAACTCCACCCTCCAGAAGTTGCCCAGGCTCATTCTGACTCAGGCAAACCCAATTTTCAGATGCACCTTGTATTCCAGCTACTCCACATCACTCACAGCCCCTAATGCCAAATCCTTCACATCTCCCTTCCTATTCCTTTTGTCCCTCTTCTCTGCCTGACAAGTACCTGCTCCTTTGCCAAGGCCCAGCTCAAGGATCTCCTCTTCTAGGATGCTATGTCAGTCTGGCCCAGCAAGGTTCAGATAAAGAGACTTTAATGAAAGGATTGCTCACAAAGATAAAGGCAGTATTAAAAAATGAACGAGGAACTGTGAGGCCCCCAGACAATGGCAAATGTGGGAAGCCATTACTACCTCAGGACTGAATGGGATTAGGAGAGGAGACAGTGTTACTAGAGCCCTTTGAGAGCTAAAGACTCCTTTGCTTTAATAAAATAATAGGTCGGGCACGGTGGCTCACGCCTGTAATCCTGCACCTTGAGAGGCCAAGGTGGGTGGATCACGAGGTCAAGAGATCGAGACCTTCCTGGCCAACATGGTGAAACCCCATCTCTACTAAAAATACAAAAATTAGCCGGGCGTGGTGGCATGTGCCTGTAGCCCCAGCTACTTGGGACGCTGAGGCAGGAGAATCGCTTGAACCCAGGAAGCAGAAGTTGAAGTGAGCCGGTATCACGCCACTGCACTCCAGCCTGGTGACAGAGCAAGACTCTGGCCTGAATAATTTATCTCAATAAATAAATAAATAAAATAATTATTATTATTATCAGATAATATTTGCTGTAATTTTAAAAAGAAAGAGCTACAGACTTCTTGCCAGAGCTTAAAAGGAAAAAAAAAGAAAGAGAGCTAGAGACAAGGAAGAGGAGCTGCCAGTATGTGCTGTAGTCATGGGGAGGTTCAGCCACTGCTGAGACAGAGCGCTGAAGCAAGAACGTGCCAGAGGGGAAATGCTCCAGCCATTCTCTCTTCCCACCCTCTGATCTCCCAACCTGTCACCAGAGAGCAACTGAGCACAGGCCGCACAGTAGGCTGGATTCAGCATCCCAGAACACAGAGCAGGGAATGGATGGGGCAGACAGAGAATATCTAGCATAGATGTCTTTCCTGCTTCCCCCTCCCACCACAAGCAGAATCCAGCCCTCTCCTCTTTACAAGCTGAAAAGGCTAATGTATTCATGACATCATATCACATGTAGGGAATCTCTAGCTCCCTGGCCAGGCAGTGAGCTTCTGGAGGGCAGGAACAAAGTGGTACTCAATAAATGATTGTTTTATTAATGAATTAATGATAACCATGAACATATTTTGAAATCTTCCACCTCTTTATTTCACTTCCCTTACTATCTTACACCTAGTTGCTTTGTGAGTTCAATTATTTTCCAATTAATAAAGCCCGCATTCTTAGTCACCATTTTATGGTGACTTCAACAAATTCAACAAATATTATGATCCCCTGTGCCCCAAGCACTGTGCTTTGTGTAACAGAAGATTTAAAAATAACTAGGGGATGGGAGCGGTGGCTCACACCTATAATCCCAGCACTTTGGGAGGCCAAGGCGGGAGGATCATGAGGTCAAGAGTTCGAGACCAGCCTGACCAACATGGTGAAACCCCATCTCTACTAAAAATACAAAAATTAGCTGGGTGTGGTGGCACGTGCCTGTAGTTCCAGATACTCAGGAGGCTGAGGTAGGAGAATCACTTTAACCCAGGAGGTAAGATCATGCCACTGCACTCCAATCTGGGTGACAGAGTGAGACCCCATCTCAGAAAAAATAAAAATTAAAAAAAAAAATAACTAGGGGTTCTATTCTAGAGGTAACTGTTATGGACTAAATGACAGCTCCAACTGTTGACAAGGAATTGCTGTGATGGAAAACCTGTAAAAATGAGTTGATTCAGAGGCTCTTTAAATAATAATAACTAGCACCATCTATTGAGCCCTTACTGTGTAACTGAAACTATACTGGATGATTTACATACCTTATATTTGTCAATCGTTACAACCTTGAGAGGTGCCTATTATTCCCAATTTATGAATGAAGGAATTGAGGCACCTGCCCAAAATCACATGATTAACAAATCAAGGTAAAATTACAGTCAAGGTAAGTCTGATTCTACAGCCCATGTTTTCATTCACAACACTACCTGCTGAAAGACAGTATTTCACAATAGAAAAGGCACCTCATATAGAAAATATAAAATAAATGAATGAAAAACAGATTCCTCTTTTGCAAAAAAAAAAAAAAAAGAGTTGGGGAAGTGTTAAATAGTGGTATATTTAACCCTTTACCTACCCTTGTGGTGTGATCCAATAGTAAGTTCAGCAGAGTAGGAGACCAGAAACCTGAGTTCAAATGAGGCTCTGGGGAAAACTAAAAAGCCTTGGCGCTAGCAACTAGCTGCCTGCCTAGTTCCACAGTGCCCTCTTGTGGTCGGCTGTTGTCATGCATGATTTTTCTTAAATTCAAGAATGAAATGTCTAATAAAGAGAAGATTCAGTCAGGGTCACTCCTGGATAAAGTAGATGAGATCTGTTTTCTGACCACTCTCTATTGCAGCCTCATGCCCACTAACCTCAACTCCTTGTGACTGAAGTACACAGAGCGTGAATTTGGGTGTCAGGCTGATCTGAGAAATACCAGTTCTACTTCTTGGAGAAATGTCGGCCAGGAGGCCTGCTGTCTTCCAAGAGTGGTACTCATAGAGCACCAGGACCCTGCTAGAGCTCCCTAGCTTCTGCCTCTGATCTTCCCAGATAACAGCCAGAAGCCCACTTGCATCACTGCACTGAGGGCCAATCGACCACACCAGCCAAACTCAACATACTCAGATGATGGTGGCCCATACTCTAGTCTATGGTCCAAGAGTGTAATAGGATTTGTTTCCTTTGAAACCAGGACTGTGCATGGTATGAACTGCTTGAGGCTGTTATTTTTCTAGGACAGAGTAGCTACTCAAGACAGTTTCACAGTATAAGAAAAGCCTCTATGACCTGTCCCATATAAGCATTGAGTAGTGATAGAGGGCTGAGGGACCCCATAGGACTTTCTGGAGGAAGAAACATTTGAGTCTAGTCTTGAATACAAGTAAACCAAGTGAAGAGAAGTTTGGAGATAAGGCTCTTCCCATAAAAGTCCAACATGAGTAAAGCCAAAGGCCAAAGAGGAGAAACAGTCAGTGTTATAAATTCTGTGCTATGAAGGCAAGACTGAGATGTGGTTGAGAAGGTCAATAGGCACCCCTCATGGTAACCTGTTAAGGAACCTGGCCTTTCATCGTATAGAAGGTAACTTACTGAAAGGTTTGAAAGCCAGCCGAGTGCAGCGGCTTAAGCCTATAATCCCAGCATTTTGTGAGGCCAAGGCAAGTGGATCACCTGAAGTCAGGTATTCAAGACTAGCCTGACCAACATGGAGAAACCTCGTCTCTACTAAAAATACAAAATTAGCCAGGCATGGTTAACTCATACCTGTAATCCCAGCTACTCAGGAGGCTGAGGCAGGAGAATCGCTTGAACCTGGGAGGCAGAGGTTGCTGCGAGCCGAGATCGCACCATGGCACTCCAGCCTGGGCAATAAGAGCGAAACTCCGTCTAAAAAAAAAAAAAAACCAAACATGGCATGACCATAATCCTGCATTTTAGATCAATCAGTCAGTTGCTCTGATGGTCTGATGGCTGGGATGGACAGATAAAACAAGGTAGAGATGGGAGGCAGGCAGGAAGGCAGAGGAGGTTTTTGTCTTCGTACAGCAGAAACTCGAGGGCTATTGGAGTCTTGAGGGAGCCAATAATTAGCACTCCTGTTTCACAGTTGAGTTCTGAACCAACTGAGAACAAAGGCAAACTAGTAAACAGACAGTGATCATTGTTAGTACTGACACAGGCTAAGTGGATGATGTCTTATATCTACAGACTGTAGTTAACTTCTTTGTTTAGAACTCCAGAATTATTCAGATGTACCCACCAAACCACAGGCATCAGTGACCACCGCAGACTTCTTCATGTGGAAGCAGACACCTCTAAAACTTACAGGAAAAAGCAGAGCAGAACCCACACTACCTTGAGCAACTCAGTCTGCATGTCTCTGGGCATAAAACAGAGAGAGGGCAGATGTGTTACACTAATTAATCTTTCATGTAGAAGAAAACATCAGAGGTAGAAAAGAAGCATTATTCCCTTACATTCCCCATCTTTTTGTTCTTTTCACCCACTGAACTTAACCATTAAAGCCATAGAGAAGAACACAGTCTATCACTCCCAAATCCAACTGCTATTGGGATCACTGGAAGGAGTTTAGATTTTGCCCCAAAAGGCTCTGAACAGAGTCAGTATATGAATTAAGGCAACTCCAAGGCTTCTGTAATTCTAAATCTGAAAATTCACTCCATTTCCCATCCCAAAGCACGCCCCACCACATGGTTGAGGCGGGAAATTAAAAAAAAGTAAACTTAAAAAGAAAAAGAAATAAGTTTTCCTGTATTAGGCTGACTTGTCCCAGAGGCAGCAACAGGCATGGCCCAGACCCAGGGAGTCTTGATATTATCTAATGTGCTCTGGAAACTCTCCCAGCATTCCCTCAACATAGGGAAAAGAAAAACAAATTTTCCTTCGTTTTATGGAATGAGTTCATAGATTCCTGTTCTCTGTAACTAGTGACATCAAATATTCTATTTTATCTAAGCAGTAGAGTGAAGGTCATGAGCCTCTGAGCAGGCCTGAGTGATGGCCACCTGGGCACCACAGTGAAGGTTACAGGATAAGCCCATGCTTAGGCAAAACCTAGATAACAGATATCCGGGTTGATTGGCAATGGTCATGTGTAATCCTGAGTTACTATCTGCTACAATTTGATTAACTGTCTTTGTCCTGCCTCTGTATCCCTGCTTTCAAGCCACTGTAAGCTTGCTTCAAGCTAGCCACCCCATTTTGTGAAGTGTGCATAAAAGTCAAGTGCTGTCTTTGTTCTGGGCCCAGTCTTTGGACGTTAAGTCTGCAGGGTCTGAGTGCACTCGATAATAAATATATCCTCCTGTATACACCTCAAGGTCTCTCTCTGGTCCTCCTGATCCTGCAACATGGTCTGTGATGGCTAATTTTAGGTGTCAAGTTAACGGGATTAAGGATATCTAGAAACCTAGTAAAGCATTATTTGGCTGTGTTTGAGGGTGTTTCCAGACTACTTTAGGGTGTGAGTCTGAGTGGACTAGGTGAGATGCACCTTCAACGTGGGCCAGCATCCAGTTGACAGAGGGTCCAAAGAGAACAAAAACAGAGAAAAGGCAACATGTCTGTCTCCCTCCTGGAGCTGGGACAACTCTTCCTTCTCTGTCCTTGGATATCAGAACTCCTGATGTTCTGATGAAGTTGTCCTCTGAGGACAGAGAAGGAAGAGTGATCCCAACTCTAGGAGACCTCTGGACCCCAGGACTTACACCAGTAGCCCCCTGGGTTCTCAGGCGTTCAGCCTCAGACTGAGAATTTTATCATCAGCATCCCGAGTTCTGAGGTCTTTGGACTTCGACTTAGCCACATCAAGGTTTCCAGCTTGCAGACGGCCTGTTTTGGGGCTTCCCAGCCTCCATAATAGCATGAGCTAATTCTCCTAACAAATCCCCTTATATATCTATATACATATACTATTGGTCGTCTCTGGAGAACCCCAACTAATACATGGTCTAACCTGGCATATCAGCACACTAACATCCAATAATAAAACGCCAACAACAGAGATGCCCAAATCTACATGTAATCCTCTCCCATTATCAAATTTACTGGAATTCAATAATTAAATCTCTTTCCAAATCAAAGTCCAAACATGTTAAACTCCACTAGAATTAAAATCCAAAACTAAATACCCTTATTTTTGTGAATTAAGAATCAACAAGCCTGGACAACATGGTGACACCCTGTCTCTACAAAATATTAAAAAATTAGGCCAGGCACAGTGGCTCACAACTGTAATCCCAGCACTTTGGGAGGCCAAGGCGAGTTGACCGCTTGAGGCCAGGAGGTTGAGACCAGCCTGGGCAATATGACAAGACCCAGTCTCCACCAAAAATACAAAAAATTAGCCAGGTGTGGTGGTGTGCACCTGTAGTGAGGGAGGATCACCTGAGCCCGAGAGGTCGAGGCTACAGTGAGCCATGACTGCTGCACTCCAGTCTGGGTGACAGACCCTGTCTTTTTTAAAAAAAAAAGATAAAAGGTAGCTGGGCATGGTGGCATGTGCCCGTGGATCTAGCTACTTGGGAGGCTAAGGTGGGAGGACTGCTTGATCCCAGTGGTTTGAAGCTGCAGTGAACGCTGATGACACCACTGCACTCCAGCCTGGGTGAGATAGCAAGACTTTGTCTCAAAACAAACAAAAAATGTCCAACATTCTTAAGTTAAATGCCCCAAACAATCTTCCCCAAATCCTTATTCTGTTCAGTCTTAACCAGAGAGGGTTTTGATGCTTAGGTGGTTAAAGTCCTTTCAGCAGCCACAACCCAAGCTGTCACTCATGGGAAAGCAATTCTTTTAGGGCCTCAGAAGTTACATTAGATATGCCTCAGATACATCACTTTTTAAAAATTGAGATGTAATTCATGTAACATGAAATCCACCCTTTTAAGGTTACAATTCAGTGATTTTTAGTATATTCACAAGGTTGTGCAACCATCTAATCCCAGAACATTTTCATCACCCCAAAAAACAAACCCATATCTATTAGCAGTTACTAATATAGTTGTCTATTTCTGTGAATTTGCCTGTTCTGGATCATATAAATGAAATATGTGGTCTTTTGTGTCTGGCTTCTTTCACTTAGTATAATGTTGTCACAGTTCATCCATGTTGTAGCACACACAAGTATTTCATTCATTTTTACAGGTAGATAATATTCTATTGTACGAATATACCACATTTCATTTATCTATCCATCCATCGATGGACATTTGGGTTGTTTCCACTTTGGGGCATTAGGAATAACGCTGCCGTGAAAAGTTCACACAAGTTTCTATGCAGACATGTTTTTAGTTCTTTTGGGTATGAACTGAGGAGAGAGGTTGCAGGGTCATATGGTAATTCTATTTAACTATGTGAGGAATCATCAAATTATTTTCCACAGTGCATGCATCATTTTACATTCGCACCAGCAAAGTACTGGGGCTCAAATTTCTTCATATCCCAGTCAATACTTGTAACATTCCTTTTTTATCATTATAGCCATCATATAGCACCCATGAAATGGTGTTTCATTGTAGGTTTTGAGACAGGGTCTCACTGTAACCCAGGCTGCAGTACAGTGATGCAATCATAGCTCACTGAAATCTCAAACTCCTGGGCTCGAGCAACTCTGCTGCCTCAGCCTCCCAAGTATGTAGGACTACAGGTGCACACCACTACACCTCATTAATTTTTAAAAATTTTTGGTAGAGACGGGGTCTCACTATATTGTCCAGGCTGACCTCCAACTGGCCTCAATCTATCCTCCCACCTCGACCACCCACAAGCACTGGGATTACAGACATGAGTCACTGCACCTGCCCTAACTCCTAGGATGAAAAAAAGAAGAGCTTGGGTATGACCATTTGCTCCACTAGGATAGCAAATAATAAAGGAGTGGAAAGAAGCAGGTGTTACATCATTTACTCACCACCAAAGGGAAAGACACAACAGTGGAGGGAAAGCATTGCCCCCAAGAGTTAGAAGCAAAGTGTGGGGCAACCAGCACATACTGTCTTCTGAGAATCAACTGTTAAATCCTTGAGAATTTTGCAAACCAGTTGTTAAAGCCACAGTAGCTTGAAATTAGCCAAGGCAGTAGTACTGACAACATGTAAATCAGAAAAAAACTACAAATCAGTGCTTTGTGTTTTGGAAAATAAAGTTGGATCCTTTTTCCTTGTGGTAATACTAAAATTCCAGATAGATTCCAGATTTAAATCAAATGCAGAAAACATAAAGTACCCAAAGAAAAGTATAATCAAAGCAAAGGTCTTTCCAACCCACGCGGACCAAATACAAAAACCATAATGGCCTAGGTCAACATGTAACTACATTAAAATACATCATTTATGTCAAAAATAGCACTAAGTGGCAAACTACAAACTAGGGAAATTATTAGCAAAATACATGACTAAGAGAAACCCATCAAGAATTCTTACAAATTAGTAAGAAAAAGACAAACATCAGTGGCAAAAGCCTCATCAGGTAAGTCATTTACAAAATACAGATGAGATCAAAATTAACCAAAGTGCTGGTGGCTCATGCCTTTAATACCAGCACTTTGGGAGGCCGAGACAGGTGGATCACTAGAGGTCAGGAGTTCAAGACCAGCCTGGCCAACAAGTTAAAACCCCATCTCTACTAAAAATATAAAAATTAGATGGGAGTTGTGGCACCCACCTGTAATCCCAGCTACTCGGGAGGGTGAGGCAGGAGAATCACTTGAACATGGGAGGCAGAGGTCGTGTTGATATTGCGACACAGCACTCCAGCCTGACTGGAGGTTGCAGTGAGCCGAGATCATGCCACTGCACTCCAGCGAGACTCTGTCTCCAAAAAAAAAAAAAAAGGAAAAGAAAATTTTTAGACATGCCAGGTTTTGCCTGTAAAAATGGCAAAGAGGAGAGAAGGTAGAACACAGCTAATGTTGGGAAGGATATAAATAGTACTATGAAAGACACCTGGCAAAAAGTTTTTTTTTGGCACAAAGTTTTTCTTGGCAACACAACATACACCCTTTGATCTTACATTTTTTAGTTTATTCTAGAAAAATAAAAATGTATAAAGATCTAGTTAGACTACTGTGGTCAGTAAGAATAGGCTAAATAATTTATAGTAAATCCATTTAATATTATGTATACATTAATGTTGAAATATTTGACATGCAAAGATATTCACCATTTAAATTCAAAAAATGGCTTAAGTGGAGAGTAAAAAATCAGGATGAACAAGTAAAATAAAATGTGTACTGAGAGTGGACTGAGAAAGTCTATGAAGACATACAGCAAAGCATGATCAACCTTCTCCTTTTTGCTTACTTATAATCCTACGATGTGTGTATATTACCTGTTTGTTTTTAATAGTTCTTTGACTTAATTTATACAGTTCTATGATCTTATTATCAGTTCCTTGATTTTACCTGAGTCCTAGAGTTCTTAGCTGTTTTTAGTATCCTTTACCTTAAAGCTCTGTCTCCACTAATTTCCTGGCAATTCAGTAATAATTACATTAAGGTAATAACCCTCTGAACCAATTTTATAAACAAATAGATAAAATTTGTATCTTTAGGGAAATTCCAATAGATAATTCCTGCATTTCTACAATGTGCATATATTACCTGTATATTGTTTGTTTTCAATAGTTGTTCATGGAATTTGAAATCAATAGAAAAATCCTCATTACAAAACAACAGCATTTTAATTTAATTTTCCAAGTGCTCATTTCCAGTTGTTTAAATGCACCTGTTCAAATCAAAGTTCATCATTTTGTTTGGAACGACTTTTGTTTGAGAATCAAATGGTCATGTAAATGAGAAAGCAAATAAGCATATAATGACAGAAAAGCAAGTGGCAAAATAACCACAATCTTTGTTCCACTGGCTACTGCAGTACAATAAATAAAATGACAGTTAACCAAAAACACCTTTATTTTCGTCTTCAAAGAAGAAGCTCTTTTCTTCTTTTTCCAGGATAATCATGATTAACTTACAAAAATGGGTACACATCTTCAAAGCACTTCCCTTTAACGGGAAACTTAGCTTTATGGGATTTAAACATTAGAAGGTGGGAAAAAAAAAATTCCATTTTCTTGTCATTAAAAGACAAAACAGAATCTAGCTAAGTCAAGGAAACTCATTCACACTTCAGGTCCTTCTCCTCCAGGAACCAGCTGCATAAAGAGGAAAAAGAGTTTATTAGTAACACAACAACCATGTCATCTAAAAATCCCTTGCTCTTCCTTAAGCCACCTTTGCCTGTCCCCTGCGCTCCACATTCCCATTTTCTCCAGATTGTCAATATCTATTCACAATTTCCAACATCATCAATTAATACTTACTATCTCAACAGCGATTAAAAATTCCAAGCAAACTAACCTTTAGACCCAATGCCTCTTCAATAGCTGAGCTTTAGGGCCCTGACCACAGAGAACACCCTTCCCATCTTACGCACCACTGGGCCATGATCATTTAGTTAAGCAAGCAACATTAAGGTTAGTTCTATAATCACTGCCCCAGAAAAATGGGCTTCCATCTAAACAAAACAGTTTCAATGTGTCTTACCATTGTTATATTATTTCCATTTAGCAAAATCTGATCTAATTTAGTAATCCTTCTTCCTTCTGGTGTGATTTCACTAAATGAATAGATAAAATACAATCAGGATAAACAGTGAAAATCAAAGCCAACATTTTGGAAATACTTTCCCTCCCTAAAAAGGTGATCCTTGTATACAAATTACTCTGAGGTTGGGCAATTATATCGACAATTTTCAGTTACAAAGGTTATCCACTAGGTAATGTAACCTTCATTAAAAGCAACAGAATGAACTCACTGACCTAAGATCCACATCTGTCAGACAGAGCTTCATAAAAAGAAGCCACAGCTTGCCCAGGAAATCAAATATGAAATGAAATGTTTTTTGGGTTTTGTTTTTTTTTTTAAGAGACAGGGTCTTGCTCTATTGCCCAGGCTGAGTACAGTGGTACAATCATAGCTCACTGCAGCCTAGAACTCCTGGTTCACGGGATCCTCACCCTCCAGAGCAGCTAGGACTACAGCTGCCCCCCACCATACCCAGCTAATTTTTAAATTTTTTATAGAGACAGGCGTCTCCCTTTGTTGGCCAGGCTGGTCTCAAACTCCCAGGCTCAATCCTCCTCATTTGGCCTTCCAAAATGCTGGGATTACAGGGGTGAGCCACCATGTCCAGTCTAAATGCTCTTACTATCAGTTCCTTGATTTGACCTGAACCCTAAAATTCCTAGCTCTTTTTTTTATCTTCTACCTTAAAACTGTGTCTCCACTAATTGTCTAGGAGTTTACTAATAATTAAATTAAGGTAATAACACTGATCCAATTTTACAAGCAAACAGATAAAACTTCTATCTTTAAGGTTATTCCACCAACAGGTAATGTTTTCTCATAAATAATTTTACTCAAAAGTAGTAAAACTGTCTTTAATTAAGAAGAGATTCCCCCTCAATTCTTTAACACTACTCACAACTCAGTGACATCTTCCAGTACCATATCTGAAATTCGGTGTTAAGAAAACAAATAGAGAATTTACTCCAGCTTCTGCCTTTGTTCAGCTTTTCTTTTCTTTTCTTTTGAGACAAAGTCTCGCTGTGTTATCCCAGCTTAAGTGCAGTGGTACACTCACACCTCACTGCAGCCTCCACCTTTTGGGCTTAAAGGATCCTTCTGCCTCGGTCCCAGAGATTAGCTGGGCCCACAGGTGTACGTCACCATGCCCAGCTAATTTTTGTAATGTTTGTGGAGACAGGGTTTCATCATGTTGCCCAGGCTGGTCTCAAACTCCTGGGCTCAAGCGATCCACCCACCTTGCCCTCCCAAAGCGCTGGGATTACAGGTGTAAGCCACTGGGCTCGCTTGTTCAGTTTTAATTATAATGTTTAACACAACGGCTCAAATTCAAAATGTTTGTTGTTGATAGGAACTTTACCGTCTTTCAATACATACCTCTTAAAACATTATCATAAGTTCCCTGAAAATGAACTGATTTTATTATAATAATCACAAATATACTGATTGTCTATAGTTCTTACGTTATTAAATACTTAAGAAAAACCTATACCACCACCACCACCTTTTAAAAGGATACTGACAAAGTCATCAAATCCTAGAAGAGTACCAACAATTTCCTTATCACTCTTCATCACAATGTGAATTCTTGATCCTATACATTTGTCCACAAGCTCTGAGGAGGGAAAAAATATTATTTTACCATTCATTATTTCAACAAATATTTGAGTGCCTACTGGCACTCTTACTTGCATATAGTGAAAGAAAAACCAGGAAAAACATTCATTCAATAACTTTAGGTCTTATAATACAAATCTCAGTTTAAGCACAGCATCTGGCGCGTAATGAGGATTCCAAAAGAGTCTGTGGCATGAAGGAATGAAAACTTTTCAATCACGGCCACGACCACTAGTTCAATCACTCTTCACCAGCTACAAAAACATAAGAGGAGATAGGTATAATTATATTCACCGGAAACTCTCCTGTCACTGCTTCCCTCCCCCAACTCTGTCTATCCTCTGTGCTCTGACGGCAGCTTGAACATCTCTTTAGCCAGCCTAGCATTATGTAGCAGGATGTCTACTTGTCCAGTATTCTCTCCTCCACTGGCTTGTGTGCTATTTGAAGGCAATGGCTATGGTTTAAGTTTATCGTTGAAAAATGCCCAGGCACGGTATCTCGTGTATAGATACTGTTACTACTTATTGAATGAATAAATAACAAACAGAGCTAGTTTCCAGATTCCTCATTTAAGGCTCATTCCGGACCCGGGTGTTAGTGTCAACCATATACATAACATGGTCTATCTAATCTGGGGATCTCGAAAGCCAGGTTGAGAAGTTGGCCTACTACCTATCACACTGCAGAGGCGGGCTCACAACAAAGGAGGCCGACAACACGTTCACTAAATGTGGACCTTCTCCAGTGACGGTCTGCTTTGAGGAGTCAGAAATCCTTGCCCGGAGGAGCCCGACCACGTTAAAGAGCAGGGGCGGCCTGCTGCCTTGAAGACTTGGAGCCGAGAGTCGAACCGCATTTGGTCCTATACATTTCCCCACACTCGGCCAGGGCCTGCCTCGGAACAGCCCCTCGGCCCCTAATCCTGAACTTCAGCTCCCGGTTCCTGCTCCCCAAAGGACGGCGATTACCTAACGGCAGCAGCTGCGACGGGTTGGTAGTAGCGTTAGCCGCCATGGCTACGCCGGAAGTGGCCTGCCTTCATCGACGGTGGGACGACTTTGAAAAGCGCGCTTCCGCTTTTTGCGCAACCCATACAGGCTCGACCAATCTGAGGCCGAGCGTGCGATCTAGTCTATCGCGTGGATCGCGTTCACTGCCTTTTTTCCCAAGCAAGTGAGATCCGGTGAAATATTTCCTGCTCACTGGACATTGTACCATCTCGGCAGATACCCATTCTGCCCTCGAAGTTTTGGAGAGACGTTGAAGATATTTTGCCTTGTGAATAAATTGTTTCTGTAACCTTTGAGTCGTCTTCCCCCGTAAAGTTGCATTTCCTCTCAAGCCAGAATCTTCAAACCAGTATAAATCAATTCGTATTTCCTGCCATCAATTAACTGTTACATTTTTCGTCACAACTACTCATTAAAGAATCTATTGTTACTTTTTAAAGTCCAGTGGATTGAAAGTCTGCAACTAGCCTTTTTAAAAAACTTTTCTTTAGTGGGGATTTAAAATACGTTTTTTAAACTTTTTACTACTTTAATTCATCGTTCTTCTCTTTTTATGTCTGGTAGTTTTATTTATTATAGGCTTTTAAATTCAGTTTCTTCAACAATTCTTGTCTAACAGGCGACCACCAGATGTCACTCTAAATTATTCCAGAAGTAGAAAATCATGCTTTCCACTTCTGTTTGAAAACAGCAAATTATCGGCCCTAGTCTGTTTTATATTTGTATCCTAGGAAGTTAAAGCTAAACAGTCTAGGTCAGGCGCAGTGGTGACGACTGTAATCCCAGCACTCAGGGAGGCGGAGGCGGGCAGATCACCTGAGGTCAGGAGTTCGAGACCAGCCTGACCAACATGGGTGAAACCCCGTCTCTATTAAAAATACAAAAATTAGCTGGACGTGGTGGCGTGTGCCTGTAGTCCCAGCTACTCGGGAGGCAGAGGCAGGAGAATTGCTTGAACCCGAGAGACAGAGGTTGCAGTGAGCCTAGATCATGCCACTGCACTCAAGCCTGGGCAACAAGAACGAAACTCTTGTCTCAAAAAATAAAGCTAAGCAAGAAATTCATCATTCTTCACAGACTGAGTTCCTCAAGGCTGAGAATTATGGGAAGCAGTAGTTTACATGATTAAATTTCGTTTTGATTTAAATGACTTTGGTTCAATTACCATGGTCAGTTATTTGACAATGGGCAAGTTATTTTAACTTTTTAAGTTTCAATATACCCATTGGAAAAAATGGGGACAATAGTATCTACTCATAAGATTAATGTGAAGATTAATTGAGATAATCTATGAAAAGTGGTCAGCATAGGACATGGCACATAGTAAGCCCTTTTAAACGTGAGCTGTTATTACTTATCCTTGTTTCCTAATACATGATGTCTGGCTCAGAGTGAAGCTACATAAAGCTGGCATTGCTAGCTGGTTTTGCATTCATCTTATTTTTATAACCAGACATAAGCCACTTTAAGGAAGCAATTTCTTATTTTATACACTGTGCACACATTTTCAGGCATACTGTAGGGTCTAATGAATATTCTTTAAATTGACTCTCACTATTTCATTCATACCCGTCAACATTCTCCTTACTCTTCATAAGATTTTAAACACAAAGTAATGTCAAATTTGTTTGTGACGCTTCTTTCTTTCTCTTTCTCTTTTTTTACTTCTTTTTGTCCAATCCTCATTTGGTTGAAACCCGCCTCTTTTCCTGGTTTTCCTTTTCTATTCCTATTCCTATTTTATTTTCCTCATACCATACTGATAGTATGGGCCAAATTCAAAACATTGTTGTTACTTGATAGAGTTTTTAAAAATTAGAAAAATAGGCTGGGCACAGTGGCTCACGCCTGTAATCCCAACACTTTGGGGCACCAAGGTGGACGGATTATGAGGTCAAGACATCAAGACCATCCTGGTCAACATGTTGAAACCCCATCTCTACTAAAAATACAAAAATTAGCTGGGCGTGGTGGCACACACCTGTAGTCCCAGGTACTCAGGAGGCTGAGGCAGGAGAGTCGCTTGAAGCCGGCAGACGGAGATTGCAGTGAGCCAATTGTGCCCTGCCACTGCACTCCAGCCTGGCGACAGAGCGAGACTCCATCTCAAAAAAAAAAAAAGAACAGAATAAACATTAGCAATTTTGAATGCCACTAATAAAGAATAATCTCCTTATAATCTGAAAAAGGAGCAATATATAGTTCACTTACACAGTAGAGTTAATGGGGATTTCAGGAAGAGAGTGGTATTTTTATTTTATTATTTTCTCTCCTGAGGTGACACTCAAAAAGGAAGAATAGGCCAATTCCAAATGGAGAGTTGTTATGAACTTGAAAATATGTCATAGCTCTATGTCTCAATGATTTTTCTCCTTTTAAGTCTTAAGTAGAAAACGTAAAATAGAATTTATAATTTATCATAAAATACATGTAACTACCAAAGGCTCTTCGATGTATTATATGTTTAGAAAGGCATTTCTAATTTTCTCCCCTGAGTTAAATGAGACATTTTATTATTTTCCCAATAGACAATTGTCCTTGTGGACAATATCTTGTTAATGAATTTATTCTACATTAATACAACTCATTTAAAACGCAATGTAAGGTGTGCATGGTGGCAGGCAACTGTAGCCCCACCTACTCAGGAGGCTGAGGCAAGAGGATCCCTTGAGCCCAGGAGTTTGAGGCCAGCCTGGGCAACATAGCAACACCCCATCATATTTTAAACTTTATTAACCTCACTCTGTTACCCAGGCAGGAGTACAGTGGTGTGCTCACAGGCTCAAGTGATCCTCCCATCTCAGCCTCCTGAGAAGCCAGTACCACAGGCATGTGCCACCAAGTCCGGCTATTTATTTTTTATTATATTTTGTAGAGATGAGGTCTCATTACATTGCTCAGGTTGATCTCGAACTCTTGGACTCAAGTGATCTACCCGCCTTGGCCTCCCAAAGTGCTGAGATTACAGGTGTGAGCGGCCGGGCCCCACTTATATTCTAAACTCTTAAGTGGCCCAGTCTGTATATTTAGAGACGAAAAAAATTCTGGAAATTCCCTTGTTCACTTTCTCTCTCAATTTTCCCAGTTACTTTTTCTTTCTTTCTTTCTCTCTCTCTCCCTTTCTTTCTCTTTTTGAGATGGAGTCTCACTCTGTCATCTGGGCTGGAGTGCAGTGTAGTGACCCGATCTCAGATCACTGCTACCTCCACCTCCGGGGTTCAGGCGATTCTCCTGCCTCAGCCTCCCTAGTAGCTGGGATTACAGGCATGCACCACCATGCCCGGCTAATTTTTGTATTTTTAGTAGAGATGGGGTTTCAACCATGTTGCCCAGGCTGGTCTCCAACTTTTGGCCTCAAGTGATCTGCCCGCCTCGGCCTCCCAAAGTACTGGGATTACAGGCATGAGCCACTGTGCCTGGCCCTGTTTTTACATACATCTTTTTTTTTTTTTTTTTTTTTTGAAAGGAAGTCTCCCTCTTGTCCCCCAGGCTGGAGTGCAATGGCGCAATCTTGGCTCACTGCAACCTCCGCCTCCCAGGTTCAAGCAATTCTCCTGTCTTAGCCCTCCGAGTAGCTGGGATTACAGGTGCCTGCTACCACGCCTGGCTAATTTTTGTATTTTTTAGTAGAGATAGAGTTTTACCATGTTGGCCAGGCTGGTCTAGAACTCCTGACCTCAGGTGATCCACCCGCCTTGGCCTCTCAAAGTGCTGGGATTACAGGCATGAGCCACCACGCCTGGCCCTTATAGATATCTTTAAAAGGTGTTCAATTAGATGGTAATTTTAGCCATGTCAATTGTGGAAAATATCAAGACAGTTTATATTAAGAAAATATTAATAGTTAACACATCCACAGTTGACATCTCGAAACAGTTAATATATTAAGAAAACAGTTAATATATTCTGCATACAGGGAGCAATATAGTTTTACAGTTTTCTGAGCCAATGCCAATAATTTTGTAATACAGAAATGTATAGCAACATCTTGAAAAATGTCTACAGTATTAGCATTAAAACAGTTCTATTGAATCACAGAAACTAAATTTGATTTAGGAAGCCTACTGTTTTTCTCCGCTATGCTTAGATTAGAACAGAGCTCCTTATTTTTCAAGACCAGAAGTGCAAAATATCATAGTTACTGTAGTAATCTCTAATTCTACTTGAAGCAGACTCCTATCCTTTAGGTTATTTGAAAACTGTCGTAGATAAGACTTGTTAAATCTGCTAGTGTTTCTAGAATGCACTTTAAATTGACATGAGATTCACTGCTTTAAAAAAAAAATTGCAGTACAGTCAGTAATTAAAAAACCCTGGTGACAACAGAACCCATATATTTTGTATTGACCTTCCTTCCTCCCACTCCACCAAAGCAGAAGCTAAAAACCTACAACCTACACATATCAACCTGCTCCTCCGCTGCTCATAACCATTTTTCAGGTGCAGAAGGAAGGGGTTGTGGGGGCTGGGCTTCATGTGGGGCAGGTGGGAGGAGTTGCAAAGGAGTCAGGTTGAGAGGCTTGGACTCTGCTTTCAAGGTAATAGGCTCAGAGTACTAAACCCAAAAAGAGATGGAATGAAAATAATATTCTTTTAAAATCGCAGGACTAGAATAACCATTTTACAGGTATCCAAGTAAACTTCCTTTATTGTCAAGGATATTCGGTTTCAGGTTTTAAATGCGTCTCAGATTGCTACACATAATATTTAAATGAAGGGGAAAAAAGCTCTAGAAACAAACAAACAAGAATTCTCGGGTAAGCAAGTAATTTAAAGGCTGAATACACAGATACGCAACCTCACCAGTATGCTCCATGTTATTACATATTTGAGAATAAGGACGGAGGCCACAGAGGCAAAGGTAAGGAGGTGAAGGAATCGGACACTCGGAGAGTGAATCGAAAAGATGCCAAAAAGCAAGGAAAACAGAAAAGAAGAGGGAAGGGGGAAAACTCTAAGGAGGAAAAAGAGAAGGCAAAAGAGAAGGAAGTGCTTTGAGATTGAATCCAGGGAGGAAAAAGCAGGTGTGCCACGCCGCACCTCCAGGTCCCGCGGACACTACAGGCTCCGCAGGCCCAGCCGCCCAGGTCACGTAAGCCCCACCCCGCCGCTCCACGTCAAGGCCCCCTCCGGTCCCCCCCCCAACCCCCCGAACCCCTGCCCCCGTCCAGTCGATCGCTTTTTTCCTAGCCCCACCCCGTTCCCCCAGGCTCCACCTCGGTCTCTCAGAACGCCCCCCGTCAGGGCCCTCCCGGCCTTGCCCCGCCCCGCCTCGCCTCGCCGGCGGCTGCCGCCGCGTCAGGTGACAGCCCGGAAGCTGCGGAAGCGGATGAGAGAAGGGCGTCCGCGGCCCTGGGGGCGGGAGCTGCTCTCCCTCCACAGATCTCCCGGTGCGGCCCTCATGTGCTGCGCTCGCTGACACTCGAAATCCGCGGCTCTCCGCACACGGTGGGATTGTCAGACCCGCTGCCCTTGGCGGTCGAAGTCGTAGTGTGGGCCCGCGGCGGCCGCCCATGGAGAAGGCCAGGAGAGGCGGGGATGGCGCCCCCCGGGGACCCGTACTGCACATCGTGGTTGTTGGCTTTCACCATAAGAAGGGCTGCCAGGTGAGGAAAGGGCCCGCCCCCGCCCCCGGCCGTTCGGGCGTTCGCCCTTCCCGGCGCCCCCTGCCCTTCTTCTGTGTGCCCAGCTCGCGTCGTGGAGTCCTCCCCACAGCACCCGCGACCCTTCGCCTCTCAACCTGACTCCTTTGCAACTCCTCCCATCCGCCCCACATGAAGCCCAGCCCCCACAACCCCTTCCTTCTGCACCTGAAAAATGGTTATGAGCAGCGGAGGCGCAGATTGGTATGTGTAGGTTGTAGGATTTTAGCTTCTGCTTTGGTGGAGTGGGAGGAAGGAATCGAAGACCGGCCCCACTGTCTTGCCCGTCCATCATTGTCTCCACTGGCTTTCTGGGTGTCCACCTATAATGGGAGTCTAGAAAAATTCAGTGCTTGGACTCTGCTTTCAAGGTAATAGGCTCAGTGGGCTTGCATACTAATGCTTCAGGTAGCTTGCGCACCTGCAGCCTCTGTAGAAAAATCAGCTTCCTTTGTTTATCTGATGGAAGCCTTGGAATCTGTCGTGTTAAGTACGGTTGTCGATTAACCCTGCTTCCCCCTTCCCACTGGTCCTTAGTTTTGCTATTTCATCTTCTCCGGATTTTACCTTTTGGTGAGAGATTAATCTCTCCAGATCAACCGCAATAAGAGAAAGCGTATTACCGACCAAACCGTTCAAATATAAAGGCGTTTTTCAGCAGCCTCACTGAATCTTTAATCCATCATCTGAAATGGAATATTTGCGATCTGTATATTGAAGGCAAGAGAACAAAATAGAAACAGGATTATCTAATGAGCAAGCAAACACTGGAAGGGAATGATGTCATAATGTGCTAGTGAACAGTAAATTGAAATGCTTTTTTGAAGTATTAAAAATAGTAATGGCCACCACTAGCTCATGAAGCGTTTAGTTTCTTGCATTCCGCAGGAAATGTAACATTTTAGAAGACGTATTGGCAAAAATTAAGTTCTCTAGGGAATAACAGAAAAATGATGGGAGTGAAAAAACTGTGTTTGTGCGTAATTTTGAAATATATCCTCACACCTGTAGTGGCAGCACTTTTAGAGACTGATATGAAAGGATCACTTGAGCTCAGGAGTTTGAGACCAGCCTGGGTAACAAAGGGAAACTGTCTCCACAAAAAATTTTAAAAATTAGCTGCATGTGATAGCGCACTTGTAGTCCCAGCTAGTCGGGAGGCTAAGTTGGGAAGATCTCTTGAGCCCAGGAGGCTGAGGCTACAGTGGCCCTTGATCCCACCACTGCACTCCCGCCTGGATGAGAGAGCAAGACCCTGTCTCAAAAGAAAATTTTGGCGCCGGGTGCGGTGGCTCAATTCTGTAATCCCAGCACTTTGGGAGGCCGAGGCGAGTGGATCACCTGAGGTCAGGAGTTCGAGACCAGCCTGGACAACATGGTGAAACCCCCGCCTCTACTGAAAATACAAAATTAGTTGCACGTGGTGGCACATGCCTGTAATCCCAGCTACTTGGGAGGCTGAGACACGAGAATCGCTTGAACCCGGGAGGCAGAGGTTGCTGTGAGCCTTGCACTCCAGCCTGGGCAACAAGAGCGAAAAAAAAAAGTTTTGAAAATTGTGTATTACGTGCATAAGTCTTATAATGACTGGTCTAGAATCTGTTCTTTATAACCTGTACATCAGGTGTTTTTAGAGGCTTTAATTAAAGTATGTAAGATTTGCCCCAGGATAGATTAATCAGCTACCTAATTCTCCACGTTACTATTTTACTTCCAGGTGTAAAGGATTAGAGGTGTGTGGCTCATTGAGTTGTGACTCTGACTTCACGTGGTTTTAACTTGTGTGAGGGTACTTAGACTGCTCTTCCAAGTATTCAAAATTGCCGTGGGTCATGTTGACCATCCGTTCTTTCTGTGCGCTGAGATTGTGCATAGGGAAAATTCCTATACTTGGTCATAATTTGTAACTTTTAAATACAAGTGACTGAAGTAAAGCCTTTGTTTTAAAAGTGATGCCTTTCAACAGTCCGCTTGGTTAAGCATGATAACTTTGTCATTTGACACGGACCTCAAAGTAAAAGCCATCTTCTAATACTGCTGTTGAAGACCCAAAACTAGGCTTGTGGAAAATGTTAATTCATCTTGTTTCTTGCACTTTTCCACCTTTGAAGTCCTCAAATGTATTTTAATTCTTCCCCCACTCCCCCGACGGAGTCTCGTTCTGTCAACCCAGATGGAGTGCAGTGCAGTTGCGGGATCTCCTGCAACTTTCACCTCCTGGGTTCCAGTGATTCTGCTGCCTCAGCCTCCTGAGTAACTGGGATTACAGGCATGCACCACCATACCCGGCTTATTTTTTATATTTTTGGTAGAGACGGGGTTTCACCAAGTTGACCAGGCTGGTCTAGGACTCCTGACCTCAAGTGATCCGCCTGCCTTGGCCTCCCAAAGTGCTGGGATTACAGGCATCAGACTTAAGCCACCGTGGCCGGCCTCAGTTGTATTTTAAATGAAAAATCTTTCATTGGAATTTAAATGAACATCTGTTACCTTTATCATTTGTTCTTTTTTTTCACTTTTATTTGGGTAACTTGTGGAAGTGAATTATTCTGTAGATAGCGTGTTAGCCTCTAGATGTCATTTTTCTAGTTTACTGATATACTTAACATTTAGAACATTTTAAGTGATTTTTTTAGTTCTACCATGACATTTAAAGTCGTTTCAAAATATTTACTCATTTCAACTTTTTACTGAATTGTTTAAAATTTAATATTTAACAAGGGATAATAATTAACAAGGGATAATTTAACATTTAACAAGGGATAATAAGTGTGGCCGGGCGCGGTGGTTCACGCCTGTAATCTTTGGGAGGCTCAAGTGAGGCGGATTATTTGAGCTCAGGAGTTTGAGACCAGCCTAGGCAATATAGCGGAACCCCATCTCCCCTAAAAATATAAACATTAGCTGGACGTGGTGGCGTTTGCCTGTAATCCCAGCTACTCAGGAGGCTGAGGCGGGAGATTTGCTTGAATCTGGGAGGCGGAGGTTGCAGTGAGCCAAGATCTCCCTACTGCACTCCAACCTGGGTGACAGTGAGACCCTGTCTCAAACAAAACAAACAAAAATTTATCTGACATTAGACCCTTTGGCATGAAATAATTTATGAATACCTTCTCTGTAGTAAATTGGCTTGTTGTAGATTGTGTATTCCAGAGTTTTGTTTGTTCCAATATATAAAGTATATTTGTCGAACTACCATAATTTTTTGCTAAGTAGCATCAAATGTATATCACATTAACTCATTAACTCTTATGGTTTTTTTCACAAACAGGATAGAACTTTTTTAACTACTCAAGTTAAAAGGGAATAGGTTATTTTCCAAAGAGATGTCATAAAAAGTTAAAATAAATTTTTGACCACTTTTCTGATAGTTTGTTTTGTATACATAGCTAGCAGTTTTGTCTTAAATAAACTGGATTTACCAAACTCTATTTCTAATACAAAAAAAGAGGAGTAACAATTTTTTTTTTTTTAATTATACTCTAAGTTCTGAGATACATGGGCAGAACATTCAGGTTTGTTACATAGGTATACATGTGTCATGGTGGTTTGCTGCATAACCAGTCGTCTAGATTTTAACCCCCGTATCCATTAGGTATTTGCCCTAATGCTCTCCCTCCCTTTGCCCCCCATCCCCCAACAGGTGCCAGTCTGTGATGTTCCCCTCCCTGTGTCTGTGTGTTCTCATTGTTCAACTCCCACTTATGAGTGAGAACATGTGGTGTTTGGTTTTCTGTTCCTGTGTTTGCTGAGAATGATGGTTTCCAGCTTCATCCATGTCTCTGCAAAGGACATGAACTCATTCTTTTTCGTGGCTGCATAGTATTCCATGGTGTGTATGTACCACATTTTCTTTATCCAGTCTATCATTGATGACCATTTGGGTTGGTTCCAAGTCTTTGCTATTGTGAATAGTGCTGCAATAAACATACGTGTGCATGTGTCTTTATAGTAGAATGATGTATAATCCTTTGGGTATATACCCAGTAATGGGATTGCTGGGTCAAATGATATTTCTGGTTCTAGATCCTTGAGGAATCACCACTGTCTTCCACAATGGTTGGACTAATTTACACTTCCACCAACAGTGTAAAAGTGTTCCTATTTCTCCACATCCTCTCCAGCATCTGTTGTTTCCTGACATTTTAACGATCACCATTCTAACTGGCATGAGATGGTATCTGATGGTTTTGATTTGCATTTCTCTAATGACCAGTGATGATGAGCTTTTTTCCATATATTTGTTGGCCGCATAGATACCTTCTTTTGAGAAGTGTCTGTTCATATCCTTTGCCCACTTTTTGATGGGGTTGTTTGTTTTTTTTCTTGTAAATTTATTTAAGTTCCTTGTAGAGTCTGGATATTAGACCTTTGTCAGATGGGTAGATTGCAAAAATTTTCTCCCATTCTATAGGTTGCCTGTTCACTCTAATGCTAGTTTCTTTGGCTGTACAGAAGCTCTTTAGTTTAATTAGATCTCATTTGTCAATTTTGGCTTTTGTTGCAATTACTTTTGGTGTTTTAGTCATGAAGTTTTGCCCATGCCTATATCCTGAATGGTATTGCCTAGGTTTTCTTCTAGGGTTTTTATGGTTTTAGGTCTTAGTTTAAGTCTTTAATCCATCCTCTGTTAATTTTTGTATAAGGTGTAAAGAAGGGGTCTAGTTAAAGTTTTCTGCATATGGCTTGCCTGTTTTCCCAGCAACACTTATTAAATAGAGAATCCTTTCCCTGTTGCTTATTTTTGTCAAGTTTGTCAAAGAGCAGATGGCTGTAGATGTGTGGTGTTATTTCTGAGACCTCTGTTCTGTCCCATTGGTCTATATGTCTAAAAAGCAGAAGTATAAAAGAGCTAGAACTAATCTTAACACTATTCCATCAGTGAAGAAAGCAACCAGCAGCAGTGTAGAGAATGGCAGATTTTCCCATCAGTGTGAGTGAACTGGTCACAAAGTCTCCATGGGGTAGCAGAATGTTGCATTGCAAATTTAGAAATGGGTTGATATTAGGGGGATTGTTTATGTTGGGGTGTTACAACTATACTAAAGCCCTGAGTGATTCAGGTTTTGGTGACAGATGACTCACTGTCAAGCCTTTTTTGGCACCTGCTATTAATGAAATCCTGTGGTGACAATAATGAAACATTTGGGAGGGTTTGTTTGATTCTTGTTGAAATAAGTAGTTCTTGGAACCAGAAAGAAAACTGAAGGGTTAGCAGTTAAGGAAGAATAACCTTTTAAGATTCTTTTTAGCTGCTAGTTTTACAGAAACTTTGTTGTGAAACAAGATTGCATTTTCTGGCCCTTCACTGCACTTTTATTTCTTCAACTTTAATATTTTGGTAGACAGTTTTTCCTGATTTTGGCCATGCTTTTTGTATGTGGTGAAATTATGAAAATCTCTGACCTAGCAGGGCTGCAGCAGTGACGGAACAATGGAATAGTTTTCATTCAGGCTTTGACATTGTGACTAAGTGGAGTGGGTGTCAACTTGTGTACCTGAACTTAGAAATAAAAATATCAAGAAGATTCCTTCGTTCTCTTATGGGTCCTCCCAGCTAGCAAGAATGTGCCTAATTCCTTTCTTTGGCTTAAACCTTTGATCCCTAGTAAAATACTTATACACCATGAGTAATCGTCTACTTCATGTCATTGATATGATTCAGATCCTTTGCTGAACGCAGATTTTTGCTAAAGGGAAGGCTGCAGAAGGGCCCTAATCTACTAGGGATGGACAACAGGAAGATGCAAACACATAGGGAGAAGAGTCTACTTACCTACTTAATTTTAAGACTGCTCTGATTTTATATGGATTAAGAACTCAGGTTCTCCCTAAGATATTTTTAGAGGATGTTATCTAAGCTGACGTTTTTGGCGGTTTTTAAATCATATTTCAGTATTTTTGAAAATAACATTTATGATAAATAATATGTACTGGCCAGGTGCAGTGGCTCATGCCTGTAATCTCAGCACTTTGGGAGGCCAAGATGGGAAGATCGCTTGAGCCCAGGAGTTCGAGACCAGCCTGGGCAACATAGGGAGACCTCATCTTTGCCAAAAAGTAAAAAAAAAAAAAAAGCCAGGTTTGGTGGTGCATGCCTGTAGTCCCAGCTACTTGGGAGGCTGAAGCAGGAGTATCACTTGAGCCCAGGAGGTCGAAGCTGCAGTGAGCTGAGATGGCACCAGTGCACTCCAGCCTGGTGACAGTAAAACCCTTTCTCAAAAAAAAAAAAAAAGAAAAGGTATCAAACCATAATCATGTTTCATGGCCTACCTTTTTCATGTGAAATATACCATTAATATTTTTCTATATTAGTAAATAATTGAATTATGTTTTAAAATTGCTAAATAGTATTTTGTAGAAATACTGTTATTTATTTAACTGATCTCCTTTTTAGATACTTAGGTGGCATTCTAATTTTTCACTATTTTGAATAGTGCTGGAAAGAACATCCTTGTGGCTTTTTGTACCTTTTCTCATAAGTATAGACACTTCATTGTAGCCATTTTTCTTGTGAAGGTTTTATTAAAATGGATTTTGAAACAGAACTTACTGAACACAATTTAAGTTAGTCTGGGTGACTCTTCAGAGCAAATGTCACTCATACTGTGGCATTCTCCGTTTAACATAGAGTTATTTGCACATGGCTCTGACTTTGTCGGGCCCTAGCCGGCCAGAGAGATGACAGAGATGTTAGTAATTACTTCCCAATGTCAGTACTATCCATAGTGATGGTGGTGGTTTCGGCTTCCTTTTATTTGATGCTTTTCTTCCATTGATTGGGAGACCATGTCTACTGAATCTCTTGTGTGAAATAAAATGACTCAGTCATGGGTTTTGAAAGGAAACATACAGCCTTCTTGGTACACTGTCAAGAGCTTTATAATAGCTGGTTTTGCTGATAGATGTTTTTTTCATTTGTTTCTGGTTCTTGGCAGTTTTGTAGGTAATTAAGTTGTCAGAAGTGTGACTTCTGAATAAACTCTGGGTGTTCATTTAGATTTGAAATATGGGCCAGGTGTGGTGACTCACACCTGTAAATCCCAGCACTTTGGGAGGCTGAGGCAGGTGGATCACTTGAGGCCAGGAGTTCAAGCCCAGCCTGGCCAACATGGTGAAACCCCGTCTCTACTAAAATATATATATATATATATACACACACACACACACAAATTAGCCGGGCGTGGTGGCACGTGCCTGTAGTCCCAGCTACTCAGGAGGCTGAGGCAGGAGAATCGCTTGAACCTAGGAGGCAGAGGTTGCAGTGAGCCGAGATCTCGCCATTGCACTCCAGCCTGGGTGACACAGCAAGACTCTGTCTCAAGGAAAAAAAACAATAAAACTATATTTGAAATATGGCCCTCTGCACTTGTGCTTTTCATCTCACTGCTGTGCTCATTGTCACAAGGTATGCTGTTCATATATGTGCACGTGGCTCCAGGGTTGTTTTTTTTTTTTTTTTTTTGGAGACAGTCTCACTGTGCCTCCCAGGCTGGAGTGCAGTGGCACAATCTTCACTCACTGCACCCTCCACCTCCTGGGTACAAGCAATTCTCCTGCCTCAGCCTCCCGAGTAGCTGGGATTACAGGTGTGCACCACCACGCCTGGCTATGTTTTGTATGTGTTTGTATTTTTAGTAGAGACAGGGTTTCACCCTGTCTGTTGGCCATGGCATTTAATTGAAATGTTAATGAACTTTACCCTGGCAATCTTTTGTACATCAATTCATGTTTAACATTTCAATTTTTTTTCATTTCAATATTGAACTTTCATGGGGCAATAGAGATATTATAATTTCTGGGAGTGCATCACACCCACCAAAGGGAGCCTAACACATTCCTAATATCACCAGTGAAGTCCCATGGGGCAGACATGGGTTTCATTAAGAACCTTGCAAAGGCCAGGTGTGGTGGCTTACGCCTGTAATCCCAGCACTTTGGGAGGCCGAGGCAGGCGGATCACCTGAGCTCAGGAGTTCAAGACCAGCCTGGCCAACATGGTGAAACCCCCATCTCTACTAAAAATACAAAAATTAGCCGGGCGTGTGATCCCCAGCTACTTGGGAGGCTGAGGCAGATGAATCGCTTGAAACTGGAAGGCGGAGGTTGCGGTGAGCTGAGATCAGGCCACTACACTCCAGCCTGGGCAACAAGAGCGAAACTCTGTCTCAAAAAAAAAAAAAAGAAAAAGAAACCCTTCTACCTTGTAGCAAATCACAAAACCCTTCATTCTTCAGTACTTTTGAAAGAGGCTTTTCAAAACTGCCATTTAATTCATATGATTTTCTTTCTTTAAATTGTTTAGACTAGTACAGAGCTAGCTAGGATTTAGTGACAGTTCTCCACTTGCGTTCTTTAATGTTGAGCCTTACAAGTATATAATTTTAGAAAAAAAGAACTCAAACAATAGCTCTGCTGTTTTGTAATATTCTGTTTTCACATACTGTTCTAAGCAAACATGGTGTCTTAGAGAAATAAAAGCCACGACTTAATATAGGAACCCAGACCTCTCTTGGATGCTCATATATATATTTATGTACTGAGAGCATAAATTCCTATTAAGTAGAGTTGTTTTCTTCGCTCTTTGTAAGCAATAGCAAAGATTCTAAGTCCATAAAGTGTGCCCTAAACATAATCTCTGCTTGTTATGAACTATTTTTAAAAACTATCCATGAGAGTCACCATGCAGTTCATTATTGTAATTCTATGAAGATACATATTTTTCTAATTTTTTTCCTGTACATACATATGATAAAGTTTAGTTTAAAAGCTAGGCACAAGAGATTAACAAAAAAAATTAAATTTTTAATTTAAAATGTTTCAGTTTTGAATTTTAAAAATTTTAAACTTTTTACAAATTTTAAACTTTTTAAACTTTAAAACAATTTTAAAACATTTAGAAATTAGGCCTAAGAGATTAACAAAACTAGCAGTAAAATAGAATGTTTATAACAATATGCCAGCATCACTACTCTTGGGCTTTGGGGTCATTATTAAGTAAAATAAAAATTACTCAAACACAAGCACCTTGATACTGCTGCAGTCAATCCGATAACTAAGATGGCTATTCAGTGACTAATGAGAGGGTAGCCTATACAGCGAGGATAGGCTGGACGATGGGATGATTCACAAGTCAAGTGGAATGGAGAGGGACAGTGTAAGATTTCATCATGCTCCTCAGAATGGCACACAATTTAAGACTTATGAATTGTTTATTACTGAAACTTTCCATTTACAATTTTCAGAATGTAGTTGACCATGACTAGCTGAAGCCATTGAAAATGAAACTGGGCAAGGTGCAGTGACTCACACCTGTAATCCCAGCACTTTGGGAGGCCAAACAGGAGTATTACCTGAGGCCACAAGTTCGAGACCAGCCTGGACAGCATAGACCCTGTCTCTATTTAAAAAAAAAAAAAAGAAAGTGAAACTGCAGGTCAGGAGGACTACTGTAATGAAGAAAATACCAATCCTTCACAAACTCTGTCAGAAAACAGAAGAGGAGGGAACATTTCTCAACTTATTTTATGAGGCCAGCATTACATTAATACCAAAGCCAGACAAATTATTATAAGAAAAAAACAAAGATCAATATCCCTCATCAACATAGATGGAAAAATCCTTAACTAGATAGTTGCAAAAAAATCTGGTCATATATAAAAGGAATAATACATCATAACCAAATGGGGTTTGTCACAGGTTGATTTCACATTTGAAAATATCCATTCACAATATTAATAAATAATAGGGTAAAGCTATGTGGTCCTCTATGGTTGGCAAATGGGAAGGGAAGGTAGAAGGGGAAAGCTCCTGGAGTTTTTATGTATAACCTTGTACCTCCCCACACAGAATCACAACTTGTCAGAACTCACTTTTCAAAGTTAGGCCTTCTTGATAGGCACATTCTTTTTTTTTTTTTTTTTTTTTTTTTTTTTTTTTTTTTTTGAGACAGTGTCTTGCTCTGTGGCCCAGGCTGGAGTGCAGTGGCGCAATCTCGGCTCACTGCAAGCTCCGCCTCCCGGGTTCACGCCATCCTCCTGCCTCAGCCTCCCAAGTGGCTGGGACTACAGGTGCCCGCCACTGCGCCCGGCTAATTTTTTGTATTTTTAGTAGAGACGGGGTTTCACTGTGGTCTCGATCTCCTGACCTCGTGATCCGCCCACCTCGACCTCCCAAAGTGCTGGGATTACAGGCGTGAACCACCGTGCCCGGCCAATAGGCACATTCTTTAAAAGAAAATGTTTAGTGTGAAACATCATACATACACAGAAAAGTGCTTCCCTTCCCAATATATAGATCACAAATGTGTATAATCACCTCACAAGTCTAGAAATATTAATAGAATATTGACAGCACCCCAGAAGCCACTGTTGTATGCTTTCCCACTCTTCTTTTTCCTCAACGCTAACCACCCTCTCCACTTGTAACACCATAGATTACTCTAGCTGTTTCTTCACTTTATAGAAATATAATCACGTATTATGCATACTTTTGTGTTTGGCTTCTTTTGTTCAGCATTGTGCTTGTGGAATTCATCTATGCCGTTGCATATTCCTGTGGTTTAATTTCTTCTCTTAACTGTGTAGTGTTCCCTTTGGTGATACCCCACTATTTATTTATTTATTCAACTGTTGACAGGCATTCAGTTGTTTCATCATGGGCTATTACAAATAATGCTATCATGAGCATTTTTTAGATATCTCTTGGTGCACATGTGCAAATCATTTTGTTGGATATATACTTAAGAGTCGAAGTGATGGATTCTAGGGAATACCTATCTTCGCTTTTAGTAGATATCAAATTGTTTTCCAAAACAGTGGAACCAATTAACTTTATCACTGGTGTTCTTCATGCTCCTTGCCAACACTGGGCATTGTCCATCCTTTTAATTACAGTAATTTTGGTGGGGTATATAGTGTCATCTCATTGTTTTACTTTACATTTTTTGATTTGTTGATGAGGCTGGACACTTTTTTATAGGTCTGCTGGTCATTGGGCTATCCTCTTTTTGTGAAGTACATGCTCCAAGTCTTTTCCTGTTTTTCTATTGGATTATCTTTTTTTTATTTGTTCAAGTTCTTTTTATATTATTGAAAAAAGCCCTTTAAGACTTATATGTGCTGCAAATTCTTTTCCCTCTCTGTCGCTTGCCTTTTCAGTATCTTAATGGTGTCTTTTTTATACCATAATTGAAATGTGGTCAACTATATTAGTCTTTCCCTTTGTGGTTAATACTTTTTAAATGCCATTTAAGACATTTTTACTAATTTGATGTCCTGAAGATATTTTTCTATATTACCTTCTAGATCAGTGTTGTCTAATAAAAATACTGAGCTGCATACATAATTTAAAATTTGTAGTATCCACATTAAGAGAGCAAAATAATCAGATAAAACTAATTTTAATATTGTGTTATGTAACTCCAAATTATTATTTCAAAGTTTCAATATAAAAATTGAGATATTTCACGTTGTTTTTTCCTACTAAGTAATTAAACTCCAGTGCAAATTTTACTTAATAGCATATCTCAAATGTTCAGTATCCATACATGGACAGAGCAGTTCTAGAAGATTTATTGTTTTTATCCTTTCACATCATATCTTATGTTTCACCTGAAAATGATTTTTTGAATGAATTGTGAGGTAGAAATCATTAGTTACTCATTTAAGCATCCAGTTGACCTAAGACCACTTTATAGAACATAAAGACAGCCCTATCTCCACTGTTCTGTCATGCTACTTTGGTATTAAGGTGTCCACATATGTGTGAGTCTGTTTCTGTATTCTGTGTCATTTGTCTATTTTTCTATGCTTACACCAGTACTACACTATCTTATTATAATTTTTGTAATAAGTTTTTGATACCTGGTAAGGAAGAATTTCTTCTTAGGAGAGTCTTGGCTACTCTTGACCCTTTACATTTCCATATAAATTATAAACAGCTTGCCAGGTTCCACAAAAATATCTTTTGGAGTTTTGATTGAGATTGTATTGAATCTAAGGATCAGTTTGAGGAGAGCACTTCTTTTTGTATTATCTGTTCATCAGATGCTCTCATCTGGGTAGGATCTGGACGTGCTGTGCCTTCCAGGCTCTGCTACCTTTCCCTTTGTGGGATAGAAGCAGCTAACTGAGAGGGAGGCTCAACCCTCAGCTTTGATGAGAGCACTAGAGGGCCCCCTCCCTCTTTTTGCAGGAGACTTTCCTTAAGGGCAGAAAGTCCCTGGCAAGATTCTGGAATTCTAGGATGAAGAAAAATTAAGTCTGGGAGGAACCAGACCCAAAAAAACACAATAAAAAACAAAACTTAGTCCTCTGTATCTATATAGCAGGGGCCTTGTACCTTGTGTGTGAGTTCTCAGGGAGTTCTCAGGGATCACCTGTTCTTGCATTGACTTGAACCTAGGGCACATCAACACAACTTACCCTCCTTGAGAACAGATTAATGCTTTTTACTCCTCACTCTCTTTCTCTGTCGCTAGTCCTATAGTTTGCTTTGTGGTTTCAGACCAAGTTCCATGGAGAAACCAGTTCCAAAGGTAAAGGCTTGTGTATCCTGGCTGACTAGACACGAGAGAAAAGGAACAGACTGTGTTGGCCAGGCTGGTGGCTCATGCCTGTAATCCCAGCACTTTGGGAGGCTGAGGCGGGCAGATCACTTGAGGTCAAGAGTTTGAGACCAGCCTGGCCAACATAGTGAAACCTCATGTCTACTAAAAATACAGAAAATTAGCCAGGCGTGGTGTTGGGCGCCTGTAATCCCAGCTTTTCGGGAGGCTAAAGTGGGAGAATCACTTGAACCGAGAGGTGGAGGTTGCAGTGAACCAAGATCGCACCACTGTACTCCAGCCTGGGCAACAGAGTGAGACTGTGTCTCGAAAAGAAAAAAAGATTGTCTAGAAAAAGGTAATCTCAAGAATCTGAAGAGGGTTAACAAAATGAGGATTAAGGCAAAATACAGTTAGTAATAAGATAAGCAGGAATCTGGTCATGGAAAAGGGGTCCTTGTAACTTACTGAGGCTGAACGTTGGTTTACCGTCTTTCATTTTCTATGTCCATCAAATCAGGCTTCTGGGAATCCACAGTCCTGACAATTCTGAACTGTCCCAGTAGGAGGGAAGCCATCTCTGCAGGGTGAGATTTGTGAGCCATCAGGTCTGGTTGTGGGAGTCCACAGTCCTGTCACTTCTGAACTGCCCCAGTAGGAGCAAACCCACCTCTCCAGGGTGAGATTTGTGAGCCGTCAGGTCTGGTTCTGGGAGTCCACAGTCCTGGCACTTCTGAACTGCCCCAGTATGAGGGAATCCATCTCTCCAGGGTGAGATTCGTGAGCCATCAGGTCTCGTTGGGAGAATCCACAATCCTGGCAGTTCTAAACTGCCCCAGTATGAGGGAAACCATCTCGCCAGGGTGAGATTTGTGAGCCATCAGGTCTGGTTGTGGAAGACCACAGTCCTGGCAGCTCTAAACTGCCCCGGTAGGAGGGAAGCCATCTCTCTAGGATAAGATGCAGGGGGGTACTAGGGTGTGGGGACTAGAGTACAGGGGACTAGCAAGAGGGGCTATGAGGAGGGCAAGGGGGAAAGATAGGGGGACACTTGGAAAGGGGTGCCTGACAAGCAGGGCGGCGGCATACGGACACTCGGGAATTAACAGAGGAAGAGCTGGGCAGGGAGTTCTGGGGGGTAGAGTGCTGGGAAGGGGCAACATTAGTCAGCTGGGGGAAATGGGTAGGCTGGAAAATTGAACAATTTGGACGGCCCTGGAGAGGAGGCTGAGGGCAGGAAGTTTGAGGAGTAAGGGGAGGAAGGAGGGCTGGAACACGAGAGCGGGAAGGAACAGAAAGAAATGGAGGCCAGTGTTGAGGCCGAGAAATTGGAGGTAGCTTTCTGGTCATTTTTCCAAATGAGTGCTGTAGTAACTCACTTGTCCAAACGAGTCAGAATGAATAACTGAGATGTGCTGAGACCAACTCCAGCATTTATCTCCTCAGGACATTCCATCACAGAATGCCTATTATGAAACGTACATTTATTTTCTTGGGACATTTCTTGACGGAATGCCTATTATGAAACATACATGCTCCCTCTTGTTCTAGTGAGGAGGCCCCACCAATCAGGGAAATTGTCCCAGTTTCTCATTTCAAAAGTGGTCGTGGGAAGTAGCAAAGAAAATAAATGGGTCTGTAATTATTGGTCCTTGTTCGTGGGATACCATGTAGTTTTGCCCCTCCATAGGCAAAAATTTATCAAGGAGCTAACAGAGGCAGGGGCTTGGGGCCTAGGAGAGCAGTTCTGAAGCAGGAATTGGGAAAATGGGAAGTCAGTATCCTCATCTCTTTCCCTTACTACCTTATTGAAAGCCCTTTCACATCATTTACCTCACTGTGTGAATGCAGATGATTAGAGATGTTACGTTCATTTTACCGACGAGGACACTAAAGACCAGAAAGCGAATGCCAGTAGGCACAAAGCAGGTGGGACTAGAACTTGGCCAAATAGAGGGCTGGTGGGAGGGAGCACAAGATGGCACAAAGTGCTTACCAGCATCTTTGCCTCCTCCTATGTCTCTGGACAGGATCTTGTAGGAGTAGCTTAAGAAAACTGTACTTTTCGTAGTTTACCTCTTAGTTCTTGTGTTCCCTTGGTTTGATTCCTTTCTGTTCACTGGAACCAGAAACATAAGGCTAAAGCTGGTACACTCTCTGCCCTTTGAAACTGTGCCCCAAAGAGCCGAAGACAGCAATAACAGAAATCTTCGAGCTTGCCGGATGGAAGATAAGAAAAGAAACAACTTGCTAAAATAAAACTCCCTCCCCTTCTAAGAGAATGAAGTTGGCTAAAATTGGTTAAAACGAATATGGCCAATGAGTATATGCAGAGTGAACTTGCTTATATCACAACCCAAATTTCTACCACGTGTTTCATACTAACTCCCCCTGAATTTGCGTATGGGATCCATGAGGAGGTACGAAGAGATAGTTGTGCATGTCTGAGGGACTTTCCAGATGTTCCTTTGCCTTCTACCAATCACTTGCTAATCCCAGAATCAGCCCCCTAACCTTTTCTAATAAAAGTACTGCCTTAAAACTAGCATAGGGAGACAGATTTGAGCTGGACTCGTGTCTCTTTGTTGAGTAACCTGCAATGAAAAGCTTTTCTTTTCTCAAAAACCTGGTGTCATAGGATTGGCTTTGTAAACCAAAAATAAAATTGAAAGGCCTCCCTGCAACCATCCCAATGGATTCCCTCCTCTGCCAGGGCACCCTGAAATGTAACCTGAAAAGACTGGTTCAGGCCACGGAAGCCAGGTGGGGGTTGGACTTGCTTCATTATACCCTTCCAGCATTACTATCTACACAGACCTTACATTTGATAAGAAACATTTACAGTCTATTCTCTTTAAAGCCTGATACTTGGAGGCTTCATCTGCATGATAAAACCTAGGTCTCCACAACCCCTTGTCTTCACCCAGACATTCTTTTCTATAGATAAAAACTCAACCAATTGCCAATCAGAATATGTTTAAGTGTACCTAGGACTTGGGAGCCTCCCCCTTTGAGTTGTCCCACCCTTCCAGATCAAACCAATGTAAATCTTAATGTACTGATTGATGTATTGAAGGGGGCCTGCCCCTCCACACCTGTGGGTATTTCTCACAAGGTGGAGACGAAAGACTGAGAAAAGAAATAAGACGCGGAGACAAAGTATAGAGGAAGAAAAGTGGGCCCAGGGTGTAGCAGGATGAGCCGCAAACAAAACCTCTCAGACACCAAGTTGTAGAAGGAAGGGCTTTATTCAGCTGGGAGCATCAGCAAGCTACTGCCTTAAAATCCTTAAAATCTGAGCTTCCCGAGTGCACAATTTCTGTCCTTTTTAAGGGCTCACAACACTGAAGATTTCATAGGAAAGGGTCGTGATTGATTGAGCAATCTAGGGTATACGTGACAGGGGTTTCATGCACTGATAGAAACAGAACAGGGCAGGGAGTTTCACAGTGTTCTTCTATACAATGTCTAGAATCTATGAATAACATCGGTTTCTAAGTTATGAGTTGATTTTTAACTACTGGGTTTAGACCAGGCAGACCTAGGCCTGGTTTTGGGCCTGGCGCCAGGCTGCCTGTCTTTAGTTTTACTTCCTTATTTTTTTCTTAAAACAGGTACTGAGTATAAAACAATGTGAGAGGGTCTTTTTCTTTCCTCATTTTCCCCCTTTGAGACTTTCACTCATTAGTTCTCTTGTTTTTGCTGCTTATGTCTTTTTGTGCAATAGATTGATAGTGATTCATATAGTACACTTGTACTGAAGCATTTTGGTGAACTAAGGTGGCAATGAAGTTTTTTTTTTATCGTTTGAAGAAGTACAGGTAGCAAACAAGGGAGCAGTAAGCAGGTTCTTATTACTATTATAACTTTTATTGTAAGAGTTTTAAATCCTCCTAGTGCTGGGAACTAATTTTTAAACATGGCTTCAGGATCGAATTCATGCTACACTTGTACGGGCTACATGTGTCAGTTTTGTCATATTTTTAACTATGTCTTTAATTGCTTGCCTTTGATTATCTATGTGTAGACAGTAATTAGTAAGGTTAAATTTCTTATAGACCTCTCTTTCAGCTGCTAGCTAGTAGTCGAGAGCCAATCTATTTTGATAGATAACATTTCTTATCTGAGTCTCTTGCGGGGCAAGAACAGTCAAGGCTTGACCGGTTTTATTAGTAATAATTTCTAAAACAACTTGTAACCATATGATTCGGTTGAGCATGTAGATGGGGGTCTGATATCTTTATGAGCCATATTGTGCCCAAGTGGCGGGTCTGTAGTATTGTATGATTCTTTCTGGGGGCCATTCGTCATCTTTCTAATCACCTGTGGCTATGCTTCGTTTTTGGCGGGAAGCATAAACTGGGAAGCCTAGAAGTTCACCTGTTTTTATGGGCAGTAAGAAGAAAGATGGCTTAATGGTGCCAATTACACAGCTACCTGTCCACTGATCAGGCAGCTTAGCATAAGGTCTGCATCTACATATCCAGTATAACCTGGTGGGGGCTGTCCTGTCCTGGTGGAATTTTGAGTGGGCCTAAACGGTCTGCAACTTTGGAAATTTACTGAAGGGATTTCTTTCTGTGTAATTGGAACTCCACTATGTAACTGTTTTTGCAGTACCATTATACAGCTTTTGCCTAAGACAACTAAGCCGCCCTACAGGATGAGTGAACCTTTTGCCTTCTTTAGCTATGCAATACTGTCTAATAATTGAGGCTTTTAGAACCTAAAAATTGTCAGGGTGGTTCTTTTGGGCCGGGAATTCATCAGGAACTGGGTCTGTAGGAACTAATTCTTGGGCTTCCTATGGCCATTGATCTCCTGTTACGGTTCCTCCTCAAACATAACAAGAAGTGACTTTTAGAGACTGGGCTACATGTTTGGCTAATTGCAAAAACAAATTTTTAGTTTTTCCTGGAATCTCAGGTACTGGAACCTTTAGTTCATCATAGAAAGTCTGAAATACTGGTTCTGGAGAGCGTCTCTGAACCTCTCCTTTTATTAAGATGCTTACGCTAGGATCTAGTCCTTTTCCATCAATGCTTAATGTTACGTATTTTCTTTTATTCTATTTTGGGTCTGAGGGGTTGTGATTACTAATTCTAAAGGGTTGCAGCTCCTACTCGTGCAGGAGGAGCCGACTTTTCCTTTTTGGAGCCAAACAGGATCTTTTTTATCTTTCTAAGTAGCCTAAATGACACAAGACTAGTACTGACACATCTTCCATGAATATGATTCTTGACAGATATACTTATGTTTTGCTGTGTAACTTTTTTCCTAATCTAGAGAACCGCATCCTATCTTATGCTGCTAACGATTAACAGCGGCACAGGCATCAAATTTTAAGGTTACATTTTTGGGGACTTCTCTTCTGTTCTAGCAATTACTTTACTTGTGCCCTTTAGGAAAGGACCAGTCCTTAGTCTTACTTCAAAGACTGTAATCATGGAAGGTTCAGAGGGCTGGTCACTTCCTGGATTACATACTTTGTACTGGGTGTCATTATACAAACAGGTTCCTTTTGGAGTTCTTAGGCATTCATAATAGCTATAAAATAAAAAGATTGTCTTAACTTGTCCTACCTCAGTGACCTGATGTATACACTGACGGCAGTCCTCTGTGTGGGAAGAAGCAGTAGAAGGTTTTACCACAGAGGTCCATGTTATAACGAAAATAAGTCCCACGACGATTTTCCTTATGCTTAGGCTATGCGTGGACCAGTCAGCTTCCGGGTGTGACTGGAGCAGGGCTTGTCGTTTTCCTCAGGGTCACTTTGCAGGGATTGTCCAGGCTTGGTTTGGCCTCCTAGGTCTCAGCGGCTGCAGGCTTCATGCAACTGTGGTGAATCCAGGCTGGGATGCCTTCCACCTTTACAGCTGTGGGAGTGGTCAGGATAATGGTCTGGGGTCCTTTCCACTGTGGCCACATTGGAGCCACGTTCCAGTCCTTGATCCACACACAGTCAGTCACCTGGAGCAAAAGGGTGAACTGGGGAGAATAAGCTGACTGGGCACCTCTCATTTACCTAAGTTGAGATAGTCTGGGTTATTTTCCTCAAGGCCTGTGGTGTTGCCGCTGTAATTTAATCTTACCTAACTCTTGGGGAGTACCCGGAAGTCCTCGCAGTATAGGAGGAGGCCTATGATACAGAATTTCATAGGGGGAGTATCCTGTTTTCTTAGAGGGGGTACACCTAATTTTAAACAATACTATAGGAAGGGCTTGTATCCATTTTAATCTTGCCTCTTGACATACTTTCTTTTAACTATTTTTGAGAGTTCGATTCATTCACTCCACCTTTCCGGAACTCTGAGGTCAATAAGCGGCATGTAACTTCTATGAGATTCTTAATACCTTTGCTGTCTTCTGTGCCAAGTCAGCCACAAATGCCGGCCTATTATCTGAGCCGATTCGTAGAGGCAGTCTAAACCTAGGGATGAGATCTCGAAGAAGCACACAGGTTGCTTCACGAACTTTTTCAGTTTGTGTTGGATAAGCTTCCACTTACCTAGAGTAAGTACACACTGGAACCAGTAAATACTTGTTACCTCCGCATTTGGGCATCTCTGTGAAGTCCACTTGAAGATCTTCAAAAGGAGCCGCTCCATAGGTTTGTATGCCCGGAGGCACAGAGGGGCCTTGCTTTGCATTGTGCTGTCCACAGGTAACGCTACTGTTGTAGCAAGAGCTGGCAAGTGCGAGATGTAGAAATACCGGCCTAACAGCTTTTCAAGTGATTCTTGACCTAAATGGGTAGTTTCATGTACAGCCAGCACGACTGCGGCTCCTAACAGCTGCAGCACAGCTATTCTTCTATCTGATAACTTTATCCATCCTTCGTTTATTGTTTGTCCTCCATCTGTCTGAAGAAAATCTTCTTCCTCTTTAGAATGAGTTGGCACCAGATCAAGCATTTGAGGGAGTAGTGGGACTGTGACTGATCCCCGGTAAGAAGTAGATGCTGCTTTTCGTGCCTCTGTGTCTGCTGGGGAGTTTCCTTGGCTTACCGAGGTGGAAACTCGCTGGTGTCTCTTGCAATGCATGACTGCCACCTTTTGTGGTTTTCACAGTGCTTCTAATAATTGTAGAATTTCTTGTCGATATTTTATATCTTTTCCCTTAGAATTTAACAGGCCTTTTTCTTTATACAATGCTCCATGTACTTGAAGGGTTAGAAAGGCATATCGAGAATCAGTGTAGATGTTTAGTCTTACCTTCACTGAGTTTCAGAGCCTTCACTGAATTAGAGCAATGAATTCTGCTTTTTGGGCCGAAGTGCCCTGGGGCAATGGCTTAGCTTCAATGACGTCATCTAAGGTTACTACCGCATATCCTGCGCACCTTTCTCCTTGCGAGTTGATGAAGCTGCTTCCGTCCACGTGTAACTCCTAATCTACCGATGCGTATGGCTGGTCTCGAATATCTGGTCTTCTAGAATAGACAGAGTCTAACACCTACCTCTACACAATTATGTTTAACAGGGCTGTCAAATACTGGGAGCAAGGTGGCAGGATTTAAAGTGTTGCAAACTTCAATGGTTATGCGGGGATTTTCACAGAGCAAGCTTTGGTATCTAGTTAGTCTAGCATTCATTAGCTAATGGTGTCCTTTGGTATTTATTAAAATTACCACAGCATGGGGGGACTTTATGTTCAGGTTTTGCCTAAGAGTTAGCTTATCTGCTTCTTGTGCTAACAGGGCCATTGCTGCCAGGGCCCTACAGTCTGGGTTAAAACTCCAACTGCCATTTTTTCTCTTTTTGACACACAGAGCGCAAAGAGTTTTGTCAGGTCAGTTAGCTCAGGGCTGGGGCCGACAAGAGTTTTTGTTTTTAACTCATGAAAAGCTCGTTGCTGTTGGTTGTAATAGATGTAGTTTATCTAATCTACATTTTTATTGACTGTCATCTACCAAAATATTGACGTAAATCCTGTAACTATTTGATTTCAGACTTTAAATTGATCTGGTATTCCTTGCGGGGCTCCAATTGCATCTAAATAGATGTGAGAGTTGAAAGACCTATAAGGGGCTTCTCTTGCTTTACAATGTCTTATTATTATTATTATCATTATTTTTCTTTCTCTGGTTGATGAAATGCCAGGGTGAAAAGGATAGCCAAATGGACTAAAGCACAAGTGCCACTCTGTTTATTCAGTAGAGTGACCAGTAAAGGTCCACCACAATACTACCACACATCCGCTCGGGGATGAACAAGTGCTGACTGATTGATAAGCTCTTGAAAATTCTTAAGCTCACTGCATCGTTTCAGGTCTTCAAGGAATGCTAAGTTTCCTCCCTGCCGTGAGAGACACGAAGTGAGCTTAGTGTTGGGAGACAGAAGCTGGATGGCCTTCGGGGGCTGACCCGCAGGGACTTCGGGATATAGCAGAGAGAGCTTGGCATGACATTACTCCAGGCTGTAGAATCCCGGAAAAGAGCTACCATGCAGCCTATGCCTGGTCGGCTGGAGGACCACCTTAGTGGAAGGGGGACAATCAGGGCCTCTGGCCTGCCATGTGCACAAGCACAACAATTGCTTTTATTTAACCTCCAGATGGAATATTTGATCCATTTCAACCAGACACTTGCATCTTGGTATGTTGTCTTAATTGCCAAAGTTTGTTTTAAGTCTTTAACTTCTATGATCCTGTAGTAAAGTGAATGTTTCCTTTAGCACCTATTTTTATTAGTTTTTAGACCAAAGAAAGTTAAACACCATTTTATATTTAATAATGCTACTTGTATGATTTTTATACCAGATAAGCTAAATTTTACCTTTATATTAGTGTGTTATTAATGTTTAACTTAATTTTAATAAAACTTTGTAGCCATATTTATCCAATTTTTTATGTTTGACCATAAGGTAAGATTTTATAGACTCCTTTTAACCTTTCATAATTTTTGTTAAAGAGCAGGTTGATGCTTTAAGAAAAACCTGTTGCATTTTACTTTAATGTCCAGTTCACAGAAAAACTGGATGGTACCTTTTTAACTTTAGCTAGTATGTTTACACACAGAATTTTCTTTACAATTAACGTTTTAAAACTTGCTTAAACTTTCAAAACAATGTTTTTTTTAACCTTTTAATGTACGTAAAAATCCGCATTCTTATGCCTCCTTATAATCTTTTTTTTTTGTTTTTGTTTTTTTTTTTTTGAGACGAAGTCTTGCTCTGTTGCCCAGGCTGGAGTGCAGTGGCCGGATCTCAGCTCACTGCAAGCTCCGCCTCCCGGGTTCACGCCATTCTCCTGCCTTAGCCTCCCAAGTAGCTGGGACTACAGGCGCCCGCCACCTCGCCCAGCTAGTTTTTTGTATTTTTTAGTAGAGACGGAGTTTCACCGGGTTAGCCAGGATGGTCTCGATCTCCTGACCTCGTGATCCGCCCGTCTTGGCCTCCCAGTCCTTGTAATCTTTTTACCGAAGGTATATTTTACTTTTCTTATACACCTTGCACATAAACTGTTTCTTCAATAGTACTCAGGAGGCCTTGTTACTTTTAAATTATATAACATTTTTTGCATAAAAAATTTTTTTAACAGTTTTTTTCTTTCATGACTTTCGCAGACAATTTTTTGACTTGTCTCAACTTTGACTTATTACAAACATTTTTTTCTTTAAACAACCAGTTAATTTATTTCAGGACAAGAATTTACCACATAACATTCTTTTTATGTAAATTCTGCCTCTTCCCTTTTTTCCCTTTCTTGAAATTTTTTTTTAACGTCATTCCTAGTGGGGTGGGCTTATTTGTGCCTGACCTATGCTGCTTCGAGACAAAACACTACACTCACACCACACGCACACCACAAAACAAACAAACAAAAAAAAACAGGTAAGAAAGGGCACACACACACTTCTGCAGTTTACACCAAACCAAAATCAAAACTAAAATCAGAGGATCCGGAAATCCAAGCCAAGTCAAAACCAAAACCAAAGTATCAAGCAATCCAAGTCAAGTCAAGTCAAAAACAAAAACCAAAGTGCCAGATCAGACCACGCTTCTACTCAAATGGAGTAGGCAAGTTCCCAAGACCAGTCCACTGAAGTGCCAATAAAGGCACGCTATGGGTGATCAGGCTACACTTCCACTCAAATGGAGTAGGCAAGTTCCCAAGACCAGTCCTATCAAGCAATTCAAACCAAGTCAAAACTAAAACCAATACCAAAGTGCCAATAAAGGCATGCCATTGGTGATCAGGCCACGCTTCTACTCAAATGGAGTGGGCAAATTCCAAAGACTAGTCTAACCAAGTTTCAGATGTCAGGACTCCAAGTGCCAGTTCCTTCCCAGTGTTCAGCCACTGTGTTAATCCTCTGCGGGGGCCTGCCATGCGCTGCTGTGGTGAGGCGTTCCACTGGGGCAGTTGCGTACCCAGGAGCGCTCTTTGGATCAAGTCACTCAGGCTGGCTGGAGGTCCCCCACAGGGATGCTCCACAGGGCAGGCCTAAGCCGCCTAAGGGGCTGCCTCGGCCGTCTGTCAGTTACCTGGGTTCCGGGTCAAGGAACCAAGAAATGTAGCAGGACTAGCCGCAGACAAAGCCTCTCAGACACCAAGTTGTAGAAGGAGGGGCTTTATTCAGCTGGGAGCATCGGCAAGCTACTGCCTTAAAATCCGAGCTCCCCGAGTGCACAATTTCTGTCCCTTTTAAGGGCTCACAACACTAAAGATTTCATAGGAAAGGGTCTTGATTGATTGAGCAATCTAGGGGATACGTGACAGGGGTTTCATGCACTGATAGTCAGAACAGAACAGGGCAGGGAGTTTCACAGTGTTCTTTTATACAGTGTCTGGAATCTATGAATAACATTGGTTTCTAAGTTATGAGTTGATTTTTAACTACTGGGTTTAGGCCAGGCAGACCCAGGCCTGGTTTTGGGCCTGGCGCCGGGCTGCCTGCCTGTCTTTGGTTTTACTTCCTTATTTTTTTCTTATTTTTTTCTTTTTTTTTTTTTTTTTTTGAGACGGAGTCTTGCTCTGTCGCCCAGGCTGGAGTGCAGTGGCCGGATCTCAGCTCACTGCAAGCTCCTCCTCCCGGGTTTACGCCATTCTCCTTTCTCAGCCTCCCGAGTAGCTGGGACTACAGGCGCCCGCCACCTTGCCCGGCTAGTTTTTTGTATTTTTTAGTAGAGGCGGGGTTTCACCGTGTTAGCCAGGATGGTCTCGATCTCCTGACCTCGTGATCCGCCCGTCTCGGCCTCCCAAAGTGCTGGGATTACAGGCTTGAGCCACCGCGCCCGGCTATTTTTTTCTTAAAACAGGTACTGAGTACAAAACAGTGTGAGAAGGTCTTTTTCTTTCCTCAAGGGGACCGGTGCTCAGCAAGTTAGGACCTGCACTGGTGCTGGTCTCTGAGTTCCCTCAGTATTTATTGATTACCATCTTTACTATCTTGGTGAGGGGAATGTGGCATAACTATAGGGTGATGGTGGGGAGACAGGGTCAGCAGAAAAACATGTGAGCAAAGGAATCTGTCATAAATAAGGAAAGGTGTTGTGCCTGGATGTGCACGTAGGCTAGATTTATGTTTAACTTTACATAAACATCTCAGTGCAGTGAAGAGTAACAGAGCAGTATTGCCACCATGATGTCTCGCCTCCAGCCATAAGGTGGTTTTCCCCTATCTCAGAATAGAATGTATGCTCGGTTTTACACCAAGTCATTCCATTCCCAGAGATGTGCAGAAGACAAATGCGTTCCTCTTATCTCAGCTGCATAGAGGTCTTCCTCTTTCACTAATCCTCCTCAGCACTGACCCTTTACGGGTGTTGGGCTGTGGGGCTGTAAGGTCTTTCCCTTCCCACGAGGCCATATCTTAGGCTGTCTCTGGGGGGAAACCTGGATAATACCCAGGCTTTCTTGGGCAGCGGTCCCTGCAGCCTTCCACAGTGCATCGTGTCTCTGGTTAATAGAGAATGGAGAATGGCGATGACTTTCACAAAGCATACTGCCTGCAAACACATTTTTAACAAAGCACAGCCTGCACAGCCCTAAATTCCTTAAGCCTTGAGTCAATACAGCACATGTCTTTGTGAGCACAGGGTTGGGACAAGAGTTACAGATTAACAGCATCTCAAAGCAGAACAATTTTTCTTAGTGCAAATCAAAATGGAGTTTCTTATGTCTTCCTTTTTCTACATAGACATAGTAGCAATCTGATCTTTCTTTTCCCCACAATGTATTATGTCTCCCTAAAATGTATAAAAGCAAGCTGGAGCCCAACCACCTTGGGCATGTGTCCTCAGGACCTTCTAAGGCTGTGTCACAGATGCATCCTTAACCTTGGCAAAACAAACTTTTTAAATTGATTCAGACTTGTCTCAGATACTTTTTGGTTTACAAATTGGTGATCAATTGAAGAGACTCTGAGTATAGGTGGCCTCAACCTTTGACAAATCTATTGATATTTAGTAGCAGCTTTTAGCAGCCTTTATGGTGGAAACCAATAGGACAATTGGCTGAGGCCTGGGAGCCCTCCTCCCTCTAGAGAATCCCTGATCTCCCCAAATTTGGTTGAGATCCAAAGTGTATTTTGCTGTGCAACTCCTTTTCTAGAGTTTTACTTGCTTCCAACAAGGAAAGCAAGTTTTCCTGCTTCCCTGACAATAGAAGGCAGGTAACTCCTTTCTGAAGTTAGAGCTCACTTCCAACAGAGAAGGCAAGATTGAGTTTTCCTGCTTCTAGAATGGTAGAGAGCACTATTCTGCCTGAGACCCATTCCTAAGTAAGCTGAATTGGGGTTTCATCTTGGTTAAAGTTATGATCCAGCTGGTCGTAATTTCTCCTTACTGTTACAGCGCTCAGTAAATCATATTGTTGGGGTTTTTGTTGTTGCTCTGGTCTTTCTCACATCAGATTTGACCAATTCTGCCTGACTTAGTAAATCTGAAATTCCAAATTGTAGGGAACAGGGCCTCTCTGAATTAGTTAAAATTCCTTGCTGCTGCAAAAGAAAAAAAATATCCATTTCTGGTTGCTTCCTGTCTTTAAAAAAAATAGTTCTTTCATTTACTTTTCTTCTACCTGATTCCTCCTTCCCCCCTTTGCCATATTCAATACCAAGAAAAATCTAGAGATGACTCAAACCCCTTAACGCAGAACAAAGGCACCACTCACCCCATTTGGGGGTGTTCAGTTTTCTTTGTGGAGTTTCAAGAGTCACGGGCAGATTCTTCTTAGGTGTAAAGTTCTGCTTTCCTGTATTATATTACCTCACCTCTTTGGCTTTTGTGGGTAGCAGAGATTACCTTGTACTGTGAGAGGATTTGCCATTGGTGTGTGTAATGGTGGACAAGAACTACAAAGTTAAATCTGACTGAGGACAGTTTAAAGGAACCAGTCTTCATTGTTTTGTTTTGTTTTTTCCACCTAGGAGGTTGTTTAGGATCCTAATTCTAATTCAGAGGTGCATTCTACAGAGTCATCTCCATTGCCTTGCCTCTCAAAATTAATCTTGATTGACTTCTCTGGGCATTTGCATGAGGAACTGAAATTGTCCTTTTCATAGATAAATGAGATAATGAGTTTCCTCAGCTCCCTAAAGGGCATTTTGCTTCTCCCAACTGAAAGGCTCCCCTGGATTACTAGGGGCTAAGTGGGAGTGTCTGGTGGGTTGAGCCCCAGCAACGTGTAGCAGCCTTACAGGGAACCCTTAACAAAATTAATTTTGAAAGGCTTGTCCAAGAAATGAATATAGGAGCTGGACATTGCATGCTTTGAGCCCTCCTGGAGGTGCTAGACCTCTGGAGACAAAAATGACTCAGTGGATAACACGCTATGGAGTCCTGCCAATAGCCCACACATTTCAACCCATTCCACTAAACCCTAGGCTTTAAAAAAAAAAAAAAAAGTAGGAAACAATTTAAGAATGAGGAAAAACAAGGAGAATGACCCCCTTTCAGGCACTCTGTTGGTTTTATGGCACCTCTGTTGCAAGTGTTTGTGTAAAATGGTCTTTATGGTTTTTTTGTGCACAATTACATCAAGGAAATTTCAGAACCCAAAGGTCAACCTGCAACTGTAAGGTTCCTAAGTTATCTATCTCTGTCTTTTCGGCCTGCTTTAAGTCTGCTGTTACTTTTCTACTGAGATAAAATCCACAGTTTGCATTCAACCATTTCTTTTTGTTATTGTTTTTGCAAACCAATGAGTTTGTATTAATATCTCCTGGCTAGAGTTCTGAAGTAAAAGCTATAGAATCTTTGTGTGAGTGTATATATGTGTGTTTATGTGTACATATGCATATTTTGTTATGTGTTTTGGCCACAGGGACCAAATGTGGCTTAAACTTAGAGTACTCATAAATAAGTCCAAATGCTTTTCAAGTTCACGTGACGGTAAAATCTTTTTTCTTTTTTCTTTTTTTTTTGAGACAGAGTCTCACTCTGTCCCCCAGGCTAGAGTGCAGTGACGTGATCTCAGCTCAGTGCAACCTCTGCCACCCGAGTTCAAGCAGTTCTCCTTCCTAGTAGCTGGGATTACAGGTGCCTGCCACCATGCCTGGCTAATTTTTGTAGTTTTAGTAGAGACGGGGTTTCACCATCTTGGCCAGGCTGGTCTTGAACTCCTGACCTCGTGATCCACCCACCTTGGCCTCCCAAAGTGCTGGGATTATAGGCATGAGCCACCGCACCCGGCCAACAGTAAAATCTTTAATCTAGCTTTAAAATTACTGGTAACGTAATACTAGAAATGTCCTAAGAATTGTCAGCATGCATTTTTGTTTACATTTATTGATCAAGAGATTTCATACTTATCCCTGCTATATACTATAAGATGTCAAAATTTGGCATAAGCATTATTAAACTATAAACCCAGCCCAAAACAGAATGATCTTTGCTTGTGTTCTTGGCGTTTTTTTGAAACAGAGTCTTGCTCTGTCACCTTGACTGGAGTGCAGTGGTGCGATCTCGGCTCACTGTAACCTCTACCACCCAGGTTCAAGTGATTCTCTGTCTCAGCCTCTTGAGTAGCTGGGACTACAGGCATGTGCCACCATGCCCGGCTTATTTTTGCATTTTTAGTAGAGGCAGAGTTTCGCCATGTTGGCCAGGCTGGTCTCAAACTCCTGGCATCAAGTGATCCGACCAACTTGGCCTCCCAAAGTGCTGGGATTTACACATGTAAGCCACCACACCTAGCTGTGCTGTGTAATTTTTAATAAAGAAGACATTAATATTAGTTTAGTGAAAATAACCAAATCTTGAATTATGTGGTGAAATAACCATATATTTAATCTTAAGTTTCTTACTTAGGTAAACACCTGAAATTCACAGACTGTAAAATGGTTGACAGGGAAATAACTTTAAATGACGACTATTTGCAGTTTTCATAAATAATCTAGGTAAACGATTAAAATAAAATAACTGGTTAAATGTAATGGAATAAATACTTATAGACAAACTTGTCATAGCTTAGAATGTAAAATTAAATACATATTTCATTAAATGTTTGGATATTTTCCAATTAAAAAAATTATATTGTAGGAAAACATTGTTTCTAAAAAAAAAAGTATGCTCTTATTAAAAGGTAATTTTTGTCTAATTCAAAGCTTTAAAGGTTATGTATAAGAAAAGAGGAACCAGGAAATAAAGAAGTTACATAATCGAAGAGGTGTTTTTGGTAAGAAAGCTCAAAGAAAAATATGTGAGAAAGAATCTTTTATGGTGGATCTTTTTCCTAAAATAAAATGACAGGGTTAAGAAAGAAGGATATGTAGGACAAACCAGAAAGTTTGAGCATGTCGTGAATGGTCTAAGTCATAATACAGTTAGTAAAAAGGGAATTTATAAAAATGTTTTGTGATTAATTGACTATAATGAAAGGAAATTATAATAGTTTTTCTAAAAAATTGGACTTGAGTATTAAAAATACACTCAAGAATTTGTTAAAACAAGATATTAGAAAAAATTGAGTTACTCTTAGTGCAAGAAGTTTTTAATTTTTAAATTCAATGATCTGTTTCTTTTTGAAACTATTCAAATGTCTCAGAAGCTTAATAATCTATAGAAGAAAATTTTCGAAAAGCAAATGAAAAATCTTTTGGATCTGCTTTTGTCTGCATGTCTGTTATATCTATGATTATATGTGTCATGTGGAAGTGATATTTCACTATTAAACTGTGTGAAAGAGTTCTAATTTGACTTAAAGAAATGTAAGGGCTTGGCCGGGCACGGTGGTTCACACCTGTAATCCCAGCACTTTGGGAGGCCAAGGTGGGCGGAGCATGAGGTCAAGAGTTCGAGACCAGCCTGGCCAACATGGTGAAACCCCATCTCTACTAAAAATACAAAAAATTACCTGGGCGTGGTGGCAGGTGCCTGTGCTACTCAAGAGCCTGAGGCAGGAGAATCGCTTGAACCCAGGAGGTGGAGGTTACAGTGAGCTGAGACTGCGCCACTGCACTCCAGATTGGGCGACAGAGCAAGACTCTGTCTCAAAAAAAAAAAGAAAAAGAAAACGTAAGGGCTTTCAGACTGATAGAAGCTAGCTTAGATGCCTTTTAATTCACATGACCTCGGCGGTCTTTGTTAAGATTAATTTGGTAAACTTAATCTAAAAATTCCCTGCAGTAGTTTAAAATCTTTTAAAAACTATTATTATGCCAAATAGTGATTTGTCTATTAGTACTTCTATGTTTCTTAGCTGTTACTCTTTTTTTTTTTTTTTTGAGACGGAGTCTCGCTCTGTTGCCCAGGCTGGAGTGCAGTGGCGCTATCTCGGCTCCCTGCAAGCTCCGCCTCCCAGGTTCAAGGGATTCTCCTGCCTCAGCCTCCTGAGTACCTAGGAGTATAGGTGGGTTATTCTCCCACTGAATATGCCTATAACCTAGGTGATGGTAAATTTTGGGCTGAGAGGGGCACCTTTTACATGGGTACCCCTCCCACAGAATCATATGACTGTGTGAGAAGCTTTATCAAATTTGCTGTCCCTCATGGGTTTACAGATGGTTAATAAAACATTCGGGTAATTGGGCTGTGTCCTCACCCGAATCTCAACTTGAATTATATCTCCCAGAATTCACATGTGTTGTGGGAGGGACCCAGGAGGAGGTAACTGAATCATGGGGTCCAGTGTTTCCCATGCTATTCTCGTGATAGTGAATAAGTCTCATGAGATCTGACGGGTTTATCAGGGGTTTCCACTTTTGCTCCTTCATTTTCTCTTGCCGCCACCATGTAATAATTGTCTTTAGCCTCCCATCATGATTCTGAGGCCTCCCCAGCCATATGGAACTGTTAGTCCAATTAAAACTCCTTTTCTTCCCAGTCTTGGGTATGTCTTTATCAGCAGCACGAAAACAGACTAATACAGTAAACTGGTGCTGGTAGAGTGGGGCACTGCTGAAAATATACTTGAAAATGTAGACGCGACTTTGGAACTGGGTAACAGGCAGAGGCTGGAACAGTTTGGAGGACTCAGAAGAAGACAGGAAAATGTGGGACAGTTTGGAACTTCCTAGAGAATGGCTTTGCCCAAAATACTGATAACGATAGGGACAATAAGGTCCAGGCTGAGGTGGTCTTAGATGGAGATGAGGAACTTGTTGGGAACTGGAGTAATGGTGACTTTTGCTATGTTTTAGAAGAGACTGGTGGCATTTTCCCCCTGCCCTAGATATTTGTGGAACTTTACACTTAAGAAAGATGATTTAGGGTATCTGGCAGAAGAAATTTCCAAGCAGCAAAGCTTTCAAGAGGTGATTTGGGTACTGTTAAAGGCATTTAGTTTTATAAGGGAAGCAGAGCATAAAAGTTTGGAAAATTTGCAGCCTGATTATGCGATAGAAAAGAAAAACCCATTTTCTGGGGAGAAATTCAAGCTGGCTGCAGAAATTTGTATAAGTAGCAAGGAGCCTAATGTTAGTCCCCAAGACCATGGGGAAGATGTCTCCAGGCCATGCCAGAGACCTTCACCGCAGCCCCTCCCATCACAGGCCCTGAAGCCCAGGAGGAAAAAGTGGTTTTGTGAGCCTGACCCAGGGTCCCCGTGCTGTGTGCAGTCTAGGGATGTGGCGCCCTGTGTCCCAGCTGCTGCTTCAGCTGTGGCTGAAAGGGGCCAATGTACAGCTCAGGTTGTAGCCTCAGAGGGTGGAAGCCCCAAGCTTTGGCAGCTTTCACATGGTGTTGAGCCTGCAGGTGCACAGAAGTCAAAGAATTGAGGTTTGGGAACCTCCACCTAGATTTCAGAAGATGTATGGAAATGCCTGGATGCCCAGGCAAAAGTTTGCTACAGGGGCGGGGCCCTCATAGAGAACCTCTGCTAGGGCAGCGTGGAAGGGAAATGTGGGGTTGGAGCCCCCACACAGAGTCCCTATTGGGCACTGCCTGGTAGAGTTGTGAGAAGAGGGCCACCATCTTCTAGACCCCAGAATGGTAGATCCACTGACAGCTTGCACCATGCGCCTGGAAAAGCCATAGATACTTAACACCTGCCCATGAAAGCAGCTGGGAGGGAGGCTGTACCCTGCAAAGCCACAGGGGTGGAGCGGCCCAAGACCATGGGAACTCACCTCTTGCATCAGTGTGACCTAGATTTGAGACCTGGAGTCAAAGGAGATCATTTTGGAGCTTTAAAATTTGACTGCCCCACTGAATTCTGGACTTGCATGGGACCCATAACCCCATTGTTTGGGCCAATTTATCCCATTTGGAATGGCTGTATTTACCCAATACCTGCACCCCCATTGTATCTAGGAAGTAACTAGCTTGCTTTTGATTTTACAGGCCCATAGGTGGAAGAGACTTGCCTTGTCTCAGATGAGACTTTGGACTGTGGACTTTTAGGTTAATGCCGAAATGAGTTAAGACTTTGGGGGACTGTTGGGAAGGCATGATTGTTTTTGAAACGGGAGGACATGAGATTTGGAGGATGCAGGGGCGGAATGATATGGTTTGGCTGTGTCCCCACCCAAATCTCAACTCAAATTGTATCTCCCAGAATTCACATGTGTTGTGGGAGAGACCCAGGGGAAAGTAATTGAATCATGGCAGCCTGTCTTTTCTATGCTATTCTCGTGATAGTAAATAAGTCTCAAGAGCTCTGAAGGGGTTCTCAGAGGTTTCTGCTTTTGTTTCTTCCTCATTTTGTCTTGCCACCGCCATGTAGTAAGTGCCTTTGGCTCCCGCCATAATTCTGAGGCCTCCCCAGCCATGTGGAACTATAAGTCCAGTTAAACCTTTTTTTCTTCCCAGCCTCTGGTGTGAATCAGCAGCATGAAAATGGACTTGAATACAGAAGCCTTATCAAATTTGCTGTCCCTCATGGGTCTACAAATGGTTAATAAAACATTGGGGTAATTAACCAAAAAGAAAAGGAAAGCAAAAAGGCAGCCAAAGGACTAGCCCCAGAAGGATGATAGAAATTTTGGGATGGTTATTCACCATTTGCCCCAGATTGGAAGATTAAGGGGAAAAAAAAAAATCAGAAGGCAAAGGTTATGAGAAAGCTGACATTGCCTGGGGCAATGCTGAGGCCAATTAAGATGAAAATTGATAAAAATGAACAAAAGAGTCTTAGTCCCTTGGCTCAACTCCCTGCTGGGAACCCAAACCGTTTTTTTTTTTTTTTTTTTTTTTTTTTTGTAGTTTTATTAGAGATAGGGTTTCACCATGTTGGCCAGGCTGGTCTCAAACTCCTAACCTCAAGTGATCCACCCATCTCGGCCTCCCAAAGTGCTGGGATTACAGCATTGAGCCACCACACCTGTCAAATTATGAAATTTGAGATATTTAAACAGACTTTATGTAAGGTAGTTGTGACTCCTTTACCTGTCTTATGAAAATTGGTATTATATCGCCAGGTGCGGTGGCTTACGCCTGTAATCCTAGCACTTTGGGAGGCCAAGGCAGGTGGATCACCTGAGGTCAGGAGTTCAACACCAGCGTGGCCAACATGTCAAAACCCCGTCTCTACTAAAATACAATAATTAGTAGGGCGTGATGGCAGATGCCTGTAATCCCAGCTACTCAGGAGGCTGAGAGAGGAGAATTGCTTGAACTCAGGAGACGGTGGTTGCAGTGAGCTGAGATCATGCCACTGCACTCTAGCCTAGGCGGCTGAGTGAGACTCCGTCTTCAGGGGGTGGAAAAAAACACACACACAGAAAAGAAAATGGATATTATATCTAACTGGGGGATATTTCCCCTATCTAGTGCTATACAACTGAAGGCATGTAAATCTGCTCTTTGAGAAATGTTAATTGGACACACTAAATGGGAACTAGTAAGATTGTCTGAGCCCACAGAATATGGGGTAGAAACCAGAGTGCTAGTTGGGACAAATCCTCCACTTCATAGCCTTTTGTGGAGCATTTATTGGGGCTTATGGCAAAAGACTGTGAGTACTTCCCAGTAATAACTACTGGACTAGAGAATTTCCACTTGAGGGGCATGTACTGTCTTGCTGTGGAATGTTAACTGAAGCCACCCCTATGCTAATGGAAATAATGGTGCCCAAAAGAGTTCCATGGTAAAATAAAAGTGGTTTACGTAGATCTTGCTACCTGGATGTACAAGGAGGACATACTCATGAGCAGGGAGCTACTTTTTTCCCTAGGACTGTTTCTAACTGTATGAGGGGCTGCTAGATTCTACAGTGCCTGATGGTTCTCATGAGCTGTTTGGCTTGTGAATGGCAATTCAAAGGTGAACAAACATCTTGTTTGGAAGGCTGCTGCTCTGGCTAAAGAAGGGTCAAAAAATTTATTTTTCCTTTATTTCTAGTTTAGAACATTTGGGTAAAGTATATTTTTGTAAGCAAATTTACATTTTTCTGAGTTCTCCAAAATTCAGATTGTGATTTTATGACAGTATAGTTGTTTGCATAAGTTTAGTAAGTGTCTTTTAGAACAAAACAGTTGGAGACACTGGTTACTTTACCAAGACTTTCACTAGAATAGCGTATTTTTAGGTAAAGTTCCAGCAAAGCCAACTTAAGAAGAGCCTATATAGTCAATGAATTCTTGCTGCACTTTATGTAAATCATCAGGCAAAGTATAATAAGCTTAGAACTTATTTTGCACACAAATTGGTCTTACTATAATTTCTCTTGAATAGAAAAAGAGGGCTAGAGAGAAATTGTTTCAAAGGAAAAATGTAACGCTCTATACTAGATTTCACCCCTAACGTTTGTTTTTTTGAGTGCAGATTGAATCATGAATTATATCTTGGCTACAGTAATCTCTAGAGAGTACCAGATTATAAGATTATAATTTTTTCATATCTTTAGTTGGTGCCCTAATGGAATAGATTTATTTTTCTGTTCTGACACACAAATAATCTTTTTATTGTCAAAATATTAATGTTATTTATTTCTCTTTGTTTTACTTTCAAGGAAACGAAACCAATCTCCCTCCTTTGGCATCCCACAGGGCCTGATTTGTTTTTCACCGCAAATGCCCCGCTGCTAAAACTGTTTTGGGGAGAAAAAAACAAACTCGTTTTTGTCACACAACCCAGATAATTTAGGCATGCGGATATATTGTAGGGTGAGTAGGGCAGGGTTTATTGAGTGAAAAGGAAAAAAACGGGAAACAGGAACCCTCAGCAAATTGAGAGCGCCCAGCTAGCAGGTTTCCTAACTCACAGATTGAAACCTAGGTTACCACACAGGAACAGGAGAGGCCAGGCTTCTCCCCGCTGCAAACGGCATCAACTTGATGAGGCTCCATCCTGTCCTCCTGGTGTGCAGGCCAGTCAGAGATTCTCCAGGGACCCCTTTTTACTTAGTCTCATTCACCCCTCTAAAAGAAATACTTCTAACTGCCATTAGAAGAAGGATAAGAATAAGGATGAAGACCAATCTTAACTGCTTCCTGCTGACAGGAGGTGCTGTTTGGGAAAAATGGCAGTCAGATCTCCTTCAGAGACCTATCTAAGGGTCCCTAGCAAAAGGGGCCATCATCCAAGGCTCCAGTTCATAACCACTTGGAGTGTCATGGTCTGAAGGCAAGAAGACACAAATCGGGATATTAGAAAACATATATCAAAACGAAATAAGTGGCGAAGGGTAAGGACCTCTCAAAAATCCTGAGGCCTTTTACCAGTTTGCACAGGGAGAGAGGGGCCCAAAGCCTGACTGGCTAAAAAAAACTTACCCTTTTGTCAGCATGTCAGGCTTCTGGGTTCCCTTCCCCTAAGCCCAATGCTAAGCTAACAAGTTTAAGATTTGAGAAATTAACTCTTCCCAGTTTGGAGGGTGCATCTTATGGAAGCACACTGTTTCTATCTGTGAAGAGAGGATAGAGGAGGAAAAAGAAAAAAGAAGACATTTTTTCAAAGGAGACCCAGGGGTTTCATACACATTGTAGGGTGAGTAGGGCAGGGTTTGTTGGGTGAAAGGAAAAAAAGGCAAACAGGAACCCTCAGCAAAGCGAAAGAGAGTCCCGATAGCAGTTTTCCCACCTCACAGATTGAATTCCAGGTTACCACACAGGAACAAGAGAGGCCAGGCTCCTCCCCCCTGCAAATGGCACAAATTTCCTGAGGCTCCACGCCATCCTCCCAGTGTGCAGGCCAGTTGGATATTCCCCTGGGACCCCTTTTTACTTGGCTGTCTCAAAACTATGCAAGCACCCTCCCTCTAGGCCCAAGGACTATCACAGGAGAAGTGGGCATGTGAGATTGTAAGGGCTGGTTTTGAGGGATAGAATTAGGTCAAGGTCAGACCCTCCAAATCAAGGATGGGTACAAAGATGCCTAAACAGCTGGTAAAACAAGGGACTTTACCTCCTGAGCTGTTGTGTGGCACCTTTCCATCCACTTCAGCCATAAAGAATTTCCTGCTTCCTGTAGAATTAAAACAATTACTGAAGCTACCCCTATGCTAGTGAAAATAATGGTGCCCAAAAGAGTTCAATGACTGATAGGATAAAGATAACTTGTGACAAAGCCTGCTGGGTTAATACCCTCATTATGAAGAGTGCAGATAGTTCCATAAGTCTTTAAAAAACTTTTTTCAAAACAGTGCTTATGTTTTGTTTAGCTAATTGCTGTGAGTCTGTAACTAAAACCGAGACTACAGTGGCTCAATACATACAAGTTAAAAATAAATCAGTTTTGTAACTTCACCTTTGGTTTTTTTGATTGTTGACTTTCTACTTAAAAAAAGTAATTTTAAGGGGTAATGAATGCCTGGCCATGTCTACCCTGTCTGACCTAGAACAGTTAATTGGCTGTAAGTCTTGTTGACTCTAACATCCTTGGCCATAGGGAGTCCCACTGAGGGACAGAATGGGCCCAGGGCAGGCAGCTATGCCACACCAGCAACACTTTGGGACAGAATTAAAATTTGGTGGCCATTGATGTTGCCTCTGGCAAATCTTGGCCAGAAGTGGGAAAATGTAAACCAAAAATAAAATTCAAAGTGTGTTCCACCCACCCACCTACCTCCCACAATCACCTGAATAGACTCCCTCCTTTTCCAGGGTACCCTAAAATTTAACATGAGAGACTGGTTCAGGCCATGATAAGAAATGGGGGAGTTGGGGTAAGATATGCCTCATTATACCCCTCCAGCATTTTCATCAACACAAACCTTAAATCTGATAAACATTTACAATCTATTCTCTCTAAAGCCTGATACTTGGAGGCTTCATCTGCATGATAAAACCTAGGTCTCCACAACCCCTTGTCTTCACCCAGACATTCCTTTCTATGCGTAACTGTCTGAACTAATTTTCAATCAGAAATTGTTTAAATCTACCTATGACCTGGAAACACCACCCACCCTGACCCCTACCCCTACCCCACCCACGCCTTCGAGTTGTCTCGCTCTTCTAGACTAAGCCAGTGTAAACCTTAACATGTATTGATTGATGTATTATGTCTCCCTAAAATGTATAAAAGCAAGCTGGAGCCCAGCTACCTTGGGCATGTGTCCTCAGGACCTCCTGAGGCTGTCACGGGTGCATCCTTAACCTTGCAAAATAAACTTTCTAAATTGAGACTTGTCTCTTGTCTCAGATACTTTTTGGTTTACAGCTTCTAGCTCAATGAGGAGAGAGCCCCTTTTGCTCAGTAACAATTCTGGCAACCCAGCTGGGATGAAACCTGTCTGAAGTACTGTAGCCCCTTAATGGGGTACAGGCCCCCTTCCCGAACCCTGAGTGGTCACCTAGACCATTTTGTCCAGAGGCTCGGTGTAGGGCTCCTGCTTGTCCGCCGAGGCTTCTTTGGTACTACTCTTTTTTTCAGAAAAGAAACTGCTTCTGGATTAGATATCTTTCTGATAAGTCAAAGATGTTAATAATAATAGCTGCCATTTATTAAATGTTTATCATAGGCTGACACGGTGGCTCAAGCCTGTAATCCCAGCACTTTGGGAGGCCAAGGCGGGCAGATCACGAGGTCGGGAGATCGAGACCATCCTGGCTAACATGGTGAAACCCCATCTCTACTAAAAATACAAAAAATTAGCCGGGCCTGGTGGCTGGTGCCTGTAGTCCCAACTACTCAGGAGGCTGAGGCAGGAGAATGGCATGAACCCAGGGAGTGGAGCTTGCAGTGAGCCAAGATCGTGACACTGCACTCCAGCCTAGGTAACAGAGCGAGACTCCGTCTCAAAAAAAAAAAAAGTTTATCACGTACTAAGCATTGTGTTAGTTGTGTGCCTGATATCATTTATTCTTTACCACAAACTGTTAAAAACAGAATTTTATCAGATTTACTTTAAAGATCTAATTGACTTTCATTAGCAATCCATAAATGGGATGCCTCTCATTTAAGAATTAGGAAAAGCACTCTGATGAACTGAGCAGAAGAGGTTGGCTTTGTAGGCAGGAAATGGTTGAAGAAAGCAGAAACAGAACAAAGGGCAGATTGGTCATTTTAAAGTTACCTATAGGGTTATAACAGGGGACTTCCCTGTCATGCCTGCTCAGGTGAACTGGGTCCCTTCTGATTGGTTGCTGTAAATCTCCTGGTTTTAGGGGGAAACTGGTTTCAAAGTACAGTTTATGAAGTATGTGGCACCTAGAATAAGTGACTCCATTCTGGTTTGGTCTGGTTTGTTAGTCCTAATACACCCTATAGCTCAGTCCACAACAGTTATTTCCCTTAAATTTCATTTAGAAAAAGCAAGGATTTATTAGCCCTCTTTATAGATAAGGAAATTGAAGTTAAGCGATGACAAGTGACTTACTCTAGGTTTCATAGCTAAGTAGTAAGCGAGGACTGGAACCCAATGCTGGAACTCAAAGTTTCAAAGGCCCATGCATTGAACACACTTCATCTTCATATTTTTTTAAGCATTTTCTTAAATTGAGGTGTAACTTATGAACAATAAAGTGCATGAAACTTAAAGCAGTTCAGTTAATTTTTACATACGTATATGTAACAAATATCCAGATCAAAACAGAGAACAATTCCAGTGCTTTAGAAGATACCCTTATGCACCCCTTCCTATCCAGTTTCTACACAAGAATAACCATGTTTTGACCCATGCTGTCTCTTTTGTGTCTTTTTTTCTCTTAGTGTTATGTCTGAGATTGGTCCATGTTGTTTGTATCAGTAATTGCTGTATAGTATTTCATTATATACATAGACCTTTATTTATTTACTCATTATCCTATTAATGGACATGTGGGTTCCCAGCTTTTGGTTATTACAAATAAGACAAAAAGCATCCTATTGTAAAAAAATTTTTTAATTATTGGATTTAAGTTTATAAAAGTTGGGATTTTTTTCCATATAGTTATACATATTTGTGCTACATGACCAAAGTGTGTGTTTTAACTTGGAACTTAGGGTAATATAGAAGTTCCAGATTTCTTCAATATATAAGATCAAGTCAAAGTCAAATACATTTAAGATCCTTCATAATGTTTTAAGTGAGAGTTCACTCATAACTAGTAAATGTATTTGATGCTGTCTAGCTTTACATAAAGTAGCTCTCCAAAAAAAATCTGGTACTACTGGAAATTATTTGTCGGAAACACAAATCAAATTGTATTAATGCCATATCTGAGGGTATTTCTGATTTTGTAAGGTGTATATCTGCGAATACTTACGTTTCAATGAATGCCAAATCCTTATAACAATGCTGTTTATTCTCATATCAGGTAGAGATTAATACTTAGTAGAGTTCTTGATTTTGCTAGTCATATGTGACAACTTTTCCTTTTTAGAAGAAATATTTATTTTAAGCAAACATGATTCTATCAACCTAAAATAAAAGTCAGAATGTAGTTTAAAAGAGAATTTATTTGGCCAGGCACGGTGGCTCACACCTATAATGCCAGCACTTTGGGAGGCCAAGGCAGGCAGATCACTTGAGGTCAGGAGTTCGAGACCAGCCTGACTAACATGGTAAAAGCCCATCTCTGCTATCAATAAAAATACATAAAAATTAGCTGGACATGGTGGCATGTGCCTGTGGTCCTGGCTACTCTGGAGGCTGAGCCATGAAAATTACTTGAACCCAGGAGGCGGAGGTTGCAGTGAACCAAGATCATGCCACTGCACTCCAGCCTGGGTGACAGAGCAGGACTCCGTCTATTAAAAAAAAAAAAAGAGAGTTTATTTAAGAACAGAAGTTGAGGACTGCAGTCCAGGACACATTTCCAGTTTGCCTTGGCAAGTACTCCAGAGAACAAGAGAGGCTCAAGTTTTAAAGAAAAAAGACAAATGGGGGGCAGCGACAATTACAAAAGTTGTTCTTCAGGAATTCTCATTGGCTTACAGAAATGGCATTAGTGATTGCCTATACATTGTTGAACTATAGGGTGTAAAGCATTTTTTGGCTACTTGGCCTCAGTCTAGAGCTTGCATAGCAAGTGGCTTCAAGCGGTAACTATTTAGCTCAAGAGGGAATAACTGCCCCTTTCTGGGCCTGATAATTTAAAGGGACTTGCATTCCTCAGATAAGTATTCTTTTTCTTTCTCTATTTTATCAAATCTTCAGTTTGCTGTGTATATGCAGTTACATGTTAATGAACATGAATATACATGTTCATTAACATATACATGTTCATATACATTTTCATTAACACATATATTCATATAAAATTCCAATAACTTTAAAGTGGAAAAACAGAATGATAATGTCTTAATGTTAGTGCCTCAAGTACCAATAGCATGAAAATCAGCTTCCTTAATACTGAAGTAGCATATTTCCCTCATCGCTTTGCGGGACTCACAACAGGGGTGCCTACTCAGCCCACTGCTCTCAACTCCTCGCAGGAGGGAGCACACGAGCGAATGCGGTGGGAACTGGAGTGCATGAGCGCTGGAGCTGACTGGCTGCTTCAGAGCTGGTGGGATCAAACTCCACTCACTCAGACCCACTGCATTCCTTCCCTTGTGGAGGGAGTGCACAGGTGAGTGGGTACAGGAACCAAAGTGAGCGCTTTTGGGCACCAGCAGGAGCAAACTCTGTGCAGGCCCCGCAGCAGCATCTAGGTGGGGGTGCTTGTGACCCCGAAAGCCCCAGAGGGCGTGTTACAGTGTTCATTTCGTTCTTCCATCTGTAGACAGCTTAAGTGTTAACAGATCAGTGGGCCCTCTGCCTTTTCACATGAGGCAGCTGTCCTCCACCAGGGCAGTGTGACCGCCTTTTGCATACACACTTGTGGCTCCCAAACTCTTGTCCAGTGTCCAGGAAAAATGAGGTCGCGTGAACGAATTAAAGGATGGTAAATGCAGGGGATTTTATTGCCAATGAAAGTGGCTCTTAGTGGAATGGGGATCTGAAAAAGGGATGGGGCAGGTGAGTAAGCTTCCCCTGAAGTCCAGCCATCTCCGACCAGGTTCTTTTCCAAAGTTACGCCGTCAAGCTGTCCCTCTGAAGTCAAGCCACTTCTCTCCAGTGTCCAGACATAGTCCCCCACATCCAGCTGCGTCTCTCTGCTGGCTGAGGATGGGGGCTGGGCAGGCCATGGATAGTTTAGTGAAAGGCAGTATTCGAGTGGAAAAACAGCAGTTCTCACTTTGGGCCGCAGATTTCAGGCTTTTCCACTTCAAGGTGGGGTTTTATTGGGGACCCACCTTTTTCTGCCTAGAATATCTCTACCTCCGTCCCTGTGAATATATGTTGACACAAGTAAAATGTCCTATTATCTTATATAATAGAGTCTTGATATTCTGTTTCACTGTGGTGGGATTCTCATTATAATAACAATTTCTACATTAAAATTAAAATACACATTATCTGTTTTCATGCTCATAATCCAAGTACTCCAACTTAAGGGATGTGAAATAATAAATAGCTCTTTAATTCTAGGGAAAAAAATAGAAGATAACAGCCTTTATTCACTTGAATGTATAAAAGTACATGCTTTAAGATACTTATTTCCATTTAATTTAAAAACAAACTTCTTGATGGGCTCAGTGACACATGCTTGTAATCCCAGCCCTTTGGGAGGCCAGGGTGGGAAGATTGCTTGAGCCTAGGTGTTTGAGAGCAGCCTGGGCAACGAAAAATAAAATAATTACCTGGGTGCAGTGGTGCACACCTGTGGTCCCAGCTACTCAGGCTGAAGTGGGAGGACCACTTGAGCACAGGAGGCCGAGGCTGCAGTGAGCCCTGATCACACCAGTGCATACCAGCTTGAGTGACAGAGCAAGACCCTGTCTCTTAAAAACAGAACAAGGTCGGGCACCGTGGCTCATGCCTGTAATCCCAGCACTTTGGGAGGCCAAGGCGTGCAGATCACTTGAGGTCAGGAGTTCAAGACCAGCTGGCCAACATGATGAAACCCCGTCTCTACTAAAAATACAAAAATTGGCCGGCTGTGATGGCAGGTGCCTGTAATCCAAGCTACTCAGGAGACTGAGGCAGGAGAATCGCCTAAACCCAGGAGACAGAAGTTTCTGTGAGCCAAGATCACACCACTGCACTCCAGCCTGGGCAACAGAGCCAGACTGTCAAAAAAAAAAAAAAAAAAAAAAAACCTTACTTTTAATTGGTAAGTCTCAAAGGTGCCATTTTACCTCTGCAGTATACACTTTATATTTCTGAACATCTAGTGCAGTCATGAAAACGATGTCATATTGAGGTACAGAAATGTTAAGTGCAGCTGTTTCAAATCTACGTTTGACAAATAGTGATTTGTTGCCAACTTTGTAGTCGAGTGAGGAATAAATGCCAATTGCTTTGTAGTATTGACTTTTCAAGAGATACGAGAAAGAAACCATAGCTGAGAAGAAAACATGTCTGATGCCCAGGGCTTTTTCGTTTTCTTCTGTTTTAAGCAGAAAATATGACAGAGCTTTGATTTTGCTGCCTAAAATGTTATGACTATTAAGAAAATAAATACTTTGTGCTTCTGAGTGAAAAGAAAAAATGTCTGAGATACCGAGAAAGGAAGCAAAGAGGCAGAGCAGCTGTGAAGCACTCTCCTTCCTTCTGTAAGCCATTGATATCTGTAGGGTCCATGGATGTGGTTAATGTGTGTGCTAATAGTTTGGAAGTGTGGCTTCTATTTGCCACATGGTTCTCTGGCAGTGGAACATAATGCATTGTTAAAAAGTGAACAGAGAGTACTCCTGAAGTACTCAGAGTTCGTGCTTGGGTACTATGTTGTTTTGTTTTTGTAGTTTTTCTTGTTTCCTCAGTCTTTTTTTCTTAGGACAGAGTAAATGGAATCTGACTAGAGGATACCAATTTGGTTTATAAACTATGAAAAGGGATGGTAATTTTTATTACTGGAGGACAAACATGTCACCCTCTCTTACATAGTTCATTTAGCATTTAGAAAAATTGCTTTTTTATTCCTTGTGATCAGAGTCAGCTTTTATGTTTTAGAAATCAGCCATTGTTGGCCGGGCGCAGTGGCTCACGCCTGTAACGCCAGTACTTTGGGAGGCTGAAGTGGGCGGATCACAAGATCAGGAGATCAAGACCATCCTGGCTAACACGGTGAAACCCCATCTCTACTAAAAATACCAAAAAAAAAAAATTGGCCGTGCGTGGTGGCAGGCACCTGTAGTCCCAGCTACTCGGGGGGCTGAGGCAGGAGAATCGCTTGAAACTGGGAGGTGGAGGTTGCAGTGAGCCGAGATCACATCATTGCACTCCAACCTGGGCAACAGAGCCAGATCCTGTCTCAAAATAAACAAATCAATAAAAGTTTCCAGTGATTTAGTCATCCTTCTCTTCCTGGTACAGACAGGAAGACACTTAAAAATGTAGATATTCTTTATAAAATAAATTTCTCTTACAAAAATATAACTTTTACTGTTTTCAGAGCTTCTCCTGTGTCTGTTTCCCAAAATAACCAGTTTAAAGTAATCCTATGCCAAAGAGGCATATTTGGAATGGCATATACTGGTGTCCTACAGACATACTTTGGGGTGTCATGTCCTGAACTCTACAATTGGCTCCCTCCCCCTTGTGGAAATGTAAGTAAAATCTATAGGAGACCATTGGTTTCCACCGAGTTCCTGCACAAGCTCCAACAGACCAAACCAAGATAGAGGTCCCTCCTGCTAAAGTTCGATGTCACCAGGCTAAGTTATCTGACCTGAGAAATCAGGAGAGAGAGAGAGAAAAGTCAGATTCCCAAACAGGCCAGTTTTAGCTGGCATGGTAAGGGAGCCTCCTCTGCTTTAACCCTTACAAGGAAAGTAACTTTGAAAGTACTAATTTACTTTTTGTTCCTTATTTCTGCTTTCTTCAGCCTTTTACGCATCCAAAAATACTCACTACCCACATTGCGGAGATGAGCTCTCAACTTCTTGTTCTAAGGGTTGCGTGACTGGTGAATTGTTCTTTGCTCAAATAAACTGTTAAATTTATCTTGGCAGACTCTATTTTGATCCCCAAATTTGATTTAGATTTTGGGCCATTAAATTTCACTATTTAATAATAACCCTACTGGATGAGAATAAGTGTTTCTCAATTTCTGGTGATACGGTTTAGCTGTGTCCCCACCCAGAATCTCATCTTGAATTATATTCCCCATAATCCCCATGTGTCAATGGCAGGACCAGGTAGAGGTAATTGGATCATGGGGGCAGTTTCACCCATGCTGTTCTCGTGATAGTGAATGAATCTCACGAGATCTGATGGTTTTATAAATATCTGGCATTTCCGCTGCTTGCACTCACTCCATTCCACTGCCTGTGAAGAAGGCGCCTGCTTCTCCTTTGCCTTCTGCCATGATTATAAGTTTCCTGAGGTTTCCTCTCTAGCAATACAGAACTGTGAGTTAATTAAACCTCTTTCCTTTATAAATTACCCAGTCTCAGGTATTTTTTCATAGCAGCGTGAGGACTGATGTATCTGGGTACTTAGCATTGGTTTTTGTCTGTGGTTTTTTACATATACTTAGGGCTGCCATGTACAGCTATATGTACTTCATGACACAATTCCATGGAGAGCCATTTGTGTAAATGACAATGTAGCTCTCCCTGGAGCTGTGCAGTGAGGCAGCCTACTACGCTTACCTTCACTTACGTGGTGCTGGTTAGTTTAATTGGCATTACTATTTAAATTGTCTTGATTCAACTGAGTATTTAAGAGTCTCATGTTAACTTCCAGGAGAATTCCTCTTTAGCCTCTGTGCCATGAAATTTTGTGTCTGTGTGAATTAATTTGGATATATAGAAAGGGGACATACAGAGTATTCAGTCAGTATTTAAAATATGAAAAATATACAGTTTAAGATTTAAATATACCATCAATTTGGAAATAACATTTTTTTTTCATGCTTAATCTTTGATTCTTAGGGATTCTCAGATAGCAACTGGGAATTCTACAATTAAGTCATATTGTGACATTAACTACTCAGTTAACATCAAACTCTGTAAAGGCTCACTCAATCCCACAAAACTGCCCTCACTTCAGGCACCAATCACAAGTCCTGGGCCCCAGGCCACCCCATCTCTCTCTGACTTTGTTGCCAATTCAGGGCTTCCCATAACCTTCTCTGAGGTTTGATAATTTGCCAGAATGACTCATACAACTCAGGAAAACTCTTTGCTTGCATTTACTGGTTTATTATTAAAGGAAACAATTCAGGAACAACCAGATGGAAGAGATGAATAAAGCAAGTATGTTGGTTGGAGAGTCAGGGAGTCTCCATGCCATCTTTAGCATGCTGCCCTCCCAGCACTTTGATGTGTTCAACAACCCAGGAACTCACTGAATCCCATTGTTTTTATGGAGGTTTCATTACATAGGCATGATTGACTAAATCCCTGGCCATTGGTGATAGAACTCAAACTCTTAACACCGTTCCTGGGAGGTCAAGGGGTAGGGCTGAAAGTTACATCTCTTTCATCAAGGCTTGATCTTTCTGGTGATCAGCCCCTGTCCTGAAGCTATCTAGGTCATCCTACCACTAGAGAGAGTCACCTTAGCATAAACTCAAGTATGATTGATTGGGGCTTATTATGAATAACAAAAGATGTTCCTATTACTCAGGAAATTCCAAGGATGTTAGGAGTTTTGTTCCAGGAATGAGGGACAAAGACCAAATATATGTATTTTTAATTATATCACATTTGAATATTCTGAACAGTTTGCAGTAGTATAGTGTTTTAAAAAACTAGAAAAACTCAACAATAGAAGATTGATATTAAAATGATGAAATATATATCTTTTTTTTTTTTTTTTTTAAATTAAAGACAGAGTCTCTCTGTCGCCCATGCTGGAGTGCCCTGGCGCCGGCTCAGCTCACTGCAACCACCACCTCCCGAGTTCAAGCAATTCTTCTGCCTCCTGAGTAGCTAGGACTACAGGGGCCTGCCACCATGCCCAGCTAATATTTTTTGTATTGTTAGTAGAGACAGAGTTTCACCATGTTGATCAGGATGGTCTTGATCTCCTGACCTCATGATCCGCCTGCCTTAATCCCCCAAAGTGCTGGAATTACAGGTGTGAGCTACCGCACCCAGCCACAAAGGAGTTTTAATAAACGGTTTTGAACTTGATTAGCAATTTCAGCAGTTTCCAAATGGATATATTTGTTGGTAGAAAAATCTACCAGTAGGAGAAGAGAATTATAGAAAGCTGCCAACACAGTACAGGCAGTCTGCAATTTATGAAAGACTTGTGTTCTAAAAGTTGACTGTTTGAAATTCTGAAACTTTCCCAATGAAGCAATGTTGTAAGTACTCTGGGCCCAAGTCAGGCTAGAACAACCTTAATTTTACCCATGGAATTCTTGGAATCCATGTAGTATCCACACTTCTATTTATGACAGTTTTGAGTCAACTGCGTCTTCAATTTCAGCTAGAACCATCTAAAACTGATCTTCCTTCAGTAGAGTTGGAAATTCGGAGAATATGTTAAGCATAGCATAGCTTCAGATATTAATTAAACTTCTGGCCAATGGCAACCTGTTAACTAAATCTTCAGAAAAGAAGATAGATTTCTATACCTGCCCTTAACTCCCAAGATTATAGGATGGAAATAAGATTTCCTTCAGAAGTTAAGAACTGCTTGTGAATGTCTTTTTTATTTATTTGTTTTTAATCCTGCAAGCAATGCATATCCATTTAAAAAACACTTAATTAAAAGTAAAGGTAGTATGCTCCACTTGCTGTTAAATCATTTAGAAAATCGTTTTTGTGTACACATACAACACAGATAAAACAAGTGTGGCTAATGAAGCAATGCAGTTGGTAAATAAAGATCAAGTTTGTTAGGTTGTTCATATTCTTTCAACTTTCTGTAAGTTTGAAAATTTCAATAAAAAAGGTGGCAATTTTTTTTTTAAAGTAACAGGAGTATTCACTTATCTTCAGTCCCCAACCTCATTCTCCTCTCCAGAGTTAAAACATCTGCCAACAGTGTATATAGTTTTTCAAGTATCTTTTCAAGCATGTTTTTAAAATCTATTTACAGAAACTTTTTTTTGCACAAATGGAATCACAGTAACTATAGAATTATACTACCGTCACCAGTCAAGGGGTTTTGTCCAAGACCCCAAGAGCAGGTTCTTGGCTCTCATGCAGGAACGAATTCAGGGCAAGTCACAGAGTAGAGTGAAGTTAAAAGAATTTATTACAGACTGCTGAATTACAGAATAGGGCATCCTCAGAGAGCAAGAGGAGGGTGCACCCATTTCAAATATAATGCTAATATAGGTTATTAAGAAAAGTGAACTTCTGCCGGGCGCAGTGGCTCACGCCTATAATCCCAGCACTTTGGGAGGCCGAGGCGGGTGGATCACCTGAGGTCAGCAGTTTGAGATTAGCCTGACCAACATGGAGAAACCCTGTCTTTCCTAAAAATACAAAATTAGCTGGGCGTGGTGGTGCATGCCTATAGTCCCAGCTACTCAGGCAGCTGAGACAGGAGAAACGCTTGAACCCAAGAGGCAGAGGTTGCTGTGAGCCGAGATCATGCCATTACACTCCAGCCTGGGCAATAAGAGTGAAACTCCATCTCAAAAATAAATAAATAAATAAATAAAAAGGAAAAGAAAAGTGTGCTTCATTACAAAGGCTTGTGACCAGTTTGTGACAGGCTGTTAGTATTGTTATTTTCCTATATTACTATTGATTTTAGCAAGAATTTTTGAGTGTACTATTATTTTTAAAGCAAAACCTATTCTTAAACTAAGAATGCTTTTTGTTCTTAAAGTGCTGGGACATTTCCATAAGTCCTAGGTCTTCAGTTAGTTAACATCATTAACTCATTCCCTCAAACATAAACACCTTGTGACCAAGAGTGCCCAGTCCCCTGGGAACATACCACAGCAGGTTTGGCTTTATCCAGCCTTTATTCAAGATGAAGTCACTCTGGTTAGGGTGCCTCTGACACTGTTTACTGATATGCTACTTGCTTTTAAATTTTAACAGTATGTATTAGTTTTCTCTTGCTGCTGAAAAATTACCACAAATGTAATGCCTTAAAATGACACAAATTTATGTGTCTGAGGTCACATTTAAAGTTTAAAGTTCTGAGGTCAGAATTTAAAGTTCTGAGGTCAGAATTCCAAAATGGGTTTCACTGGGCAAAAATCAAGGTGTTGGCTGGGCTCCATTTCTTCTGGAAGCTCCAGGAAAGACTTGATTATCTTACTGTTTCCACCTCCTAAAGGTCTCCTGCATTTCTTGTTTCATGGCCCTTTCTTCCATCTTTAAAGCCAGTGGCATAGCATCTTCAAATAACTCTTTCACTGATTCCTCTTCCTCTCTTATAAGGACTCTGTGATTACACTTTACCCACTTGGATATTCCCTAGCTCAAGATCCTTAATCATATCTACAAAGTCCCTTTTGCCAAGTAAGGTAACAAATAGAGTCGGGGGATTAGCATATCTTTGGAAGGCCATTATTTCGCCTATCACACAGGATATTGTGGCTGTCTTGCTTTATCAGTATATATGAATCTGACATTCTTTTTAACAGCTGGACAAAACTGATAGAAACCACCGATGTAGCCACTCATGATGAATATTTAGGTTTCCCTTTCATGTTGAAATAAATTATACTGCTATGAACATTTTTGTATGTATCTGAATATGTGAGAGTATCTATGGGACAAATTTCTAAAACTGAAATTGCTGAGTCAAAGGTGGTAAAGGATGAATTTTGGCACATTAAGATTTTAAGAAGTTTATGTGAGCAGACAGTGCTTCATGAGTCAGGCAGCTCCAAACCAGAAGTGGTTGGGGCTCTACTAAAGGAGCATGAGGGAAGGTATTTATAGGGTGAATATAGATGTAGAGCAAAGAAATTATTTGGTTAAAATTTAAGCAGTTGCCTTATTTGGGCCATGCCTGTGGGAAGTTCAAGAAAATGTAACTAATGCCCAGTTGGCTGCCTGTCATTGGCTGAGCTAAGCTTGGTGATCTTTTAAATTCAGTTTTGGTTTGCTTAAGTAGAACCCTGAGCCTTAGAGCCACCTCAGTCTGAGGGCCTCTCATTTTGTTATCTTAATAAAGGGTAAATGTGTTGTTGATAATACAGCCAAGTTGCCCTCCAAACTGTTGTGCCAGTGTACTGTACATTCCCACAGCAGGCTTCTTTTTAATGTTTTTCAATAGATGGATAAAAATTATATTAATTCAAATTGTATTTCTGTGATTAAAAATGAGATTAAGCATTGTTGTACTACTTTTTTTAGAATTTTCTATATTAAATTTTTTGGACCCTAAAGAGAAACATATTTCATGATGCATCATGAGAATTGGGGTACATGATGTTTATGCTTATTTAAAAACATGTTTATTTCATACAAAATTCATTTTAAGTAAATATCTGTGCATCAAAATTTAATGGTTTTCTAAAAGATTGTTTAGTAATAATTACCAGGACTCCTTATGATACACTATATATGGGACTTTGGTACTGATTACATAAAATATGATTATTTTCTTGCATTTATTTTTGGTGTTAAATAACTGAATTGTTAACTTTTTTAACTCTAAAATTGCCAACTTAACATCAGCTTTGAATTTGTGTGTATCTTACCTCGTCACATCCTGCCTTCCCTCACACTTTTAAAAAAATTGTCCAACAAAGCAAATTAGGATGAAACCTGTATGATAAATTATAGAGAAGATACAGAGAAATGTAATCGGAGATTATTTTTGCCTCACCTTCAGTTAATTATTTTATTTATTTTTTTTGAGACAGAGTCTCACTCTTGTTGCCCAGGCTGCAGTGCAGTGGCACAATCTCCACTCACTGCAACCTCCACCTCCTGGGTTCAAGTGATTCTCCTGCCTCATCCTTCTGAGTAGCTGGGATTACAGGCGTGTGCCACCACACCTGGCTAATTTTTGTATTTTTAGTAGGGACGGTATTTCACCATGTTGGCCAGGCTGGTCTCAAACTTCTGGCCTCGGGTGATCCACCCACCTCAGCCTCCCAAAGTGTTGAGAATTCAGGTGTGAGCCACTGTGCCCAGCCAATTTTTCAGTTGATTTTAAATGATCTCTGGAAGAAAAGTTTTACTCCTTAATCTAAACTTTTGAAGAGTTCTTCTAAATGAAAAACATTGATTGCGTCTGGAGATGGGAGCAGGGACTGGGTAGCTGCCTCCCAAGGGTGGGAGGCAGTCTTTTTACAGTCCTTTTTTTTGGTGTCTTTAAACATTTTAAATTTGGAATTGGATCACCTTTAGAAATAATCACGAATTGGCCGGATGTGGTGCCTCACGCCTGTAATCCCAGCACTTTGGGAGGCCGAGGCAGGCAGATTACCTTAGGTCAGGAGTTCGAGACCAGCCTGGCCAACATGGTGAAACCCCGTCTCTACTGAAAATACAAAAAAATTAGTCGGGTGTGGTGGCACACGCCTGTAATCCCAGCTACTTGGGAGGCTAAGGCAGGAGAATCGCTTGAGCCTGGGAGATGGAGGTTGCAGTGAGCTGAGATCATGCCACTGCACTCCAGCCTGGCTGACAGCGAAACTGTCTCAAAAAAAAAAAAAAAGAATCACGAATTTTAAATTCAGTGGACAAAAAAAAATTTTTTAATCATTTTTAAAACCCTTTTACAGTTGACTCTCCTGTGATTGAAGTGGCAGCTTGATTTCATTGAAATGTGGAAAGATGAGCCATCCTATTCCACATTAAGGATTGGTTCTAAAAGTGATTCTGGGCTAAATTTGGGGGTCCTTTGTTGGACCTCTCCTACTCAATTCAGTAGGCCGTTGGTTTTCCTAAGGGCCCTATGGCTTCAACTACCATCTGTTTGGTGACAGCCCCCAAGTATCAATCTGCAGTCCAGTCACCAACCCCACTACCCCTTATGCACATTCAAGTTTAACAGCCCTTAAATCAGAAAGTGGAGAAAAGCTTATAAACTTTTCCTCCTTTTACTGCTTTTTTTTCCCCTCTTCTGTGCCATAGGTTTGCTGATGATATCAAATGACATTATACAGTGTGGCTTATCCCGACTTCTGTCATTCAAGGTTTAAAAGCATTTTTACATATCAGAATAAAATGCTTCCTTTGATCAACCACCTTTTGGCTAACATTCCTTGCTATTTTAGGTTGAATTCTCTTACCCGCCCCTGATTCCAGGAGATGGACATGACAGCCACACTTTACCTGAAGAATGGAAGTATTTGCCCTTCCTTGCCTTACCAGATGGCGCACACAACTACCAGGAAGGTATGTCACAAGACAGTGAAACAGGTGACATTTTTGAAAAAATTTGCCAAAATATCTTAGGTTCTAAATACTTTGAGAAATTAAAGGCCTTCAGCCTGTTAGAACTATTTATAAAATATTTACATGCTTGTTTGGAGATAACTAGTCATTCACTAGAGCACCTCTAAAGGAGTGCCAGGCTTACATTGACTGCGGCTAGTGAACCTTGGCCACGCCTCTGCCAAGTGATTAGCCAGAGCAGGACAGCCACCACTGGAAGCACTTCCTACATCTGTACGTCATACTCCTCAGAGGCAAACCAGGGGGCTTGCCAGCACCAGCTGTACGTTGCTTGGGACTCTAGCTGCATACTTGCAGTAGTAGGTTATTGCTCCAGTGCCCACCTTAGAAGCAGCTGAGATTGTTTTTGCGCCTCTGGAACCACTGCTGTCACAAGTACTCTGCTTGCAAGGTTGCTTGCTTGCATGCAGAGCATGTTAACACCTTCAAAAAAAGCAGGGCTGTGAAGTTCTTACCGAATCTCCTACCACCCTATAAATGAGTATTTTGCCTGACTTAATGAAGGACTGTATTTTACTATGGTATTTGATGTTCTACAAAAATGTTTTTTTTGTTATTGTTGCTGTTGCTTTTCTTTCTGGTTTTTTTTTTTGTTTTTTTTTTTTTTTTGGAGATGGAGTCTCACTGTTGCCCTGTTGCCCAGGCTGGTCTCAAACTCCTGAGCTCAAGCAGTTCTCCTACCCCAGCCTTCCCAGTAGCTGTGGTTACAGATGTGAGCCACCATGCCTGGCGGTGCCACCATGCCCAGCGAAAGGACTGCTGCAAACATGTGAATTAAGATTATAGCAAATGTTCTACAGATTTTCTTTGTATTTGTGTATGTATATAATTTTGTCTGTACTATCTGAAAGGCAGTGACACTTTAAATACTTAAGATCTGAGAATGAGATCATTCCCCAGTGTAACTTCCAGTACCATTATCACAGCTAAGAGATTTAACAGTAATTTCATAATACTATCTAACATCCAATCTATGTTCAAATTTTCTCAGTTGTCCCCCAGATTTCTTGTATTCATTCAAGGTTCATGTGTTGCTATTGGCTTTTATGACTATCTACTTTCTTTTAATCTAGAACGATTCCCTAAAGATTAAGTATTTTCTGTAATTGTAGTCTCAGTTTGACCTGTTATAATTCAGCCTCTTGGGCTTTTTGTGATGAGTATTTACCATAAGGCAATGAGAAAAATTCTAGGAAACCACTGGTTGTGGTGCTACAAATAAGTATGATTTGGATTCCTTGTTTTGTCATTTTTGTGTTAATGACTGCATTATGATAGCTTCAGATTTTACTACTTATTAATAAGGGTAATTCACCTCACTATTTACATTTTTCTATGTATCTCTTAGATACTGTGTTTTTTCACTTGCCACCCAGAAATGGAAATGGAGCCACAGTATTTGGTATCTCTTGCTATCGACAAATTGAAGCCAAGGTATGATAGTTAATAATGAAAAACAACTCCAAAGACCTTTCTTAGATGTTGGACACTTAGAGAAACACAGTCTTTATTTTTCAGTGGTGCCTGTAATGTTGTTTTAGATTTTTGAATATAATTTGTAGCTGTTTTTTCACTAGTACCAGTTTATTCACAGAAACATTTTATTAAGTTGACATTGGTGGCTATGCTTATATTTGTATCATAATATTTTGTACATTGTTTTTAGATAGTGATACATAAATTATCCATTTGTCTTTTAAATACTGTACTTACATTTCAAGATGTCTTTGAATTTTCTGTTTCTAGTGTTTGGCATATAACTTAGAAAAATTGAGTGGTAATGCTTGTGTGTTTTTTAGTTTTTTTATTTTTTTAAAGACAGGACCTTGCTATTTTGCCCAGGCTGGTTTTAAAGTCGTAGGCTCTAGGGATCCTCCTGCCTCAGCCTGCTGAGTAGCTGGGACTACAGGTGTGCACCACTGTGTCTTGCCTTTTTTTAAGCAGCATTTCAGAAGTAGTGGGACATGCTTAGAGGGGCTCCCAACTACTCGTAAGTTGTCTTAATTATCTCTAAGATTTCTTTTTTTTTCTTTTCTCTTTTTTTTTTTTTTTTCCAGGAAGAGTCTCACTCTGTTGCCTAGGCTGGAGTGCAGTGGCACAATCTTGGCTCACTGCAGCCTTGACCCCAAGCTCAAGCCCTCCTCCCAGCTCAGATTCCCAAGTAGCTGGGTTACAGGTTTGTGCCACCATGCCCAGCTAATTTTTGTGTTTTTTATGGAGACAGGGTTTCGCCACGATGCCCAGGTTGGTCTCGAACCCCTGAGTTCAAGTGATCTGCCCTCCTCAGCCTCTACAGGCTGAGCCACTGTGCCCAGCCTTGATTATTCTTAAGTACCTGCTAGCTTAATGCCTGACTTACTATAATAGCTCTAATTAATAAATTCAAATAAGCCAAGATGGTGGCCCCACCTTTCATGATTTGCTTATGTGTAGCACTGTTTTTTTGTGGTGGGGATAATCTTAATGAGTAAAAAGCTCTTTCAAAAGGTCAATAATACTCTAAAGTAGTGAGTGGTTCTCATTCTCAGCTGCACATTGCAATCACCTGGAGAGCTTTAAAAGCTAGGATAAGTGGGTCTTCCCCCACCCCAAAAGATTCTGATTTAATGATCTAGACATGGCAGGTGGGAATGTTTTAAAAGCTCCCCAGGTGATTTTCTACGTAGTCAAGATTCACAACCACTGCTCTAAAACAATGATTTTTAATCAGAATTACCTGGAGACTTTTTGTGTGTGTGTGTGTGTGTAAATATCTGTACCTAGCCTTTCCTCCTAGTGACTGAATTAGAATCTCTGGGATTTGAGCCTGGACAATTAAAAGTTTTAAAAGCTTCCTCGAGTGAACAATTAGTAAATCTTTTTCTAACTTGTTATGATGGAAATTTCAAACATGCATAACTTGTTATGATGGAAATTTCAACCATGCAGATAAATTGAAAACATAGCACACTGAGTACCTGTGTACCCATCAGCTAGACTCATAGACTGTGTGTCTGTTTTTCCTCTGACCCACTTAAATGTAAACTACAGGTGTAAATTCCAGGATACCCAAAGTAGGTAACTACCATGAAATAACCCTCTAAGCACAGGGCCTGGAACCTAGAACATCTGTGTTACATCATGAATAACGGAATCTAAAGCTAAAGATATTATGTCAAATAATAGCATACACCTTAAATGTGTACAATTTTTGTCAATTATACCTCAACGAAGCTGAGAAAATAAAGATAAAAGAGGCTGGGCCTGGTGGCTCACACCTGTAATCCCAGCACTTTGGGAGGCCAAGGCGGGTGGATCACGAAGTCAGGAGATCAAGACCATCCTGGCTAACACGGTGAAACCCTATCTCTACTAAGAATACAAAAAAATTAGCTGGGCATGGCGGCGCACACCTGTAGTCCCAGCTACTTGGGAGGCTGAGGCAGAAGAATTGTTTGAACCCAGGAGGGCGGAGGCTGCAGTGAGCTGAGATGGCGCCACCGCACTCCAGCCTGGCAGCAGAGCGAGACTCCATCTCAAAAAAAAAAAAAATAATAAATTTTTTAAAAAAAGATAAAAGAAACCTGAGAGTAAGAGTTCAACTGACAGCTTTGAGCAGTTGATGTTTTCATATACTATTGTAATCAAACCCAGGTTTGGCTGCACGCCGCTCAAAAGACAGGAGAGAAGAGAGTTGCTGGGAGGAAAAGCAGATTTATTTGGAAAGCCAGCTAGATGGTGAGCTAGCATTCTAAAGTAGCATCTTAAATTTTTCAGTCTGTCTGGAGGATTTTTATGGGAGAGGGATATGGGGAAGAAGAGGAAGTTGGTGTCATGAGGTGACACACAGACATCTGGGTACCAGCAAGGGTCCAAGGAGGTTGGATACTTCTTTATCATTGGTCAGGCCACAATGCTTCTGTAAGTCTTTAACAAAACATAGTTAGTTGTTTACATACCTTTTAAATCCCAGAGTTGGTTTTAAAACATGCATGATTGCAATTTTTGCATATTGGTACTCTAAAATTATCCTTTTCTATGTGCAGGAACAAGGAAACGCTGCCTAAAAAATGCAGTTAGTTATGTTCTTTTGCTATTTCACTGTTACACTATTACCTTTACATATTTACATGTGAGATGAATTGAGCTGCTGCCTGTTCTTGGAAATTTGCTCCTTTTAATACCTTTTATTACCCATATGTCATGTAAGCACTAGTAAAATTATTTCTCCCAAGTGGGTCTTATCCCTCAGTGCTGTTTTAACAGCCCTCGTGCTCTGCATAGCCTTTAAATACTGCCTGTCTCCACACTCCCTGGTTCTGACCCACTCAGGAGTACATTAGAGTTGTCCATTTTTCCAGTGATTGCTATCCTTCTCAATAGATAATAGACAATAGAAGCAGACAGATAAACCAGTTATTGGAGGGACCTTGAGCCTGGAAGAAAGACTTTACTCCTTTTTAATGAAGATGAGACAGTGGATGAATCCAATCAGGAGGAAGGATTCAACTCCACAGCTAATTTAAAGCCTGTTCATCAGTCATCAGTTGAAAACATGGGGGTCCCTTGGTCCTCAGGACAGATCCAAGAAGGTGTCAGGCAGTACACTAGAGGAGGAAGTCTTTCTTCCCTTGCAGCCTTGCCTGAGGTTAATCAAATCAAGATTTGCTCTCTACTAGTAGAGGACTGTAGAAATCTCACATAGTCATCCTCACAATCACTGAGAAATAAGTTATGTGCTTGTGTTTGGTGCTGGGTGCCAATACAAGTTTCCAGGCAACATGGCACAACTAACTTAACAAAATTACTGACAGTTCTTCCATTTCTGGAGAACAAGCTGTCTGTTTTTGTCATCTCTTTTTCCTTTTTTTTTTTTTTAGACAGAGTCTCACTCTGTCGCCCAGGCTGTAGTGCAGTGGCACGATTTCAGCTCACTGCAACCTCTGTCTCCCGGGTTCAAGCGATTCTCCTGCCTCGGCTTTCCAAGTAGCTGGGACTACAGGCTTGTGCCACCACACCTGACTGATTTCTGTATTTTTAGTAGAGATGGGGTTTCACCATGTTGGCCAGGCTGGTCTCGAACTCCTGGCCTCAGGTGACCCACCCACCTTAGCCTCCCAACATGCTGAGATTACAGGCATGAGCCATTGCTCCTGGCCTTTTGTTGTCTCTTGAACTAGCCCCTTCTCACCAGAAACAATGGTCTCTGAAAGGACTGTCCATTTATAACCAGAATCAACAGTGATTGATTTGCATTGAATGGTTGATTTGGGCCTGGTGACTTATACATAAAGTATTCTCCATCAGATTATAAATTCCTTAAGATTTGGGATTGTCCCTTCACTATTATATTCCCAGTGCCTCCCACAGATTCTGGCACATAGGGCCAAACTGACATTTATTTGTTCAGTATTTCCTGAGAGTCTTAATAACTTTTTTAATTTAACTGAATGTAAGAAATTTCTTACATATAATTGCTATTTTTATATTGAAAAATAATTTTTGAAATATTGCTATCAAATATTCTGATAAATTGCTCTTTGTTTATAATAGGCACTGAAAGTAAGGCAAGCAGATATCACCAGAGAGACTGTTCAGAAAAGTGTCTGTGTTCTAAGCAAGCTGGTAAGAGACCAAGTAACTCGTTCATTATGTTAAACTTTCATGGCAGATCTTTCTTTAAGGATAAGGCACTATTAGAATAAGAAGAGATTTAAATGACATATTAAAATTATTTATGCCCTAGCATCTCCTCATTCTCTTTCCCTTTCAGCAGTTTTCATTTACACCTCTACCCAAGACTGGGTAAGAGAAAGGAGATCTTATAGCTATTGGAAAGTAAGTTGACACGTAAACAAAATGAGGTAGCTGATATATTTCATTTATCCATTTTGGTTTTGTCCAAAATCTTTTTTTTTTTTTTTTTTTGAGACAGTCTTTCACTCTGTTGCCCAGGCTGGAGTGCAGTGGCATGACCTTGGCTTACTGCAACCTCTGCCTCCCAGGCTCAAGCAATCCTCCCACCTCAGCCTCCTGAGTGGCTGGGACCACAGGCATGCACTACCATGCCTGGCTAATATTTTTATATTTTTGGTAGAGACGAGGTTTTACCGTTTTGCCTAGGCTGGTCTCAAACTCCTGAGCTCAAGCAACCCACCTGCCTCAGCCTTCCAAAGTGCTGGGATTATAGGCGTGAGCCATTGTGCCCAGCCAAAATCTTATTTTATCCAGAATAAAATTTGGAGGATAAGAATATTTCTTCCAAGAAGTAATTTTACATATAAGGCAACAATAGTCTCCTAGAAAAGGAATGGCTGTGGCCAGGTGTGGTGGCTCACACCTATAATACCAGCACTTTGGGAGGCCGAGGTGGGCAGATCATGAGGTCAGGAGTTCGAGACCAGCCTGACCAACATGCTGAAACCCCGTCTCTATTAAAAATACAAAAAAAAAAATTAGCCAGTCATGATGGTGTGCCCCTGTAATCTCAGCTACTCAGGAGGCTGATGCAGGAGAATCGCTTGAACCCAGGAGGCGGAGGTTGCAGTGAGCAGAGATCAGCCACTGCACTCCAGCGTGGGTGACAGAGGGAAACTCCGTCTCAAAAAAACCAGAGAAAAGAAAAGGAATGGCTGTTATAAAAGACCCCAGTGTCAGAAAATTGATCAATTATTCATCTGATTCCTATACACAGCTTTGAGAAGAGTAGCCTGAAAAAATATACATGAGTGAATAGCTTTTTTATACTGGACCAGATGACCGAAGAATAAGAGTACCAGATATTAAAGGAAATGCAACATGTTAAGAGACTTCCTGAATAATCATTCTTCAAAGGACGATTACAATAATAAAAGATGCCATTTATTGAGTGCCTATATATCAGGCATTAATTCTGTACCAGACACTTGTTATATGTAATTGTCATTTCCATCCTTATAACAACATTGAGACATAGTTACTGTTCTCACTTTATAAATAAAGGCATATCTCAGAGAAAAAAATGTGTAATTCTCACAGTCATGTAACTACTAAGTGATAAAATTGGGGCAAAAAAATCAAGTTTTATCTGTCTCTGCTTTTAAAGCAGACACAAGAGATGGGAAGAGGGTAGCTTACTCAAAGGTCTGGTTGTGGTTTTTCTGGTCTATGTATTGAAGTCTATGTATAACAATAAAATGATTTTATACTTTGATGGGAATCATGATATATTAACAGGGATACTGGAAAAGAGACTCTTCCAGTATTACTTGTTTTTAATTAATTAGAGTATATATACATCATTGGTCATTGCATCCTGAAATGGACATAGAAATGAGAAAACATCTAGAAAAGAACATTACAAATAAAAAGATGAAAATGGTAGAAGAAGATCCTAAATAGAGAAATAAGGATTAAGGGATAACTTTGCTCAAATGTATAAAACAATATTATGATAAAGGACACAAACTAGTTGTTTGTCTTCTGCCACAGCCTCCTGAGTAGCTGGGACCACAGGTGCATGCCACCACTCCCAGAGGAGTGAGCCTCCACAGAGGACAAAAAAGGGAAATGAACTTAAATGTAATCATGAATATTCAAATAGATTTAAAAACAGACTGTTATAAGGATGAATAAATGTCACTACAGGCCAGCAAAACAGTGTGCAGAATTAGAATATGTTTTAAATCATATAATAGTAATAGCTAATGTTTGGATGCTGTAATAGCTAATGTTTGGATTTTTTCTGTGTGTCAGATACTTCTTACCAAGTGCTTTTACCTGGTATTTAATCCTTAAAACAGTCAAGTAAGAGGTACTGTTTTCATATGCCCATGTTCACATCAGCAAGCAGAGGTGGAGAGGTTAGATTCCCCAGAGCTGAGTGATGGAGCCAGGCCCAGCAAGTCTGAGCCCACACTCTTTTTTTTTTTTTTTTTTTGAGACGGAGTCTTGCTCTGTCACCCAGGCTGGAGTGCAGTGGCCGGATCTCAGCTCACTGCAAGCTCCTCCTCTCGGGTTCACGCCATTCTCCTGCCTCAGCCTCCCAAGTAGCTGGGACTACAGGCACCCGCCACTTCGCCCGGCTAGTTTTTTGTATTTTTTAGTAGAGACGGGGTTTCACCGTATTAGCCAGGATGGTCTCGATCTCCTGACCTCATGATCCGCCCGTCTCGGCCTCCCAAAGTGCTGGGATTACAGGCTTGAGCCACCGTGAGCCCACACTCTTAAGCACTGTACTGTGTTTCAGGTACTTTTCACTTGCAGCCAAAGAACAGATGACTTCACAGCTTTCAACTATGAATAATACGCACTAAAGTTGATAGTTACTAACTTTTTTCTCCCTGTTCTCTTCAAATTAAAAAGTTGTGGGGTTCTGTTTCTTTTACTATTATCAACCAATTTTACTGTTATCAACCAATTATTATCAATCAATGGTAATTTCTCTGTTTTCCTTTAAGCCTTTGTATGGTTTACTTCAAGCAAAACTTCAACTCATTACACATGCATATTTTGAAGAGAAGGATTTTTCCCAAATTTCCATTCTAAAGGTAACTTTATACCCCTCTATAGTGTTTGGCTGAAGATATGCTCATGAATCAAGTAAATATTGTCAGTAATACTGTGAAGGATAATTATTACCTTAAGAAAGACATTCTAATGTGAAAACACATTTGCATCAAAACACTGAAAGACTAGGAATCTGCGCAAATACTAAATTTAACCAAACTTTTTTTTTTTTTTTGGGGGAAATAATGACTACAAATAACTATAACTAACAGTAATGTTTCTCTTAGTGGATAATAGCCCTTTTGCTATGGCATTGCTTCTATAAATTTGCTTATCTTACTAATAAACTGCACAGTATTTTTATATATCAGGTTTCTGGTTCCTAGCTCCCAATACATAGACCAGAAAAACCACATGATTATTTTATCGAAAATGGATAGCATGTTTTCCTCAATGCCACCATTCATGTAAAGAATATGGATCTCTCATGGATTCTGGTGGGAATAGGACAGCTAGGGACTTAACAAGGGGCAGAGGGAATTTACACTAGGAATTCATACCACTATGTGAATGAGACATGCTCTAAAATGTAGAGGGAGAAAGGAATACCCTGAGTAGTTTTTCATACTCACTGCCCACATCTCTTCTGATACTGCTCATATCCAGAAGAGAAGAAATGAGAACTGGCAAGGTTGCAGAGAGGCTTGTTTTTAAATTTAGCGCCTAGCAGAACAAACTGCCTCAATTAAGAAACCAACTTTTTTTCTGATCAATATATTTCTAATTCAGATCTAAAATGATAATAAAATGTGCTAAGTTCAATCTATATTTTATAGGAACTTTATGAACATATGAATAGTTCCTTGGGAGGTGCTTCATTAGAAGGATCCCAAGTATATCTTGGTAAGTTAACTGACTTACAAGTTAAAAGAGATTCCTTCATTTCTATTTGTTTAGCAAAGTGAGTTGCATGTAAAACTTTCGTTAGAATTACATCTCTATATGGGATCTAAATTCTTCAACATTTGATGCTGTTTCTTCCTTAAGTATCTTCTTAGCCAGTGTTTATGCTGAGAAGAGTATTAGAACATACCAGATTTACAACTGTTAATGTACAAGGTAAATTTCTGCATTGTTGTTTTTTTTAGTTTTTTTTTTGAGGACAGAAATGCTAAATTATCATTTAAGAAATGGACAGCATTTTCTCACCCAGGCTGGAGTGCAGTGGTGTGATCATGGCTTACTGCAGCCTTGACCTCCTGGGCTCAAGCGATTCTCCTGCCACAGCCTCCTGAGTAGCTGGAACCACAGGTGCATGCCACCACTCCCAGCTAGTCATTTTTTTTGTTTGTTTTGGGTTTTTTGTTTGTTTGTTTGGTTTTTTTTGTAGAGACAAGGTGTCCCTATGGTGCCCAGGCTGGAATTTCTACCTTTTAGGATAGTAATGGAAGTTTTTTATTATTTTTTCTTTTCCTTGCATTAATGCTGACCAGCTTAATTCCCTGTCGTAACAGATGAAGCAAAAAGATGCTCAACTCTTTCCTGTTCTAAGATTCTTCGGGTTAGGGATTTGTGTTTAATTTATACTATCTTGACAACCCAGAATATCCATTGGTAGCCAAGGTATTCAATGGGCAACTCAATAAATATCCATTTTGTGATTAAAACTTTTTAATCACATAGTGGTTTATGCTCACTCAATTCCAATTTCAGCATGCAGTTGCCAACTGCAGTTTACGATTGCAATCCTCTGTGTAATGCAAACTATTGTTCTGCATAATATGAGGTCCTATTCTGAGAACATATTTTCTCTAAATTATTTTCTCTTGTACTGTGTTGTTTCAGGCAGATGATAGAAAAGACTGTGTTTCAGAAATAACAGCGTATGAAGTGCCATGACCAAAAACCTTGTTTAATCATTGATTGCCACTATAATATAAGCTATATCATTTCTAAACTTGTATAGTTTATGTTTGTAGAATGGGGAAATGTGTTAGACCTGCACTGTCCAAAACAGTAGCTACTAGCCACCTATAGCTGTCTATATTTAGATTAAAATTAATAAAATTTTAATAAAACTTAAGTCAGTTTGTCTCAGTTACTCATGCCACATTTCAATTGCTCAGTAGCCGCATGTGATTACTGTATTGGACAAGACAGGTTTAAAATATTTTCATCCTTGCAGAAAGTTGTACTGAACAGCACTGTATATGAGTATATGTGTACCTAATCAAACATTACATAAATATTTGAAAATTTGCATGTTCCTGCTTTTTTTTTTAATCTTTCTTTCCGTTAAGGGGAAAATAACCTTTCTTCAGTAAAAACATTACATTGTAGTCACAGTTTAGCTTTTTTATTAACATTGTAGGTCTGTCACCTCGAGATCTTGTCCTTCATTTTCGACACAAGGTATAGTACCTTATTTAAATAAATTTATGATGTACAGTACTAAAATGGCCAACACTGTTCTTAGTGTGCACATTTAACTGCCAAATTCAGTGTGCTAAATTGAATGCAGATTGTGGCATACCATGCTTTAGTTCTTCTAAGATGTGCTTGGCCTTATAACTATACAAAATTAAAAGTATTGGTAGTCCTTGTATTATAGAAATTTAAAAGAGCACAAATACTGTTTACTTCTTTGCAGGATAGGGTAATTTTTTCTATTGTTTTTGCAATTTCATCTATCATGAGATTAGAGTGGAAAGAAACATGGTTTGATCTTGCAGAATATTTTATATGTTGCCCTGAGAATGGAGCATTTTTCAGTAAAACATATACATCCCTATACCTTCTGATGTTTATTATTAAAGCAGATGTTGACTAGGATATAAACACAGATTATCCATTTAACAAACATTTACTGAGCACCTGCTTTGTGAACACTCTGGACATCCAGAAGTAAATTATTTATTTAAAGAGCAGGGTCCCCTTTAAAGAGCTTACAGATACTTCAATCAAAGATGGTACCACCCCTTCAAGAAAAAATCATTTCAGTTAGAGATTTAAGTGATTCTCACATTTAAGAGTACACAGGTAATGTTTCACTTCTCAGTATAAGTTCATAATGTTTCGTGTACTTTTTAAAGTGCTGTATTTAGTATTAATGATTATGGTTATGTTTTAGGAGGGGAAAAGATGAATTACAGACTTGAGTTTCTCATTTCAATACAACATTTTTTTTTCCCCTTTTGCAGGTCTTAATCCTATTTAAGCTAATTCTTCTTGAAAAAAAGGTATGATCCTAAGGGATGAAAGGAAAGATGCAGTATTTAACTTTTATTGACTTTTTTTTTTACATTATTTCATAAAATTGAAACTAATAATAAAGTATTAAGATACTTTTTGCCTATCATTGTGGTGAGCTGAAGCACATTTTCTTGTTCTCTGCCATAGAAATATAAATTCGGGGCCGGGTGCGGTGGCTCAAGCCCGTAATCCCAGCACTTTGGGAGGCCGAGACAGGTGGATCACGAGGTCAGGAGATCGAGGCCATCCTGGCTAACACGGTGAAACCCCGTCTCTACTAAAAAATACAAAAACAAACTAGCCGGGCGAGGTGGCGGGCGCCTGTAGTCCCAGCTACTCGGGAGGCTGAGGTAGGAGAATGGCGTGAACCCGGGAGGCGGAGCTTGCAGTGAGCTGAGATCCGGCCACTGCACTCCAGCCTGGGCTACAGAGCAAAACTCCGACTCAAAAAAAAAAAAAAGAAATATAAATTCATGCAGCTTTTCTGGAGGTAACAGAAAACTCAATTGTAAACTGACTTTAAATAAAAAGAACGTGTTGTTGGCTCACTTTAGATTTCAGGGTTGTGTGACTCAGTGGCTCCATAGTGTAATTAAGTGCCTAGGTTTTTTTCCATCTCTTTGCCCCACAGTACACAGTGCTAGCTTGTTCCAGAGCCTAGTTTCCCTGGTAGTATAGGGAACTGCCGACAGTAATTGGGTTATTTGCTTCCTCAATCATAACTGCCGGCAGAAATAATACCTCCTCCTAAACAATCTAATAAGAATTTTTGACTGGGCACAGTGGCTCACACCTGTAATGCTAGTACTTTGGGAGGCTGAAGCAGGAGGATCACTTGTGCTCAGGAGTTTGAGACCAGCCTGGTATACATGGTGAAAGAAACCCCATCTCTACAAAATATACAAAACTTAGCTGGGTGTGGTGGCGTGTGCCTGTAGTCCCAGCTACTTGGGAGGCTGAGTTAGGAGGATGGCTTGAGCCTGGGAGGTGGAGATTACAGGGAGCTGAGATCGTGCCACTGCACTCCAGCCTGGGAATACAGCCACTGTCTCAAAAAATAACAATTAAAAAAATAATAATTCTTTCCTTCAATTTGTTTGGGCCTGTTACAGGCCACACATGTGGCTACTCCTGTGGCCAAATACATGCTTGCCCTGATTGGCTTAAACTTGGGTTCCTGACCACTCCCTAATACAAAGGGATGGGTTTGCCATGATTGGCTTAGTCCCAAGGGCAAATCTGACCTACCAGCTATTGTTATACATAACATTTTATTGGAAATCAGACTCATTTATTTACTTGCTGTTTATGGCTGCTTTCACACTGTGGTAGCAGAGTTGAGTAGTTGTGACAGACCATATGGCCCACCAAGCAAAAATACTTATCTGACCTTTTATAGGTATAAGGGTGAACTATATAAAAAGTTCACCAGCCTTTGGTTTAGACTAATCAGGAGCCATCCTTGGATCTGGGCCAGTTTTATATACCGTATTACTGTGCCTAGAGGAGTAGGGGTGGAAAGAATATTGGGGAATCGACCATGCACAATATCCACTTTAGTTCACTACCTTAAAAATATTCCTTTGACCGAGTAATTCTCCTTTTAGAGATCTATTTTCCAAAATTAATCTGAACTGGACACAAAGCTCTAAGAGAGTCTGTCACAGAATAATAAATTATAAGTGAATAACTATTAGTTTATCTTGTATGTTGTATATAATTTCAGACAATAAAAAAGATACTAAGATGTTTTTATTGTTTTAAAGATTTTCATGGCATGTTAAGTGAGAAAAGTTTGTCTACAACATATCAAGCCCATGATCCCAATTTTATAAATGAATATATATTAATTAAAAAGGGACTGGAAGTAAAGGTATCAGCCTAGTTTGGCAAGAACATAGGTTATTTTTTTAAAGGAAATTTTTTTCTGTATCCTATTTTTCTGTAAGAAATATATATTCCTTCAGGCTGGGCATGGTGGCTCACGCCTGTAATCTCAGCACTTTGGGAGACTAAGGTGGGCAGATCACTTGAGGTCAGGAGTTTGAGAACAGCCTGGCCAACATGGTGAAACCCCATCTCTGCTAAAAATACAAAAATTAGCCAGGCATGGTGGCAGATGCCTGTAGTCCCAGCTACTCGGGAGGCTGAGGCAGGAGAATTGCTTGAACCCAGGAGGCAAAGGTTGCAGTGAGCCAAGATCGCACCACTGCACTCTAGCCTGGGTGACAGAGCGAGACTCCATCTCAAAATAAATAAATGAATGAATGAATGAGTATTCCTTCAAACAGAAAAAAAGATAGTTTTTTTTTTTTTTTAAATTAACCCAACATACTAGTGTGGTGTTTCAAAAATTTTTATTTAATTTCTAAAATTGTAACAAAATATACGTAACATACAATTTATCATTGTAACCATTTTAAGGTATACAATTCAGTGGTATTAAGTACATTCATGTTACGCAGCCATCATCACCATCCAGCCACAGAACACTTTGAATTCCTTTTTATTTTTTGAGACAGGGTATAGCTCTGTCACCCAGGCTGGAGTGCAGTGGTGCAATCTCAGCTCACTGTAACCTCCACCTCCCGGGTTCAAGCAATTCTCCTGCCTCAGCCTCCTGAGTAGCTGAGATTACAGGTGCGCACCACCATGCCTGGCTAATTTTTGTATTTTTAGTAGAGGCAGGGTTTCAGCATGTTGGTCAGGCTGGTCTCAATCTCCTGACCTTGTCATCTGCCCGCCTTGGCCTCCCAAAGAGCTGGGATTACGGGTGTGAGCCAGCTACCACGCCTGGCAGCTGTTATTTTTTTATTTTTTATTTTTATTTTTATAAGACAGAGTCTCACTGTCTAGCCAGGCTGGAGTGCAGTGGCGTGATCTCGGCTCACTGCAACTCTGCCTTCTGGGTTTAAGTGATTCTCCTGCCCCAGCCTCCCAGCTAGCTGGGACCACAGGCGTGCACCACCATCCCCGGCTAAGTTTTTGTATTTTAGTAGAGATGGGGTTTCACCCTGTTGGCCAGGATGGTCTCGATCTCCTGACCTTGTGATCCACCCACCCCAGCCTCACAAAGTGCTGGGATTACAGGCATGAGCCACTGCACCCGGCCAGCTATTACTCTTATATAAAGAATTTTTCCCTCTCTTTTATTTTTTATCATTATGGATGGCTTCATGGGTTTTCTAATTTGATTTTGATTGACTCCATTCCAGGTCCTTTTTTATATTTCTCCAGTGAATAAATTGGTGGGTGCACTGATGACTGTGTTATCCCTTTTTCCAGGTAAGAAAACAGCAGTATCTACTCTTTCTTTTGTTTAACTTGTACTGGAAGCTAAACTTAGAAGTAACATTTCAAAGATAAATTCATTAGGGTTATCCTTTCTATTTTAATATGACATTTGCTTTTTGGAAATAGGTTTCTCTTTTGTCTGGGTTTCCTTCTGTTCTTTGTGTTTTTAATTAAAATGTGTAAAAGCATAGCTTATTAAATTTTATAGGAGAGTCTACTAATAAAATATATAGCTCTTAGGTTCTTCCATATTATTATAAGCCAAGCTGTTCTTTAATATTGCATATTTTAGGCATGATTGAACATGGTCTCAGTGACTGTTCTCAGTATAGACCCCGGAAGAGTATGTCTGAAGATGGTGGACTTCAGGAAAGTAACCCATGTGCAGATGATTTTAATTCTGCATCCACTTCTGACGTTTCACATACCAACTTGGGAACTGTCAGGAAAGTCATGGCAGGAAACCATGGAGAAGATGCTGCCATGAAGACTGAAGAGTCTTTGTTCCAAGTGGAAGACAGCAGCAAAGGGCAGGAACACAATGATAACAATCAATATTTGAAACCTCCATCTCGCCCATCTCCAGATTCTTCAGAAAGTGACTGGGAAACTTTGGATCCTAGTGTCTTAGAGGACCCCAACTTGAAAGAAAGGGAACAGCTGGGATCAGACCAGACAAATTTGTTTCCAAAGGACTCTGTCCCCTCAGAAAGTCTTCCAATTACTGTACAACCTCAAGCTAATACGGGACAGGTAGTCCTGATACCAGGGCTCATTTCGGGTTTGGAAGAGGATCAGTATGGCATGCCCCTGGCCATCTTCACAAAGGTAAAGTGCAATATTTTTTACCGAATTCCTTAAAGAATTTGAAAAATCCTTTTAGAGTTTAACTTTTGAACTTTTGGTATTCAACGCATTTTCAGATAGAAAATTTTCCTTGAAAACTGTAAAATATATACCAGATATATAGTACTGTGGCATCTGTGACCATAGTATAAGTCTATAGGGAAGTATATAGGGGATTTTGATTGGTAAATGTTTTGAAACTTAGTAGATATGAGTCATATTCACAATCAGTCTCTTGGGTCTATTTTTAATTATTCAGGTTTCTCCTTAAAAAAAGAATTAAGGAAGTTCAGACAGCCTTGACTGCGCTCAATAAATACAGGCACGCCTCGGAGATACTATGGTTCAGTTACAGAACACTGTGATAAAACGAGTCTCAGGAATTTTTTTGTTTCCAAAACTTTGAGAGGCTGAGGCCGGAGGATCACTTGAGGCCAGGAGTTTGATTAGACAGATGTGGTAACTCACACCTATGGTCCCAGCTACTTGGGAGGCTGAGGTTAGCAGGCTCGGTTGAGCCCTGGAGGTTGAGGCTAAAGTGAGCTGTGATTACACCACTGCACTCCAGACTGGGCGACAGAGGGAGACTCTATTATTTTTTAAATAGTAAATGTTTATTATTTAAAATTTAATAATTATTTTAAAAACACAACAAAGTGAATAAAACTTAATAATTATGTTAAAAGCACAATAAAGTGAAATACAGTTAATAAATCATTAATTTTAAATTTATTTAAATATAAATGAATAAAAATCCTTAAATATAAATGAATAAAAATCCTTTGTTGTCATTTCAACAACATTCACCACATCTTCTTCACTAGCAGCAGACTCCATCACAAGAAACCACTCTCCTTATCCCTAACAAGCAGCTCCTCATCCGTTCAAGTTTATCAGCAGATTGCAGTAATTCAGTCATATTTTCAGATTCCACTTCTAATTCTAATTTTCTTGCTGTTTCCACCAAATCTCCCCCAAGGTCTTGAACCCCTCAAAGTTATTCATGAGAGTGGTATCAACTTCTTCCAAACTCCTGTTAATATTGATATTTTGACCTCTTTCTGTGAATCACAAATGTTCTTAATGGCATCTAGAGTAACGAATCTTTTCCAGAAGACTTTCAATTTACTTTGCCCAGATCCATCAAAGGAATCACTATCCATGGCAGCTATAGCCTTATGAAATGTGTTTCTTAAATAATAAGATTTGAAAATTAAAATGACTACTTGATCCATGGGCTCCAAAATGAATGTTGTGTTCATAAGCATGAAGATAACATTAATCTCCTTGTACATCTTCATTAGAGCCCTTAGATGACCAGGTGCATTGTCAATGAGCAGTAATATTGTGAAAGGAATCTTTTTTTATTTTCTTCTGTGTAGTAGGTCTCAACAGTGGCCTTAAATATACAGTAAACCATGCCATAAAGAGATGTGCTATCATCCAGGCTTTGTTGTTCCATTCTAGAGCACAGGCAGCAGATTTAGCATAACTCTGAAGGGCCCTAGGATTTGGGGAATGGTAAATGATCATTGGCTTCAACTTAAAGTCACCAGCTGCATTAGCCCCCAGTAAGAGTCACCTTGTCCTTTGAAGCTTTGAAGCCAGGCATTGACTTCTTCCCTACCTACAAAAGTCCTAGATGGCATCTTTTTTCCAGTAGAAAGCTGTTTTGTCTTTATTGAAAATCTGTTGTATTCAAAATCATCAATGACCTTAGCTAGATCTTCTGAATAACTTGCTATAGCTTCTCCATCAGCACTTGCTGCTTCACCTTGCACTTTTATGTTATAGAGACGGCTTCTTAAACATGGTGAGCTAACTCTGCTGGCTTCATACTTCTGCATCTCCTCACCTCTCTCGGCTTTCATATAATTGAGGAGAATTAAGGCCTTGCTGTAGATTAGGCTTTGGCAAATGTTCTCTTTGGTTTGATCTTCTATCCAGACCACTCAATCAAACTTTCTGCATATCAGCAATAAGGCTGTTGTTTCACTTTCTTATCATTTGTGTGTTCACTGGTTAAAAAAAAAAAAAAAAAAAAAAAAACCACTTTTAGTAGCACTTTTAATTTCCTTCAAAAACTTTTCTTTTGCATCGACAACTTGGCTAACTGGTGCAAGAGGCATAGATTTCTGTCTCAGCTTTCGACTTGCCTTCTTTACTAAACTTAATCATTTTTAGCTTTTGATTTCAAATAAGATGTGAGACTTTTCCTTTTACTTAAACACTTAGAGGCCATTGTAGGGTTGTTAATTGGCCTAATTTAAATATTGCTGCATCTCAGGGGATAGGGAGGTCTGAGGAGAGGGGAAGAGACAGGAATGGCCAGTCAGTGGAGAAGTCAGAACACACACAGCATTTATTAAGTTTGCTGTCTATGTGGGCGTGGTTCATGTCACCTCAAAACGATGACAATAGTAACATCAAAGATCACGGATCACAGATCAGCGTAAGAAACACAATAATAAGGAAAATGTGTGAGATATTGTGAGAATTACCAAAATGTGACAGAGGCAGGGAAGTGAGCACAGGCTGTTGGAAAACTAGATGATGGTTGCAGGGTTGCCATAAACCTTCAGTTTAGAAAAAGCACAATAAAGTGAAGTACAATAAAAAGAGTTGCCTATATATATCAAAATACTACAATTTTAAAAGAGAAAAGCTTAGATGTCTAACTTATATCACTTATAAGTGAGGTAAGTTATAGCCAATAAGTATACATATATATTTACTAAGTATACTTAATACATACACTTATTAAGTGTACTTATATTAGTAAACTTCATTTGAATATAACAGTGTTTTGGCTAATTGTTCTAACACTATTTTTTAATCTTTTTATAAAAACCAGAATGTATTTGAATTTTTTAATGACTTAAACACAATATAGTAAATCAAATTGAATCTTTAATTCACAGTCTTCTCAGGATATCATTTCTTAATGTCAGTAATGCATTAAGATGAAGCAGTCAACTTCACTGGGTCAAAAGTTACACTGGACTGGACATAGTGTCTCACACCTGTAATCCCAGCACTTTGGGAGGCCGAGGCAGGGAGGATTGCTTGAAACCAGAATCTAGAAACCAGCCTGTGCAACAAAGCAAGACCTCATCTCTACGAAAAAGTAAAATAAATTATCTGGACACGGTGGCATATGACTATAGTCACAGCTACTTGGGAGGCTGAGGCAAGAGGATCTCTTGAACCCAGGACTTTGAGGCTGCTGTGAGCCATGACTGTGCCACTGCACTCCAGTCTGAGCTTCCAAGTTTAGAGTAAGACCCTGTCTCTATATAAAAATAAATAAAGTTACACTGATGCCAAGACATATTCTGGAAGCTACATTGTTTGGATGTTTTTTTCATCCTTTGCAGAAAAACTTTTATTGCTATTTGTGAATTTTCAAAGTAGAGCAGAAAAAAATTTTTTTTTTATTTCTTATTCTACAAGTACAGTTATCCCTCATTATTCATGGGGGATTAGTTCCAGGAACTTACCCCATACCAAAATTCGAGAATGTTCAAGTCACTTACATAGAGTGGCATAGTGTTTGCATATGACTTGTGTACATCTTCCCACATATGGTTTTTCTTTTTTTTTTTTTTGAGACAAAGTCTTGCTCTGTCCCCCAGGCTGGAGTGCAGTGGCATGATCTCGGCTCACTGCAACCTCCACCTCCCAGGTTGAAGCGATTCTTCTGCCTCAGCCTCCCGAGTAGCTGGGACTACAGGCGCCCATCACTATGCCCAGCTGATTTTTGTATTTTTAGTAGAGACAGGGTTTCACTATGTTGACCAGGCTGGTCTCAGACTCCTGATCTCAGGTGATCTGCCCACCTTGGCCTCCCAAAGTGCTGGGATTACAGGCATGAGCCACTGTGCCCAGCCTCTCCCGTATCCTTTAAATCACCTCTAGATTATTTATAATACCTAATGCAATGTAAATGCTATGTGAATAGTTACTATGCTAGGGTTAATTTTGTATTATCATTTTTCTCAATATTTTTAATCCAAGGTCGGTTGAATCTGGTATGTGGAACCCATGGATGTGGAGAACCAACTGTATTTATTGCCCTTCCATGACCCAGACACCATACTAGATTCTGAATTCTTGTCATCTGTGATCTTGCAGTCTACCATGAAAGGCAGATGTACCACCTTTTCAGTTACTAGAACAAAGTATTCTGTTTTTCCCTGAATACTGTCTGGTATTTATGAAGTAAAACTTTATGTGGAAAAGAAAGATGGGTAATGTTGGCTTGAACAATGTATTTATTTCCTCTCCTATATTATTTGATAAATTATTTCTGGGTTTACCCAGCTTTGCAAAAATGTACTTGCCCAGAGTCATTGTTGGTGAACAGTTAATAGAGAATGCCATCTTTGTTCATTTTGTAACTTGCTTGGGATTCTGAAATTATCTTAACTGATTTCACAATTAAACCAATGCAGTTTCTTAAAACTGGAATTTAAGAACTTGGGGAGAAAACTCGGGTTTCTCAGACTACTGGTAAAGCAAGTAGCCACAAATTGTGGGCTTTCTGAGCTGTGTTATGACTTCCTATACCTTTCGGAGCCCTGACTTTGCTGTTTCGCCCACCTGCCCTCTAATTTTTACTATTGTGAAGATATCAAGAGAGAAATTAACTGGAGAGGGATTTTGGTTTTGTCAGGTTGCTGACAAAGCAATTTAAAGATGTATTTTGTGTCTTGTCAATAAAGCATGTTTAGCGGAGTATTAGATTTGTGTGCCGTATACAGTATCAGTATTAAATATATGATGGGCTTACTAACGTCCCTATAAAATATTTGTCTTTTTGGTTTTATGTTTTTTGAGTGTTTGGATGAAAATCTAATTTCTTTAATCACAGTTTTAAATGGCAATGCTGACTTTTTCATGTCAGTAACTTTGGAATATGAAATATTCTTAAAACCAAATTGTCTTTAGGCTTTTTTCTCTTGAAGATCTTAAAATCCTTGTACAGAATGAATTAGGTTAGCAAAACATTTTGAAAAGTAATTTTAGAAATAGCTGGAGAGATGCCTGGGTGCCTGGGGAATATTGCTGAAGTAGAGTAGTTATCATATGAATAAATGGAAACAAATTTCTACACAATAAAACAATTATTTCCGGAAGAAAGTCTCCAGTTCCCCGACTTTCTAGTCCTCTCTCTGGTACATGAACTTGCCTGAGGTTGATGCCTTTCATGTCAGTTTCAGTGAGGAGGCTTACTATGTAAATGCTGTGGATACTAGCTTCTAAAATATACATGCACCTTTCCTGAGAGCTGATTCAGGAAGTGTAGAGAAGAAACGGGTGCTAAGGAAGAAGAGGTGGGGCTGGAGGCAACTGTGGGGTAGGCTTCCCATAGGGTGATGGGAAGGTAACTGGGACACTGAAGGAGAAGTAGGAAATTAGAGGATGATTTGGGCCTGTGTAGTATTTATGCTCTGCTGCTCCATCACTTTCTAACCAGAGAAACATTGAAGGGGAATGAGGCAAGTGGAATAAAAGATAAAGAGGAAGATACAGTAGCTATTTTCTGATGTGAAAAGACAATCCTGAGGGCTTTTCTTCCATTCTTCCCTGATTTTAAGTCTTCCCATCTTGTTACTGAAAGTGTTCTAGAATTGGCTGCACTTTGGAGCAAAGTAGTTAATGGAGGACTGGCCAGAAACGACTGAAGCCCTTGGAGCTCGGAGTCCCACCTGCCTTAATCTCACGCGTCAGCTTTCTCCCTCTTCTAGTTATGAGATTTTTGCCATTATTTAGTAAAAGTAGTTGAGTCACTATAATGGAACTCTATTTAGAAATAACCTCAATGCGACCAGGCTCGGTGGCTCACGCCTGTAATCCCAGCATTTTGAGAGGCCAAGGCGGGCGGATCACCTGAGATCGGGAGTTCAAGACCAGCCTGACCAACATGGAGAAACCCTGTCTCTACTAAAAATCAAAATTATCTGGGTGTGGCGGTGCATGCCTGAAATCCCAGCTGCTCGGGAGACTGAGGCAGGAGAATCGCTTGAATCTGGGAGGCAAAGGTTGCGATGAGTGGAGATCACGCCATTGCACTCCAGCCTGGGCAACAAGAGCGAAACTCCGTCTCAAAAAAAAAAAAAAAGAAAGAAAGAAATTACCTCAATGCAATTATTGTCGATTAAAAAACTTTGAAACAGCCAAGGCAGAAGAATCACTTGAGCTCAGGAATTTGAGACCAGCCTGAGCAACACAGTGAGACCTCAACTCCACTAAGTAAAAATTAAAAGATTATCTGGGGCCAGGTGCGGTGGCTCATGCCTGTAATCCCAGCACTTTGGGAGGCCCAGGCAGGTGGATCACCTGAAGTCAAGAGATCAAGACCATTCGAAGGTTACAGTGAGACCACTGCACTCAAAAAAAAAAAAAAAAAAAAGAAATTAGCCGGGTGTGGGGGCATGTGCCAGTAGTCCCAGCTACTTGGAAGGCTGAGGTGGGAGGATCACTTGAGCCCAGGAGGTCAAGACTGCAGTGATCCATGGTCATGCCACTGCACTCCTGCCTAGGCAAAAGACCAAGACCTCATCTTAACAAATAATTATTATTTTGTAAAAAAAATTAAAAATAATTTTTTTTAATCTTTTTTTTTTTTTTTTTTTGGAGACAGGGTCTCACCACTCTTGCCCAGCCTGGAATACAGTGTTGCAGTCTCGGCTCACTGTAACCTCCACCTCCCGTGCTCAACCGATCCTCCCACTGCAGCCTCCCAAGTAGCTGGGACCACAGGCGCTTGCCACCATGCCCAGCTAATTTTTTGTAGAGATGGGGTTTCATCATATTGTTCAGGCTGGTCTTGAACTCCTGAGCTCAAGCAGTTTGCCCACCTTAGCCTTCCAAGTAGCTGGGACTACAGGTATAAGCTACCACACCCAGCCAAAATAATAATGTTTAAGGCTAGTCAAATGAAGCACTGGGGGTCGAGAATAAAAATAGAATTGTTTTCAATTTTAATTTTTTAAAAAGTTACCTCAACCTGTAGCCAAATAAATGTGACTTTTGGCCAGGCGCGGTGGCTCACGCCTGTAATCTCAACACTTTGGGAGGCCGAGGCCGGTGGATCACAAGGTCAGGAGATCGAGACCATCCTGGCTAACATGGTGAAACCCTGTCTCTACTAAAAATACAAAAAACATTAGCCAGGCGTGGTGGTGGGCACCTGTAGTCCCAGCTACTTGAGAGGCTGAGGCAGGAGAATGGCGTGAACATGGGAGGCGGAGCTTGCGGTGACCCGAGATCTCGCCACTGCACTCCAGTCTGGGGGACATAGCGAGACACCGTCTCAAAAAAAAAAAAAAAAAAAAAATTACTTTTAGTGTTTGAGAGATAGGGAAGATTATTTCATATTATTTCATTATATAGGAGGATAGTGTTCTGTTCTGCTGCGTTTTAAAACTTTTTTAAAGAGCAGTAGCCGGCCGGGCGCGGTGGCTCAAGCCTGTAATCCCAGCACTTTGGGAGGCCGAGACGGGCGGATCACGAGGTCAGGAGATCAAGACCATCCTGGCTAACATGGTGAAACCCCGTCTCTACTAAAAAATACAAAAAACTAGCCAGGCGAGGTGGCGGGCGCCTGTAGTCCCAGGTACTCGGGAGGCTGAGGCAGGAGAATGGCGTAAACCCGGGAGGCGGAGCTTGCAGCGAGCTGAGATCTGGCCACTGCACTCCAGCCTGGGCGACAGAGTGAGACTCCATCTCAGAAAAAAAAAAAAAAAAGAGCAGCAGCCGTTTCTTTGTTTGGCTTTTACTGTACCTGGTACTCTTTAAAAAAAACACACAATTGCCTCACCCAAAAGATGACTTAATTTGGAATTCCCTTAAGTTTCATTTTATTTGTAACTTTATTTATTTATTTTTGAGACAGAGTTTTGCTTTTCACCCAGGATGGAGAGCAGTGGTGTGATCTCAGCTCACTGCAGCCTTGACCTCCTAGGCTCAAGGGATCCTCCCACCTCAGTCTCCTGAGTAGCTGGGACCACAGATGCGGGCCACCATACCCGGCTAATTTTTGTATTATTGGTAGAAATGGAGTTTCACCGTGTTGCTCAGGCTGATCTCAAACTCCTAAGCTCAAGCAGTCTGTCCCCCTTGGCCTCCCAAAGTGCTGGGATTACAGACATGAGCCACCACACCCAGCAAGTAATGCTACAATTGTAAAGCTATTTTGAACTATTTTAAATACTTTTATAAATATGTAATGCTTCCACATAGTTCAATATTTGAAAGATTCCAAAGCATCGCTAATAAAAAGTCTCCCTTCCATTCCATCCCCTGCTATCCAGCAGCCCTCTCCAGTGGCAGCCAACATTGTCACTGTCTTACCTTTCCTTCTGGGGGTATTCTATGCAGAAACAAATGCATATTTCCCCTCCCTTTTTACAAATGGTAGCGGAATGTGCCCATTTTTGCCCTTTATTTTTTATTTATTTTATTTTATTTTTATTTATTTATTTTTTTTGAGACAGAGTTTTGCTCGTCACCCAGGCTGGAGTGCCGTGGTATGATCTCAGCTCACTGTAGCCTCCACCTCCTGGTCTTTTCAAGCGATTCTCCTGCCTCAGCCTCTTGAGTAGTTGGGATTACAGGCACCCGCCACCACGCCCAGCTCATTTTTATATTTTTAGTAGAGACAGGATTTCACCATGTTGGTCAGGCTGGTCTCAAACTCCTGACCTCAGATGATCTGTCCTCTTCAGCCTCCCAAAGTGCTGGGATTACAGGTGTGAGCCATCGCGCCCAGCCCTTTTTTTAATTTTTCTTTTTTCTAGAGACAGTGTCTTACTATGCTGCCCGGCCATTCTCGAACTCCTGGGCTCAAGCAGTCCTCCTACTCTGGCCTCCCAAAGTGCTGGGATTACAGGTGTGAGTCATCATGCCCAGCCCGCTTATTCTTTTGTTACATCATATTCTTTTTTTTTGTTATTTTATTTTGAGACGGAGTCTTACTCTGTCGCCCAGGCTGGAGTACAATGGTGCTATCTTGGCTCACTGCAACCTCCACCTCCTGGGTTCAAGCGATTCTCCTGCCTCAGACTCCCAAGTAACTGGGATTACAGGTACCCACCACCATGTCTGGCTAATTTTTGAATTTTTAGTAGAGACAGGGTTTCAGCATGTTGGCCAGGCTGGTCTCGAACTCCTGACCTCAAGTGATCCGCCTGCCTCAGCCTCCCAAAGTGCTGGGATTACAGGCCTGAGCCACCACATCCAGCCCATAATATTCTTTGGAGATGAACATCATCGCTTTTTATGACTGCAGGTTCATTGTATGGATGAACATTTATTAGTCCCCTATTCATGAACAGTTTGGATTTGAGTTTTTTGATATTGCATTTATTTTCATAAATATAATATCACACATGATATATTTGTAGGATACTGTAGGATAAATTACAAGCAGAATGCTGGGCCAAAAGGCATATATATTTAGAAATTTTTAAGGGATTTTTAAACATTTTTTAAAAGCTTCGACCTTATTTTTTTAAAACATACTTTTTAGTTTTGTTATTATTATGAAATATAATACTGATTCTGCATGAGGACCCTGGGTTGAGAACCTCTATGCTGAGCATCTCTAATGCAAAGGCATGGATTTATTTTCACTGCTTCTGTTAGTTAGGGTCTGATCAAGCAACAAAAGACATTTTCAAGAGTAAGAATATAACCAAATTACTAGATATATATTCCAACTTATGGAAGTCTTCCCTTTCATATTAAGTATTTAACAACCACCTGTGAAGTTACACACAAAGCGCTCTCCTAGTTGCCATAAAGAATATCAAGTTGCAAAGGGGCTATCTCCTGCCTTCAGAGAGATTTGTCTCATGATGTAAACACAACATTGTCCAGATGACGTAATTCTGTGTTTTAAAAAGTGATGAGATGTAAAAAAAATCTTACAGAACTTGAGGCTGAAAACAAGTTCAGGGGCTCAGTGAGTCTGCGTTCCTGGCTGTATGTACAAGTCATGCCACTTGTTGAAAACCTATTCTGATTTAGAATCTTCCAGCAGAAATTGCGTATCTTCCTTCAGTGAAGCATTCCAGTGTTCACACCTGCACTCTCAGGAAGTACGCTGGATTTTTTGTAGACTTAGATGCCTGCTGCAGTTTAGCAATTCCACTGCAATTTTTGGAGCAGTGCTGTTTTCAAATAAAATTCATATGGAAATTAATTAAATACACAAATACTGCCAGTGTCATTTTTGCTTTAAATATTTAGTAGCAAATACCTTGAAATCTTTTTGCATGATTTGTAACATAGTACAGTATAACAAATGCTATGCAGTACTTTGCTGTTCTCCTAATAGTGCTTTGGTGGTTATGTGCAGATGCATGTATTTTAAATTTTTAACAGCCTTCTACTAAAAAACGTACTTATTAACTGGCTTAATGCTTCATTTCCTAAATGAAAAGGTTCAATTCATTAGTTACTGTAGAGGCTTTTAAATTGAATGAGAACAAAGTGATCAAGAAAGACAACCTTCATATTAAACCACCTCGCCAAGATTTGACCATTCATGGAGACAATTAGCTAATCATTAACTGGACTTACTGTAGTCAAGACTTGAAGTTCCCCTGGAATATTATTTTATTGAGTCAAAGATTAGCTGACTTACAGACAGGGCAAGAAAGAATGGAAGTTTCTTTTCCTACTGTTAGCCCTCTAAGTTTAAAGAGAAGGGTAACCTTTTACTTTTCTGATATTTTCTATTACTCTTCTAATTCATAGGGATATCTGTGTTTGCCTTACATGGCATTGCAGCAGCATCATCTTCTCTCCGATGTCACCGTTCGGGGGTTTGTTGCTGGAGCTACTAACATCCTTTTTCGACAACAGAAACACCTCAGTGATGCCATTGTGGAAGTACGTTTATGTGTGAGTGTGTGTATTTGGCCCTGCTCATCCCAGTTTTCCTTTCTTAACTACAATTATGAATATATAGTAACAACACTAGTAATGATAGTAACTGCATACTGCATGCCATGTATTCTAAGTATTTTATGTGTATTAACTGGTCTAATTCTCGTAAAAACAGTCAATAGAACTGTACTATCCACATTTTATACCTGCAGAGGCTAAGGAACAGAGAGATGAAGTGATTTGTACAATATCAAACAGCCAGTAAACGGGTAAACCATGATTCCAACCTGGGCAACTGGGCCTACCACTACCTCACGATTTTTAACATGTGTGTGTTGTTTAAGCAATTTCAGTCCTTCTAGCCTGTTTAGAATGCTCTTGATACCAAGAAGGAAGCTAGGAATAAATATTTGACATCAATATATAAGAAATTTAAATCATTTATTTTACAACTAAAATAATCTTTTTTTTTCCTCTTTTTTTGTTTTTTTTGAGGCACAGTTTTGTTCTTGTTGCCCAGGCTGGAGTGCAATGGCACGATCTCAGCTCCATGCAACCTCTGCCTCCTGGGTTCAAGCAATTCTTCTACCTCAGCCTCCCAAGTAGGTTGGATTACAGGTGCCCGCCACCATGCTTTGCTAATTTTTTCTATTTTTAGTAGAGATTGGGTTTCACCATGTTGGCCAGGTTGGTCTTGAACTCCTGACCTCAGGTGATCCACCCACCTCAGCCTCCCTAAGTGCTGGGATTACAGGCGTAAGCCACCACGCCCAGCCTGAAATAATTTTTGAAAAATTTCATAAGGCTCGGCGCGGTGGCTCACACGTGTAATCCCAGCACTTTGGGAGGCCGAGGTGGGTGGATCACCTGCGGTCAGGAGTTCAAGACCACCCTGGCCAACATGGTGAAACCCTGTGTCTACTAAAAATACAAAAAAAATTAGCCAGACAGACATGGTGGTGTGTGCCTGTAGCCCCAGCTACTCGGGAGGCTGAGGCAGGAGAATCGTTTGAACCTTGTAGGTGGAGGTTGCAGTGAGCCAAGATTGCACCACTGCACTCCAGCCTAGGTGACAGAGTGAGACCCTGTCAATCAATCAATCAATCAATCAATCAATCAATAAATGGCCAGGTGCAGTGGCTCAAGTCTGTAATCCCAGCACTTTGGGAGGCTGAGGTGGATGGATCATGAGGTCAGGAGTTTAAGACCAGCCTGGCCAACATGGTGAAACTCCGTCTCTACTAAAAATACAAAAATTAGCTGGGCATGGTGGCAGGCGCCTATAATCCCAGCTGCAGCTACTCGGGAGGCTGAGGCAGGAGAATCACTTGAACCCGGGCGGCAGAGGTTGCAGAGAGCCAAGATTGTGCCACTGCACTCCAGCTTAGGCGATAGAGTGAAACTCCGTCTCAAAAAAAAAAAAAAAAAAAATTCAGCCACACTAAGGTTTTTGTAGTTTCTGACAGAACGTATGAAAACATGTTTCTTGGGCGAATGGTTATAATATAATGAAAGTTCAGGATTCAAAGATGTATTTATTATAATCCCAAATTTGAAGAAGAAAGAGTATATACATTTTCCAAGACAGGAGGATATGGATGGGAGAACCATGGAGCTGCTTCAACATTATTGGTTACATTCTAGTTCTGTAGTTGGTTGGTGGGTTCATAGGAATTTCTTTTATTATTATACTTCAAAACTAACCTGTAAGTTACATGTATTTTTTAGTATGCCAAATACTACATAATAAGATATTCTAAAGTATCTGGCTGGGCATGGTGGCTCACGCCTGTAATCCCAGCACTTTGGGAGGCCAAGGCGGGTGGATCACAAGGTCAGGAGGTTGAGACCATCCTGGCTAACACGGTGAAACCCCATCTCTACTAAAAATACAAAAAATTAGCCTGGCACAGTGGCGGGCGCCTGTAGTCCCAGCTACTCAGGAGGCTGAGGTAGGAGAACGGCATGAACCTGGGAGGTGGAGCTTGCAGTGAGCCGAGATTGCACCACTGCACTCCAGCCTGGGCAACAGAGCAAGGCTCCGCCTCAAAAAAAAAAAAAAACCAAGAATATTCTAAAATATCTGCACTCAAAAGAAAAAGTATTTAAGGAATTACATTTGTTAAATGTGTTCATTTCTGCTAGTGAAATAAAGGTGATTTTTACACGTATTTCTATGTTTTCCCAAATATTTGCAATCTATGTAATTTTATAGTTTAAAATACTACATTTATGTGTTATTTTCTAAAAACAGAAAGTGAACATTTTATAAATAGAAAGAAAACTTCAGTGTACAGACCTCTTTCTTAGACTCACCTTTTGAGAATGCTATTATTCATATTTTTTATTTCCAGCTCCACCTTCCCTGTAGTTACTCTGTAAAGTGTGGCATGGATGTCTGCGTGAATGCCCAGACTCTGACTTGTACCTGGATACCCTCTAGGTAGAAGAAGCTCTGATCCAGATCCATGATCCAGAACTCAGGAAGCTGCTTAACCCAACCACTGCAGACCTAAGGTTCGCAGATTACCTAGTGAGGCACGTGACTGAGAATCGGGATGACGTCTTCCTAGATGGCACAGGCTGGGAGGGAGGTGACGAATGGATCCGGGCCCAGTTTGCAGTCTACATTCATGCCCTGCTGGCTGCCACACTGCAATTAGGTAAGAAACCATGCAGAGCACACAGATACTGTTTTATTATAATTTTTCATTTTGTAACATTTATGAGGTTTTGGATTGCACAATAAATACATATTCCTTGTAGAAAAATTACCAGTTATTCCCTCACACAGAGATAGCCACTTTTAACATCTTGAGTACTTTATAGCCTTGCAGATCTTTTCCTATGCATGTATTTTGGATTTTGGTTTCATGGTACTTTTGGTGGTCCTTTTACAAAAATGGATCCCTTTATACGTGTTTTCTGAAACTTTTTATTACTTTATAATAGAAACATGTATCAACATAACATGAACATACATCATCACTTTTACATGGCTGCGTCGTATTCTGTGTTTGGCAGCTGTTTATGAATACTGTCTACATGTTTTTAAGACGTATAAAGGGAGAAAGAAGAATATAAAAAATAGAAATCATTGAAAACCGTGTTGTAAATGATTAAATCTTCAAATTTATAATCCATTCTAAAAAATATTATTATTCCTATTAAAGGGTTAAAATGGGGCAGGTAAACATGGGCTTACTCCTGCATTAAAACTCTCTCATTCCCCTTGGGAAAAAAATATATAAATAGTGAAAATGGAGCTCTACAATGAGATTTTCACATTGGACATTTGGCAAATATTCATTAGAGTTGTTAGAAATATGTTGAGCTTGTGTTTTTGTTTCAGTTAACCATTATTTTTTAAATTGTGATGAAATACACATAGCATAAAATTTACCATCTTTACGATTTTTAAATGTACAGCTCCACAGTGGCATTAGATACATTCACATTGTTGTATCAGTAGATTTTTTAAATCAACACCCACCACCACCACCACCACCACCACTGCCGCCACATGCTCCCAGGTTAGTTGTTCACAGTGCGTGTAAGGAGTTTTAAATCAGGTTTCAGGAGAGTTTTTCATTTGTAAAAGATAGCTGAGGAACAAGTCCTCATTAGTTAATGGGATATTTTTAAATGTTTGCCACCACTACCAGTATAGCAGCTGAGACACCAAAATTAAATCCTTTAACCCCAAATCATTCAGTAATCTAGAAAGAAAACTTCAGTCCCCACTGTCATGTAGCTTAATTAATTTGCTTTTTTAAAAATATTTGCCCAGGAGGCTGTAGGCACTGAATAATAGTAGCTCACTTTTTTTTTGAACATTAAATATATGCAGGGACCAGTGTTCTGAGCACTGTACCTCTAGTAATTCATTTCATCCTCACAGCAATCCTGAAGGTAGGTACCTTGTCATCACCTTTTACGGAAGAGAAAATGAAGCTCACAGAGGTTAAATAGCTTGCTCATCCATCTGATAAGAGGCTTAGGCGGGATCTGATCCCAAACAGTTTGGCTTAGGCCCATATTCTTAACAAGTAACAAGGTCAAATGAGGAAATTCACCCCAATGAACTGCTTGAGTAACGTGTTCTTAGAACAACTTCTTTATGCTGTGTATAGAACTGTGTATCTCATTCATTTCCTTTCCTACCAACAAAAGGTTGTTTTCACTTTGTATTTCACCTTCAAAGCAAACAACATGCAATTAATATATGAAGTAATAGCCATTTTTATCAGTTTTCCAAACCATTTCTGATCTTCCAAGTGGAGGAAACACACATGGATACTTTCCAATGGTATTGATAAAGCTGAAAACTTTATCAGTTTTCTGTATATTCTTTTAAGTCTTTTTTTTTTTTTTTTTTTGAGACGGAGTCTCACTCTTGTCGTCCAGTCTGGAGTGCTGTGGCGTGATCTTGGCCCACTGCAACCTCCATCTCCCAGTTTCAAGCAATTCTCTTGCCTCAGCCTCCTGAGTAGCTGGGACTACAGGTGCCCACCACCGCGCCCGGCTAATTTTTGTATTTTTGGTAGAGATGGGGTTTCGCCATGTCAGCCAGGCTGATCTCGAACTCCTGACCTCCGGTGATCCGCCCTGCTCGACCTCCCAAAGTGCTGGGATTACAGGCATGAGCCACCGTGCATGGCCTTTTTAAAGTGTTTTTGACAGTGAAATGCTAGGAAATTCAAGAATGAAACACCAAATAGACAAAGTCCAAAGAAGAGACCATCATGACTGAAAGAACCACTTTGTGTATTCATTCTTAATCTCTTTTTTTTGTAGAAAAATGGCATTTATAAAAAAGTAGAAAGATATCCCAATTGCCTATGCCATGCATATAAACCAGTATATTTATTCACTGTCAAGCATATAGTTTTTGATTAATTAATAATACTGTCCTCATAATGGTAAGGAGAACATGGAAATATTTTGGAGTTGTAAGGAACCTTGGAAAATATCTGGCTCAACCCTCTTATTTTCCAGTTAGGAAAATGAAGTTCTGAGTGATTCAGTGACTTGCCAAAGGCCACATAGCTCCTTAACAGGATTTCTGGAACTAGACCCAAGTTTCCTGACATCTGGTAGGCTATCTCCCCCAAATATGGGAGGGCAGGGGGATAAAGTCGTTCCTTTACCCTTTTTGGTTGTAGTCTTCACATCCCTGAATGGCTACAGCCCAGCTCAACTTCTTTCAAATATTTACTTGACAGATAATGAAAAGATACTATCGGACTATGGGACAACTTTTGTTACAGCATGGAAGAATACTCACAACTACAGGGTGTGGAACAGCAACAAGCATCCAGCACTTGCAGAAATAAATCCAAAGTAAGCGCATCCTCTGAAGATTGTAGTACATAATGGTTGGTTTACAAGTGCCCAATACAAAGAAAAATCTATTTTAACTTTGATATTGTCAATATCTTCAAGAATCCCCTTAAGTAGGTCATAAAAAGGCTCCCAAATATAGAGAAACAGCTTAGAAACTGCTTCCATATTCAGATTGTTATACAAAAAGCATGAGCATTATGGGAAGCACTGACATTTCCCTGGCTCTCGATGTGATTCAGAGAGCAAGTCCCTGGCACTCGGTGATGCTCAGTACACAGTGATTCTTCTCTCTTTCCCTGGAGCTGTTCTTTACCAGAATGGTTCAACAAGATAGAATCCTAGTAGGAAATACCACTGGTTTACTGCATGCGTAAAACTAGGAGGCTATTTTAAAACATGACGTATGCGAAACCAATTAAAGTTAATATCTGGGGCTGGGCTCATGCCTGTAATCCCAGCACTTTGGGAGGCCGAGGTGGGCAGATCACCTGAGATCGGGAGTTCAAGACCAGCCTGGCCAACATGCTGAAATCCCATCTCTACTAAAAATACAAAAAAATTAGCCAGATATGGTAGTGGGCGCCTGTAATCCCAGCTATTTGGGAGGCTGAGGCAGGAGAATCCCTTGAATCCAGGAGGTAGAGGTTGCAGTGAGCCGAGATCACGCCGTTACACCCCAGCCTGGATAACAAGAGGGAGACTTTGTCTCAAAAAAAAAAAAAAAGTTAATATTTGGATTCCTGGATATATGGTCAGACCTGGTTTCCACATCAGACTCTAAGGTTCAACAAAACTTAATACCTGCTGCAACACTGAATGTTGATGATGAAGGCTTTATCCCACATAGGCATAAAAGGCCGTTGATTAAAGCCATTATGAAACAATAACATTTGTGTGTGAATACAACAGAGAGCATCGAAGGAGATCAGTTGATATAGTGTATATAGGAACTTGTTTTCCAAATTAAAAGATAAGGCCTGGCGCAGTGGCTCACACCTGCAATCCCAGCACTTTGGGAGGCTGAGGCAGGTGGATCACAAGGTCAGGAGATCGAGACCATCCTGGCTAACGATGTGAAACCCTGTATCTACTAAAAATACAAAAAAAATTAGCCACGCGTGGTGGCAGGCGCCTATAGTCCCAGCTACTTGGGAGGCTGGGGCAGGAGAATGACGTGAACCCGGGTGGAGCTTGCAGTGAGCTGAGATCGCGCCACTGCACTCCAGCCTGGCCGACAGAGCAAGACTCTGTCTTAAAAAAAATAAAATAAAATAAAAATTAAAAAAGATGGTGTGGTTTTTCATAATGATACAAGCATATACCATTTTCTTTTTTTTTTTTTTTTTTTGAAACGGAGTCTCACTCTGTTGCCCAGGCTGGAGTGCTGGTGTGATCTTGGCTCACTGCAACCTCTGCCACCCAGGTTCAAGCAATTTTTCTGCCTCAGCCTCCCGAGTAGCTGGGATTACAGGCACCTCCCACCAGGTCCGGCTAATTTTTGTATTTTTAGTAGAGACGGGGTTTCACCATCTTGGCCAGGCTGTTCTTGAACTCCTGACCTCGTGATCCACCTACCTTGGCCTCCCAAAGTGTCGGGATTACAGGCGTGAGCCACCATGCCCAGCCAAGCATACACCATTTTCATTTGAATTTTAAACTTCTCTGTGAGGAACAAAAGTCACCTTTGTACTGACTACCATATTATCTTGGGACTAGAGTTAACTTTTCTAATGTGATTTAAGATGTGCTAGAAAGGATACTTTGCTGCACACACACTCACACACACCCGATATTGAAGCCATAGCAACCTGGGGAAGTATGTGCATGAGTAAGGTGGTACACAGAGGGTTTTGGGTAACATGTCTGTTAAGCTTTGCATTATGCATCAAGAAAAATAACCAAGGAGCTGGGCACATTGGCGTGTGCCTATAGTCCCAGCTACTTGGGAGACTGAAGCGGGAGGATTACTTGAACCCAAGGTTTCAAGGCCAGCCTAGGCAACATAATGAGACCCCATCTTTTAAAGTAAAAATGACTAGGTTCAGCACCAATTTTGGTGAATTTAATCATCACACTTGGCTGTAGCAGAAACCTATATTGCCATTTGACTATAGTAAAAACAGCAAATTAAAAGGCAAAACCATTTTAATAGTATTAAATGAAAGGGCTGAGTTCAAAGTGTTCTCCCTCACTGACTACAAAGTCTCTATTCTCAACATGCTGAAGGGAAACAGATGTGGAGGAGCAGGATGGCACTCACAGGGTGGCACTCACAGGGTGGTGCTGGGAAGGCAGGTCAGCCTTGACTGTCCAAGCAGTCAACACACAGAGCCATCCCAGTCTCCTCCCTGGGCCCTGCACTGGGAGGCCTGGTCAAATCTTTATCTGTCACTACATCTGGTGCTTTTAACTTGAACCAGCTCTATAGATGTTAGTACAGGTCCAAAAAAGCCTTAGCTGAAATGAGTTTTAAAAGGATTATGAAATGGTGCTTAGAAGAACATGTGAAGAAATTGAGGCTATTTAGATTGAAAAGAAGGCTGAAGAATGACTTGTTAACTAAAATATATAGGTAGGGAAATCACGCAGATATGATAGTGCAGGCCAAGGGAGAACTTCCCTTTCATCCTCTGAAGGGTCACTGGAAAGTCAGCTGACAAAAGGCAGATTAATAGGAGAAATGGCATGCAAATTTATTAATGTGCATGAGGGAGAGCTACAGGGTGACTGGATTGTGTACCCAGCTTCACACTTAGCAGCCCTCAGAGAGAATTGATGGTAAACGTTTCTTTCAGACCTTTAAAGGTGCCAGACACTCAGTTCATCTTTCCTGTATCTTGATACTGGAGGGCCTCAGAGCAAACCAGGCTGCATTAATGCAGATTTTCTCCACAGATGCAAATCTACCCCCAAAAAGACAGCTTTTCAGTTATGCTTGCATTTCCAGCCCTTCTGAATAGCCATCTTGAAATACATCAAAGAGGTATATTTTGGGGTGAATAGTTAGTTTTCTTCAATAGCAAATTTTCAACGTTTTTACCAAATTAAAAATAACAAATGCAGCCGGGCCTGGTGGCTCACGCCTGTAATTCTAGCACTTTGGGAGGCCAAGGTGGGTGGATCACGTGAGCTCGGGAGTTCAAGACCAGCCTGGGCAACATTGTGAAACCCTGTCTCTACTAAAAATACAAAAAATTAGCCAGGCATGGTGGTACATGCCTATACTCCCAGCTACTCAGGAGGCTGAGGCAGGAGAATCGCTTGAACCTGGGAGGCAGGTTGCAGTGAGCCGAGATTGCGCCACTGCAGTCCAGCCTGGGTAACAGTGAGACTCTGTCTCAAAAAAATAAAATAAGAAATGCTAAACTTCTGTTGTTATCAGAGGGTGTCATTTAGAAATATTTCAAACTAATTATAACTTTCGAGAAGTATGAAACCCTTTAACTCTTAAAGATTAGGGAAGGTAGCATTCTAACTTAACAAGCAGCAGGCATATTTCATCCCTTAAATATAGTCATTCCAGAACATAGAGAATGATCAAGTGATGTGTCAGTATTTCAATCCTGTGATTCAGGAATCTAGGAATAAGAAGTGTTACATATGCTTACTTTGGGCCATGAAGAGTAGTTTGTTGTCATTTGAAGAACCATTAATTTTATAAGTAGCTATAGATTTTACTAGGATCACTTTCTTTGTTACACCTTGACAGAGGGACTCCTGAGATAAGAATTGGATATTGACCCCTCCATTTTATGTGGTCAAGTTGCTTGATTTTTTTTTCCTACTGCCTGTATAATTGCAGAATGCCTGATTTATATATATATATATTTTTTCTTTTAATATAATGGAAATAGGGAAGTCTGAATAATGTATTTTCTTACAAAAATAACGATATTGCTGGTTTTTTTTAAGACCTGCCTTTTGAGCTGCTTTTCTAACAGAAAGTAGAGATTTTGTTGATCCATCCACAAATATTTGCATAACCAATAGCACACATTTGTAAGACGGCCAGGATCAAGGTATGATCTATGACCATGTCCTAAAACCAGTGACTCACCTTGACTGTCCTGGGGAGCTTGTAAAAAATGTTGATGCTTGAGCCCCACCCAAGACAGACCACATAAATTAGAATGTCAGGATAGCACTAACACAGGCTACACACACACACACACACACACACACAAAACACATAACACACCTGTTTTACAAGTGAGGAAACTAAAGCTCAGAGGGGTTAGGTAATCTTTTCTGGATGTCATCATTGTAAGTGGAGAGCTGTGATCAAAGCCAAGTTTCCTGATACTAAATTCAGCACTGCCACCCAGCTGTGTCGTCCATGAGAAGTTTACTAATATTTTCTTGTGATAACTCTTTTTTGCAGCCTTCTTGGTAAAATACTGATAGTTTAAATGCAAACTTTTTTTTTTTACAGCCATCCATTTCAAGGCCAATACTCAGTATCAGACATGAAGTTAAGATTCTCACAGTAAGTACTTAAAGAAAATACTGGGAAAATTCTTAATTCTGAATTTATGCCATGTGTTTCATTGCTATTTGGGGATTGTTTTTCTCTACTTGATAGACTTATGCTTCAAATAGTAACCAAATATGTGCATAACATTCTTTAGCTCAGCGGTGTGTTATGTTTCAAAGTGAAAACACCGCTCTTCATAGAGGATGGTGTGAACTAATAATAGGATTTACCATTTTTATTTTGGTGAAGTGCTTTTAGCAAACCATGGCTGTCAGAGAGATGTAGCCAGCCATACATACATCCTTATGTCCTCACCACTTTTTGGTTCATCTGTATGTTCTTCTCATGTATTCTGAAAATGCACATGCTTAAAAGGTTAATAAATTCATAACAAATAATTTAGCTTCTTTTCTCAGTAATTCTAATTTGGGATGGTTACAGAGTGATTATTGTGTGTGTGTCTACATGTGTCTGTATGCATGTGTGAGATTTTTTAAAAATTGTACTTAACACTTCTTTTATCTTTTACCCAGTTCTGTTCAGAATAGTGAACGTGGCAAAAAAATTGGAAATGTCATGGTCACAACTAGCCGGAATGTTGTGCAAACAGGAAAAGCTGTTGGTAAGACATGCCTTTAGCCAGGAACAAATTGGAATCACAACACATCCATTTTCTATCTTTAATATGTAATTGATAAAACAAACATAAAGTTGTAAAGATGTGTGTTATCACATAGTAATACGAGAGTTTTTAAAATTTTTGTCCTATTCATTTGAAAAATTCCAAATTCCAAAAGGTCAAACTCCATTACATCTAATAGAGAGTGACAGAATTTTCTGATGAAGTCACTGTTTTGTTACCAAGATTCAAGCTTCACCAGAGTTTTCTTCCCCCATTCCCTGTGCTGTCCACAGTTCTTTATAAATGGCAGAGACTCATAATAAAAGTAGGCATTAGGAACTACTGTCCTCTAAGGTAGTATTACACAATAAAGAAAATGAAGCCAACAGTTGGTTTTTCGAAAAGGTCAACAATATTTATAAAATCTTTACAGACTGGTAAAGATGAAAAGAAAGAAGATACACATTACCAACATTAGGGATGAAAGAGGGACATTAGTGTAGCTCTTACAGAAATTAAAAGAACAGAAAATAGGGGAATATTGTGAACAACTTTATGCTAACAAATTTAACAACATAAATGAAATATACAAATTCTTTTAAAAATTCGCATTACCGAAACAGTTGCAAAAAGAAAATATGAATAGCCCTATTATCTATTAAAGAAATTGGGCTGAATGCAGTGGCTCATACCTGTAATCCCAGCACTTTGGGAGGCTGAGGTGGGAGGATTGCTTGAGTCCAGGACTTCAAGACCAGCCTGGGCAACATAGTGAGACCCCATCTCTACAAAAAAATTTGAAAAGTCAGTAGGCATGGTGGTGTGTGCCTGTAGTCCCAGCTACTCAAAAGGCTGAAGTGGGAGGATTGTTTGAGCCCAGGAAGTCAAGGCTGCAGTGAGCCATGACAGCGCCACTGCGCTCCAGCCTGGGTGACAGAGCAAGAGTCTTAAAAACAGAAAGAAATTGGTTGTGACTTTAAATGAAAAGCCTTGCCATAAGGTTTTTAATTTAAACCAGGCTGCCCAGGTGGCTTCAGTTTGAACTCTGTCAAATGTTTAAGGAAGAAATAATACTAGTTTTACACAAAATCTTTAAATAAGGTAATACTCCCCAACTCATTTGATGAGGCCAGTATTAATATCAAAGTCAGACAAATGGTAGCATGTTCTTCTGCACCTAGCTTTTTTCGCTTAAAATATTTTGAATATTGTTCCACATCAGTTCTAAAATTTTTCATTCCTTTTCTATATTTTTAACTTTTATTTTGATGTAGTTTCAAATTTGAACATTGCAACAGTGCAAGAAAATCCTAGTTATCTCTGATTCACCAATTATTTACATTTTGCCCCATCTGCTTTGTCATACAATGTGTTGTAAAAATAGGGCATTACTACTTCCCTAGCTTCTGAAAGAGGTTGACTAACCGTTACTGAACACAATTCAAAAGCCCCAGAACTAGGTAATCTTTGTGTAGGGGTTCTTATATCCCCAGTTTTCTGAATACCTAGAGAGAGACAGAAAACTCTCCAGACTCATTGGTAAAGACAAACACAGCACACACAGCACTACCACTATGTTAGTTTTATTGCAAAGGAATGGAATTTAGCACACAAACATTTATTTCCAAACAATATGCCTTTGACTTATTTTGAATTTTTATTTTTTAATAGAAAAACTATGCTATATTATAGATACATTATTATACATTATTACTTTTTAGTGATGCTGCTACTGATAGTTAAATTCTAAAGGCAAATCTCTTCTATACTTTCCTCTCCAAGAACAGTGGGAATGTATTAGTCAACTTAAATAATTTCACTTAGCATCACCTTTTTTTCTGAGACAGGGTCTCACTCTGTTGTCCAAGCTGAAGTGCAATATAGTGCGATCTTGGCTCACTGCAACCTCTGCAACCCCGGCGGGATCCTCCTGCCTCAACCTACCAAGTAGCTGGGACTACGGGCATGTGCCATCATGCCTGGCTAATTTTTCTATTTTTTGTAGAGAGAGGGTTTCGCCATGTTTCCCAGTCTGTCTCAAATTCCTGTCGTCAAGCTAACCGCCCGTCTCGGCTTCCCAAAGTGCTGGGATTACAGGTGTGAGCCACCATGCCTGGCCTAACATCAACTTTTGAGATAATGTTCTATAAAACACAATAGACCTGGGGCAGATAGAGCTCTATACATCTTTGCTTAACGTAACTTCATTTTAGATGACAAAAGCACATTTCCCTAAAACAACCTAACCACTCTTCCCTGTTTAGGTGGTTATTGATTATCACGTTGGTATTTAAGATACACAAAGCAGTTTGACTTTTTAAGCTCTCTAATAATTCTGATACATAGCCAGTGTTGTTAGCACTGAGGGTATTAAAGAAACAGTGTACTTTCAGAATGCTTAGGCAAGTAGGCTCCTATGCTAAAACATCATCTATTTTTCCTTAAGACTTTCCCATGGAAAGGGATTGTTTTGAAATTAAAAACATAAATGATATTTTGGCTACTATTAACATATTGGTGTAGTTCTAGTGAATTAACATTTATTGGCTGGGCACAGTGGCTCACCCTCTGATCCCAACACTTTGGGAGGCTGAGGCAGGAGGATCACTTGAGCCAAGTGTTTTAAGACCAGCCTGGGCAACATGAGACCTTGTCTCTACAAAAAACAAAAAAATTACCCAGGTGTGGTCACACATGCCTGTGGTCCCAGCTACTTGGTAAGCTGAGGTGGGAGGATCACTTGAGCCCAGGATGTCAAGGCCGCAGGGAGCTGTGACTGCTCTGCTGCACTCTAGCCTGGGCGACAGAGCAAGACGCTGTCTCAAAAAACATTTAAAAATTTTTTTTAATTAAAAATGTATTAATTATGTTGGTCTTTCACTGTCTTGTAACAAAAGTTAAGACATTTTTCCTTTTGTTCTTCTCCTCTCCATCCAGGCCAGTCAGTTGGAGGAGCTTTTTCCAGTGCAAAGACAGCTATGTCTTCATGGCTTTCCACTTTTACCACTTCCACCTCCCAAAGCCTCACTGAGCCACCGGATGGGAAGCCTTGAGCAGGGCGTCAGAAGCTGCTATTGCTTTCTGAGGTTTAAGTGTCCCCTGTCTGTCTGCTGCTCCCAGGCTGTTATCAGCCACAGATCCACAGCAGGGGACCGATGTCGAACTGTTTACATGGACGGTTGCTCTAAGTGAATGTTTCAGGATGCCGAAATGATGAAATCACAGCCATAGCAGGGATGGCTTTCCAGGTTGGGGTTTCAATTGACTACTTTTATTTCAGTCTGAGCCTGATTAAAACATACAGTGAACCTTCTAATGAATTTTGAGTTCTGATACTGTACATTGGTTTACTTTAGAAGAGTTTTTACTTATGTAAATTTTGTTCTGTTTTGGTGTTTGAATATCTAGATGGTCATTGTAATTTATACTTGCTAAAATTAATTTATATTACCATTTTCTCTAAAGTTGGCCTTAAAATGTTCTTATAAAGTGAAGGGGTCACACAGTTGGGCCTTTATTATTTTGCTGAATTCTATGATGATATTTTTGCTTTCTACCCACAAAACATTTATTAATTCACTTCCTCCCAAACACATGAAAGTCAGGGGTGGTAGTTCTGAGGACTGGGTGTTTTATGTTTTTAGTTTGTTCTTTCCACATCCTTAAAAACTTGCTTTCAGACATCAAGGAGTATCACTGTGCTTTCCTCCTCTTTATAACCGTGCAGGTGGGAGTGCAGAGTGATGGTTCAGTGATACTGAAGCAGTTTAACATGAATGTGTCTGTAGGGCAATACTTTCAAAGACCTATGTGTTTATTTTTCAACCACAGTCATGTTGCAGTCTTTTACAAGCACTTTTTTTAATCCAGAGTTTGTGCCATCTGTTTCACCTTTTTTGTAGCGGGGACAGGGTCCCGCTGTATTGCCCAGGCTGGAGTGCAGTGGCGCCATCTCGGCTCACTGCAACCTCCATCTCCCAGGTTCAAGCAATTCTTGTACCTCAGCCTCCCAAGTAGCTGGGATTATGGACATGCACCACCATGCCCAGCTAATTTTTGTATTTTTAGTAGAGACGGGGTTTCGCCATGTTGGCCAGGCTGGTCTTGATCTCCTGGCCTCAAGTGATCTGTCTGCCTCAGCCTCCCAAAGTGCTGGGATTACAGGCATGAGCCGCTGCGCCTGGCCTGTTTCTTTTTTAAACAGTTTTCTATTGGGTGTTTGCAGACCTACAGCTTTTCTCGTAGTCTTAATTCTTCATAAAGCTTTTCAAAGCACTTAGTCTTCTACTTCCCTAACTGAAAGTCCTCCTATAATCAATCCCTACCCCCTTCTATAAGTATTTTAAAAGAAAAGCAAGGTGACTGTATTAAATAGAAATCTCATCTTAGTTTATATTCATCAAAGTAAGAGGCAAGAGAAGAAAACTGCAGCCTTGACATCTGTCATCTGAGAAAGGACATCTGGTTTCATGTTAGGTACATACATGCATGTGCGTGCCATCTACTGATGATCTGTACACAGCTGGACCTTGTGTGTTTGCCATGCTCAGCTCTCATTTGCTTTTCAAGGAGACCTGGGATGGGTGTTCTCAGAGAGTACTTACAGGGAAAAGACTGCCTTTTCAGTAACAAAGGATACTTGGGAAATACATTGTGAGTATGATCTATCCCAGATTGCTGGGGAGTTAAAGGAGGGCACTGATTATATTTGGTTTATTCCTCATGAAATGTTTAAGAAGTAAATGCTCCCAAGGCATTTGAAATGAACATAGAAACATAATCTAAATATCTCTAAATTTTCCACTTTGTGTTTTCTAAACACAAATTGTATTACTCATTTGAGCATAACTCAAGAATTCAGCAATGATAAACTGAAGGGCTGAATGTGAGAACTCCATTAATTCCACTTCTTCCAAGAAAGTTAACCTCAGGAAATACTGTTTGAATAGAAGAAAGTAATACCAAACAAAACCTTAAACAGTACTCTAATCTTTTTGTGCTGAGACTGAATTCATTCTAACATCTTGTTGTTTCTCAAGGACCACATCATTCGTTGGAGCATGATAGTGTGATTTGTGTGCAATTGTTACCTCTCAGCTGCTGAAGTTCACACTTCAGGGATCTAGGAGCCCTGTGAGGGGTCATCCAGCGAGATGCTGATTTGTCTTTCAGCTGGTATGGTTTCTATGATCGGGGTCAACTCCCATTTCTCACCCTTCAAAAGCAGCCCAGCTCATGCTTTGGAATCCACTGAAATAAAAATAGTTACATCAAGTTTAACTTTCTTTAATACCACTTTTTCCCCATTTGAATATACACTTTGATCGGACTTTCTATTAACATTTCTAGCTAACAGTTTGATTCTTAGTGGTCACTTTACTGACTTTCAACATAAGTATCTCAGAAAATACAGCTTTCATCATAGAAATGGTCAAAAGACCATAGCTATATTTCCTTCAGGCTCTAGGAGGTGGAGTTTTTCAAGGAACACTGGCCCTTGTATTGTTGGCAGGAGCCCCAGGGCAGTTCGCACAAAGGCAGGAAGCCTCACCCCTGGTCCTGTGACCCCCCCACATACTTCAGGCTTGGATTCTAGGCTCCAAGTGGCCAGCATAGAAGCAGCAGCCTCTCTCCAAACCCTGGCTCTGTGAGCCATAGGAGCCACCACTAGGCCATCTTCTGACACAGCCCTGGTAAAGGTGTGTGTGTTGTTGGCCAAACTTACCCCAGTGCTTGCTAAGGCTTGTGTGTCTAAGAACTGAGTATTTGTACCTAGGTGTGAGGGAACCAGGGTCAGCCAGCCTTTTTCAGATGTGCCAGGCACACACACTACATCAATGTCTTGGTGGTGGCTTCACTGCTATCCAGGTGACTTAAAAGTTTGGAAAATGTCCCTGGTATACTTCAATTCCTACTAGATATTGTAATGACAATGGTGTAGGTAAGGAAGAGAGAGTTAAAGCTACCAGTTGTGGAACAGAAATAGTTGCATGTCCAAAGGCGGCTTAGAATGATTGTGCATTTGCATTTGGCTCACATAACCAGCATGAATAGTCTCTTCCCAAATCCGTTAGCGATTACCCCCTGGCCAAGCACAGCCCTAAAACAATTCTCATCCACTTTCCTGTTAAGAAACACAGCAGCAATATACTTTGGCAGCAAACCAGAGCATATGATGTGACTTGCTCAACCTTATCTTCCTTTCCAAATTGTATATGAAGCGTCTGATGTTTTTTAGAATAATTTCCTTTGGAAAGCCAAGGAGAAAGCAAATTCGGAAGAGAAGTGAGAAATTGTTGCCTGGCTGAGGAACAAGGTGCTTAAAATCTGAATGAAAGTATTTTGAGAGCAGTAGTTCATGTGCTAAGGGTTATAAGAATTCTTTTAGAAAGCAGTTAGAATGTTACTCTGCTAGTTACAAGTTTTAAAGTCACGCTATAGCATTATCGCCCTGGTAGGTAGGTTTTGTTATTGTTTTATATTTTGTGAATAAAAGTTTTGTAGAAGTTACAGCTAGTGGTCTTTTCCCTCCAGAGCCAGTGATGAGTGTTGGAGCACTTCAGCTCTGGAAGGGGTGAGTGTTCTGACCTTTAACCACATGAACTTAACCTGTGTCAGCAGTTGCGGAAAGTAGCCTGTTAGAACAGCAGCTGCTAAGCATTGCCTGGTATTTTAGTGGGGAGATGGTTGGGACTTTTAATGGCATCAACACTTGCATGCTCTGAATCTTTGATCAGAGATGAGGTGCCATTCGTGGCATTTCCACCCCGTCTCGTGGTAGCCTTTAAAAGTGGTAGAAGATGCTACCCTAATTCCCTGAGGATGATGGTCATTCCATGCAGCGTAATGTGCCGCGAGGAGTTTTCTCATTCCAGTTCTTTGGACTTCGTAACATTGGAATTGTTTTTCCATAATTTCCGGCATTCCATAAATATTTGTCAAGGACAAAGAAAAGGAATGTGGATGTTTATTCTTTTCATATGAATGACTTTGTACACATGACTTCCTGCTTTCATTATGAAGGAGGGAAAACTAGCTTCCTTATATGGTAACTCCAAAGTTAAAAAATTGTGCATGTCTGAGGGGTTGAATATATTTTGTAAAACTCTAAATACATTTGTATTTCTGTGCTGTCCTAAAGTTTACCTTTTTACTTATATGAAAGATATAGAAACTATATATTTAAATCATGTAAATGGAACAGTGTAGGGGGTTTTCCCGATCTTATTTTTCATCAGCTTCTCACACCCATGTAGTATGCTGCTCAGATTTTTTCGTGTGTGCAATATGAACATTTGAACATTTCAGTCAGGTACTGAGCCAGAAAAGGTAATTGAAGTTTTCAGAAAGCTTCTGTGCTTAGAAAATATTTTGTTTTCTTAAAATAATAGTATTTTGTAGCTGGAAGAATAAGATCAAGGCTTACATGTTTCAGGCCCCTTGGTCACTGGTTCCTGAATTTAGGAAACATTGGATTAATGAGTTGGTGAAGGCATTTAGTGGTTACAAAAATAGTTTAAATATTTACAATTAAAGGCTTTTCACAAACCTTTTCTAAGAAAATTTAGCTGAGAAAACTTAAAAAGTTTTCTAAGGAAGTTTAGCCCGTGGCACATGTTTTGATCAGAAAGGTATTTTCTCTTTGGTAGTTTTAAAGTTTGTACTAGTTTTTTTTTTTAATTGTTAAAATTATAAATCACGTCTAATCATACTGAATTGTAAAACTTCTATTGTATCTTTATTTTAAGCGTAAATGAGAATAAAATGATCCTGTTCGCCCTGCCTACAGTTGAACTTGACCTGTCCTTCTAGAAGTATCCTGTGTGTTGTCCATGTGGTTTCTGTCCTCCTTCACAGTTCAACAGCAGCTTCATTTATTAAGAAACCATACAGAATGAACTAAAGACTCATGACTCATTTACTCTCATTTTGACATCACTTTGACGGTGGTCCCTCAGCTTTCAAGGCGGTGAGCTCTGCAGGAAGAGCCCCTTAGCTTCTATGGAATGCTAAGTGCAGGGAGCTGCACAAAGTATCAAGCAGAGCTTGGTCACAAGATAATGTCTCATTAGGACATTGTCCCAAGCAACCCATTTTGCACCTGGACCGATAAGTGTCAAGAGAGCCCTTGATATTTCCACTGAGGACTCCGGGCACATTTTCATGTGTACATTCATGTACTGGGTTCCCTTACAACTGTTCCACAAAATGGGCTTTGGGATGTGCTTCAAAGAAGAAGGGAACAAACTTCCTTGCCCCCTGGGAATGTGTGCTTCCTTAGTGCTGCTGCAGGGTTGAGCTGAAGTTACCAGTGTTCTTTGATGTGGACTGAGAGCCCTGGAGCTGATGGCATAACTTGAGGACAGTGGAGCTGCTTCTACTCAGGGAAAGGAAGGCATCTCCTTCCCTTTGCAGATGTCTCCCTCAGACTGAGCTCTGCTGTGGGGGTGAGATGGGTCCCCTATCACCCACCAGGGAACAGCTGCCCACCCTTCATTCTGATAGGATAGGAGTTGCAGTTATTTAATCTGGTAACATCTGGAAGGAGTGTGATTGGGGAGCCTATTCTTTCCAAGGAAAGTTCTTTCTATTCTTCATGAAGGGCTTCTCTCTGCCTCAGGTAATGTACACAGGGTTGGGGAAGCCGCTGCAGCAGGACTGACCTGTCCAACGTCACCATCAACAGATCCTCACGTGGCATGCATAGACACTTTGTATGATCATGAAGATCAGAATGGTCGCGTTGTGTTCTTGATCCCATAAACACCTGCCTTTGGAACCACTGACATCCCAACAACGTAATTAGGATTCAAATGTTTTTAAATGTTTCATTGGACTGGGCTGCAATCCTGGAGCACACAGATGTAGGCCAGGCCTGAAAAAATGATGAAAGCCACTTAATGAAATGCTGATCATTGTTGAGGGCAAGTGATGGGTTCATAAGGGCTTCTAAGACTATTCTGTTTGTGTATGTTGGAGAATTTCCATAACGAAGAGTTAAAAACTACTTGCTAGCCATTAAACAACTTCATTACCCATGAAAAGGCACCAGTTCCTGTGTGGCGGACCCTGAGTGCCTGACTTAGGAATTGGCTTAATTTCGTAGCTTCTCCACAGAGGCCCTGGCCTCCATAAGCCCCTTTACCAACTGAAACCTTAGCTGCTGTTGTTGCCTTCCCATCCTTCTAGTTGTTGGAGGAGCACTACTGAGAGAACCTGTAGTACATAGTAATCAAAGACCCAGCCCCAACCTCTCTTCCTACTGAAAGTCTTCCCCAGGCTACTCTGAGTCCTTTCTAATACCTGAATTCTTAGGGGCCAGTGGCTCATGCCTATAATCCTGAACACTTTGGGAGGCTAAGGCAGGAGGATTGCTTGGGCCCAGGAGTTTGAGACCAGCCTGGGCCACATAGGGATACCTCGTATCTACAAAAAATTTTAAAATTAGCTGAAGGCCAGGTGCAGTGGCTCACACCTGTAATCCCAGCACTTTGGGAGGCTGAGGTGGGCAGATCACCTGGGGTCAGGAGTTCGAGACCAGCCTGACCAACATGGAGAAACCCTGTCTCTACCAAAAATACAAAATTAGCTTTTTGTATTTGGGCATGGTGGCGGGCGCCTGTAATCCCAATTACTCGGGAGGCTGAGGCAGGAGAATCGCTTGAACTCGGGAGGCAGAGGTTGCAGTGAGCAGAGATCGAGCCATTGCACTCCAGCCTGGGCAACAAGAGTGAAACTCCATCTTAAAAAAAAAAAAACTGAGCTGGGCATGGTGGCATCTTCCTCTAGTCCCAGCTACGGTGGGGGTGAGGGGGTGGGCGCAGGTGAGAGGATCACTGAAGCCAGGAGGTCAAGGCTGCCGTGAGCCATGACTGCACCACTGCCCTTCAGCTTGGGCAACAGAACGAGACTCTCTCTCAAAAAAATAAAATAATAAAATACCTGGATTCAGTACTTACTGAGGACTATGTAAAGCGGTGCTTCCCAATCTTGGAGATTTGCCATACAGTGCCACACATAGTCCCTGACACGTGCAGTTCCTGATCCCATGGACCTTGCTGTCCAGCAGGTGGGGGTGGGCGGTCCCTGTAGGGGGGAGAGTGCTGGGTGGTGGGTGAGCAGGAGTGGCACCAGCAAACCACTGCGGGTAACTGCTTTTTCACAGGGACCAATAAATGTCTCTTCCCCTGAGTCCAAGTTGAGACCTGAGGGAGAGTTTTCCAGGTGAGGTGGGAGTGAGGGGAAAGACCACAAGATGTAAAGGGCTCCAGGGCCTGGCAGAGCAGCACAAGCAAAGACTGGAAGCAGCGCGGCTTGAGGGGATGTTTTCTGGAGTGGCCGAAACCGAAATGGCAAGGAGGACAGGCTAGAGATGAGGTCAGGAAATAAGGCCATATCTGGAGGAGAGCCCTGTCAGCCCACGGACAGGGGAAAGCCTTCAAGGGTTTCCCACAGGCGGGTGGCAGGTTGGCTGGGTGTTGCCTGTGGAAAGTTCTTTCAGTCACGGGTACCACTGCTTCTGCTTTGCCCTTTGCTGTAAAGCTAGTGATGTTCCTCAGCTGACCTCTGAACTCAACCACCGCCCCTTTCCCTTCCTCACTGGCCTTCCCAGTTTTCCACTGACTTTAAATCGCATTTGCCCCAAACACAATAAAGCCAAGAACAAAAGTCTGTGGCATGGCCCTCAGTCAAAAACCAGTTACTGCGAGAACAGTTTTCCCGATTTCCCCAGGCATTCGGTCCGTGGAGGTTGTTGATGAAAAGAACCTGTCAAGTGATGGTGTCCCTGCCAGGAAGCCAAGAGCAGAGAGGGCACTGGAGCATCTGTTCCATTACTCTCTCTGGCTAAGTGGAGACCCAGGAGACATGTGGCACCACTGCTGTGGTGACATGTTTAAACTTGGAGAAAACCCGCTGTTTCTTCATGTCATTTACAAGCAGGAAGGGAATCATTTATACATTCAAAAAGCCCATCTGCCACTAACATCTGGACTTTCAATTATATTAAATTCATGGAATTATTTTTTCTGATAAAATTTTACCACATTCATGCTCTCAGGAATGCTAAAGTTAAAAGTGGGACAATGGAGAATTTCTGAAGTAGGCTGTCCACCTGCCTCCTCAGGCTCTGCCCTAGAAAACCGTTACTTCCTAGAAACCATGGAGACCAAAGCAAAATTACCCCGTCCTTGGCTCTCACATCCTGAATTGGTTCTTTGTACAGGATCATCCATTTAGAAACCAAAGCTTCTGTGGCCTTGATAAACTACTCACTCTCGCTAAATACTTTCCAAATGGAAATTCCTAGGTAAAGTTTTAACAGATGAAGATGAATTTTTTTGTGTGTTACCCATTTTATGGTCATTAAAACCACAAGGTCAGCAGGACTATAATTTTTAAATCTTATATATTTTATGACCTTTAAAGTGTGTTTTTTCATTAGTGACAGAACCCTCACTTTGACACTCAAAGTGGAAATCATTTTTATTTTGAATGTGGTTAATTCCATTCCTTTGAGCACCTGGGTTTAATCCTTAGAATTTTCTTTTGAGACCTTGTTGGAAATGAAGGATAACTAGTCACCACTCCTCTGGTTGGAAGACATGTCTTTTGTTTCCTTTTTTTTTTTTCTTAATTTTTTTTTCTTTAAATAGAGACACAGTGTCAATATGTTGCCCAGGTTGGTCTTGAACTCCGGGGGCTCAAGCAATCCTCCTGCCTCAGCCTCCCAAAGTGCTGGGATTACAGGCGTGAGCTACCATGCCTGGCTTGTTTCCTTTTAAACTGTCAAGTTAACCCTGTGACCGCCCTCCCTTGAAGAACAGGCTATTGTGTTTCCAAAGCTTCTAATGTAATTCATAGGGAACTCAAAATGGATTTCCCACATGGACAGTGTTGTTTATGGGAGTTATGTCTCAGCTCATAAAAGGCAGCTCACCAGACAGCCAGAGTAGATACCAAAATACAGTCACACGTCACTAACAACATTCTGAAGAATGCGTCACTGGCTGATTTCACTGTTGTGTGAACATCATAGAGTATACTTACAATGACCTAGATGGCAGAGCCCACCACACAGTTAGCTCATATGGTTTCGCCTATTGCTCCTAGGCTACAGACCTCTACAGCATGGTACTGTTCTGAATCCTGCAGGCAGTGTTCACACAGTGGTAAGGATTTCTGCTTCTAAACATAGAAAAGGTACAGTAAAAAGACAGTATTGTACAAAATTAGCTGGGTAGTGGCACATGCCTGTAATCCCAGTTACTCGGGAGGCTGAGGCAGGAGAATCACTTGAACCCGGGAGGTGGAGGCAGCAGTGGGCCAAGATCACGCCACTGCACGCCAGCCTGGGCAACAAGAGCAAAACTCCATCTCAAAAAAAAAAAAAACAGTATTGTAATCTTAGGGAACCACCATCGTATATGCTGTCTGTCACTGACCAAAGGTTCGCTATGTGGCACATGACTGTGTGTTATAAAGGTACTAGAGAACTGAGCAACAGACGGAGACGTGTTAAGTGACAGCCTGGCAGCTGAAACCGTAACTCCCATTCGCCGCAGCCCCAGCAGAGTAAGTAAAGCTTCACTCAGTCTTAACACAAAACCACTTGCTATGGGTGAGGGCTGTCTGGGTCCAGAAGAGATTAGATCTGTACATATACGTGATAAAGAAAGTGATGGCGCTGGGTGCAGTGGCTCACACCTATAATCCCAACACTTAGAGATGCTGAGGCACGAGGATTGCTTGAGCCCAGGAGTTTGAGACCAGCTTGGGTGATACAGTGAGACCCCTTCTCTACTAAAAATAAATTAGCTGGACATGGTGGCAAGCGCCTGTAGTCCCAGCTACTCTGAGGTAGGAAGACTGCTTGAGCCCAGGAGATCAAGGCTGCAGCGAGCTATGATGGTGCCACTGCACTCCAGCCTGGGTGACAACGCAAGACCAAAAAAAGAGAAAGATGAGTGTGTTGAGAAGTCCAGTCAAGTGCATCATGGCAACCTTTTCGCTGGGACAGTGAGAGAAAGCTTCCTCAAGGAAGTGTCATTTGAGCTGCTGAAGTGAGGGTGAGGCAGTGAAGAGGATGAGAGCAGATTTTCTGTCCTCCAGCCTTGGGGACGGGGCTGGGATGGCATGGCCTGAGATACAGATTTTCTGTCCTCCGGCCTTGGGGACGGGCCGGGGTGGCATGGCCTGAGATGCAGGGCAGGAGCAGGCCAGGGGGAGTGAGGCTCTAGGAGGGGAAAAGAGTGATGAGAGAGGAGAACTGAAGAAGGAAACAGCCTGCGGGGTTGCTAAAGCCAGCAGGAATCTGAGAAAGACAGAAACCAGCTCCTCCCGCTCTGCCCCCGGGAGTCTGTTTCTCTTGGTGAGGCTACGGGGACTAAGGGGAAGAGTGTGAGGAGGGGAAAACCCCTCTTGGCAGACACAGGAGAAAAGAGAAGGGCCTGTGAGGAGCAGTCTGTGCTGAGGACGTGTGTGTGACGATGTGGCTGCCTTTCCAGGGGCAAGCGTGGGAAGTACCTTCCACCAAGGAAGCTGGAAGGGTTGGGAAAGTGCAACTGCCTTTATATCAATATCACAAACCAAACCGTTCTGAAAATAAACATGTTTTTCTTGGGGACTGAAAGATGTTTTATCCACTCTGAAGCTGCGACAGATTTCAAGGCTAAGCAGATGTTAATTAAAATCAACTATTTCACCTGATTTAGGTGGTTAGATAAGTATACACATAAAGTCAAGCTGTACATGTAAGATGTATTTTAATGTTTCTAATCATTAAAAATGTTTCAATCATTTCAAAATGTACTTTACTTCTCAGTTAGGGAAGTGCGGTCAGTGGAAGGAATACAGCTTCCACTTTTCAGACACATCTTTGAAGATAACTACAAACCCAAGCGGCTCGTGTTTCTGACAAGTAAAAATTCCACATAAAATTGCCTGTATTTCATTTCACTCAATTTTGGCAACAATAATTAGCATCACTCTTTGCATTTGTTCAGGGCTTTATAATAAAGTTGGGATGCCATAAATAGGAGGTCAACAGGCCTGGGTTGGAAACCCAGCGCCCACACTTGCTTGTTACTTGACATCTCTGAACCACACATTCTCCTTCAGTACAGTGGGTTTAAATGAGATGACGATGTGTGTGTTGGGGCTGCACTTGTGTATCTTCATATTTGTCTATTGTTCATCATCCTCTATGGCATGTGAACAGGGCGTTTTTCTTGTTTTATTTATCTTCAGAGCCTAGAACAGTGCCGGTGCAGAGTAAGCACTTAGTGGACACTGGATGAATAGACTGATAGACAATTCTGATTTGTAAATGGAGAAGAAGGGAGATGTTTTCTTACTGGGAGAAGAAGCAGAACAAAAGAGAATGAAAAGAATGGTGTGAGTTCCTGTGGATAGAAGAGAGGGCATCAGAAAAGAATGACATAATTGGATACGAAAAGGAAGTGTGAACTTATACATACTCAAACTGGCATTATGTCTAATATATGGTTGACCCTGAATACACATGTGCTATTACTTTTTTTTTTTTTTTTTTTTTTTTTTGAGACAGTCTCACTCTGTCACCCAGGCTGGAGTGCAGGTGGTACAGTCTCAGCTCACTGCAACCTCCACCTCCCAAGTTCAAGCAATTCTCCTAGCTCAGCCTCCTGAGTAGCTGAGACTACAGGTGCACACCACCACACCTAGCTAATTGTTGTATTTTTAGTAGAGACGGGGGTGTCACCATGTTGGCCTGGCTGGTCTCGAACTCCTGATGTCAGGTGATCCACCCATCTCAGCCTCCCAAAGTGCTAGGATTACAGGCATGAGCCACTCGCCCGGCCTGCTATTACTATTATTTTTAATTCTTTTTTTTTTTATTTCTTTTTTTCTTAGAGACAGTGTCTCACTCTGTTGCCCAGGCTGGAGTTCAGTGGTGCAATCATAGCTTACTGCAGCCTTAAACTCCTGGGCTCAAGCAATCCTCCCACTTCACCCTCCTAAGTAGCTGGCACTACAGGCACATGCCACCAGGCCTAGCTAACGTTTCTTAATTTTCTTTTTCTTTTTTTTTTTGAGACGGAGTCTCGCTCTGTTGCCCAGGCTGAAGTGCAGTGGTGCAATCTCAGCTCACTGCAACCTCCACCTTCTGGGTTCAAGTGGTTCTCCTGCTTCAGCCTCTCGAGTAGCTGGGACTATAGGTATACGTCACGATGCCCAGCTGATTTTTTGTATTTTTAGTAGAGACAAGATTTCACTGTGTTAGCCAGGATGGTCTCGATCTCCTGACCTCATGATCTGCCCACCTCGGCCTCCCAAAGTGCTGGGATTACAGGTGTGAGCCACCGCACCTGGCCATTTTAAATTTTTTTGTAGAGAAATGACCTTGGTATGTTGCCTCAGATGGTCTTGAACTTCTGGGCTCAAGCGATCCTCCCACCTCAGCCTCCCAAAGTGCTGGGGTTATGAGTGTGAGATACCACACTGGCCTATTTTTGATTCTTTAATAACTGGAGAGACTCAAAAGAATTTTTATCTAATGTGTATGATATAAAAAATAATAAAATGAACAATCCATCACCCAGCTCTAAGGGGGTGTCTCTCATCCCTCATTTTGCTTAAAAATTTGTCCAGGCATTGTGGCTCATGACTGTAATCCCAGCAGTTTGGGAGGCTGAGATAGCTAGATCACGAGCCCAGGAGTTTGAGATCAGCCTGTGCAACATGGTGCAACCCTATCTCTAAGAAAAATAAAAAAAAAAAAATTAGCCAGGCATGGTGGCATATGCCTGTGGTCCCAGCTACTCACAAGGCTGAGGTGGGAAATCACCTGAGCCAGGGGAGTCACGGCTGCAGTGAGCTGTGATTGTGCCACTGCACTCCAGCCTGGGCAACAGAGACTATGTCTCAAAGGAAAAAAAAAATTACCATATATTTCCCTTCTCAGCAACAGATTGTTTAGTGTGTCAGATTATTGAACTTTACACAAGTTGAATCATACATACATATTACCCTGTGACTTGCTTTTGCTTGCGCATTAAGTTTCTGAGCGTCATGTCGCTTTGTCTATCAGTAGATCATTTTCACTGCCAGGAAGTATTCTATTGTGTGAATATACTGCAGTTTATTTCCACACTCAATTGTTCATGAGTTCACGAACAATTTTTTTGGTCTTCCCCTCCCCAACCAATGTTTGCTTTTATAGTAGGCCCCCCTTGAGCATCATGTGCCTGGAATTGAAAAAAAGAAAGAAAGAAAGAAAAAGAAACAAAAAATACAGTAGTCCCACCATACCTTCGGAGGTTACGTTCTAAGAACCCTACTACACACATGAAACCACAGACAGTACTGAACTCTATATATTACTATGTTTTTTTCCAATACATACCTATGACAAAGTTTATAAATTAAGCATAGTAAGAGATTAACAATAACTAACAACAAAAATAGAGGCCAGGCACGGTGGCTCACGCCTGTAATCCCAGCACTTCAGGAGGCCAAGGCGGGTGGATCACGAGGTCAGGAGTTCAAGACCATCCTGGCTAACATGGTGAAACCCCGTCTCTACTAAAAACACAAAAAAATTCAGGCCAGGTGTGAAAAAGTGGCCTGTAGCCCTGTAGCTACTCAGGAGGCTGGAAGCAGAAGAATGGTGTGAACCCGAGGCAGAGGCCTGCAGTGAGCCAAGATCGCTGGCCACTGCACCTTTTGCAGCCTGGGTGTGGGACAGAGCCGAGACCCCATCTCAAAAAAAAAAAAAAAAAAAAGAACAATTATAACAATATACTGTAATAAAAGTGATGCAACTATGATCTCTCCCTCAAAATATCTTATTGTACTGCATTCACCCTTCCTGTGATTGTGTGAGATGATAAAATGCCTACATGATTAGGTGAATGACACAGGCATTGTGACTAGCATCAGGCTACTATTGGCCTTCTGATGATATGTCAAAAGGAGGACCACCTGCTTCAGGTGATCCTGGATCATTGAGCCATATGATGTTGATGGCTGAGTGTCAGGAGGAAACCAAATTGATGACTACCAACCAGGACAATAGTGTAGACCTCAAGGATACATTGGACAAAGAGATGGAATGTCCTGAGTGGGACAGAAAAGGACAACCGGAGATTTCATCACGCTACTCAGAGCGCCAAGCAATTTAAAACTTACGAGTTGTCCTCAGCAAATGCAAAATAACTGAAATCACAAAAGTCTCTCAGACCACAGTGCAATTAAATTAAAACTCAGGATTAATAAACTCATTCAAAACCACACAACTACATGGAAATTGAACAGCCTGCTCCTGAATGACTCCTGGGTAAATAATGAAATTAAGGCAGAAATCAAGAAGTTCTTTGAAACCAATTAGAACAAAGAGACAATGTACCAGAATCTCTGGGACACAGCTAAAGCAGTGTTAAGAGGGAAATTTATAGCACTAAATGCCCCCATCAGAAAGCTAGAAAGCTCTCAAATTGACACCCTAACATCACAATTAAAAGAATTAGAGAAGCAAGAGCAAACAAATCCAAAAGCTAGCAGAAGACGAGAAGTAACTAAGATCAGAGCAGAACTGAAGATGGAAACATGAAAAATCCTTAAAAAAAAAAAAAATCAATGAATCCAGGAGCTGATTTTTTTTTAAACAAACTAACAAAACACATAGACCACTAGCTAGACTAATAAGGAAGAAGGGAGAGAAGAATCAAATAGACACAATAAAAAATGATAAAGGGGATATCACCACTGACCCCACAGAGATACAAACTACCATCAGATAATACTATAAACACCTTTACACAAATAAACTAGAAAATCTAGAAGAAATTGATAAATTTCTGGACACATACACCCTCCCAAGATTAAACCAGGAAGAAGCTGAATCCCTGAATAGACCAATAACAAGTTCTTAAACTGAGGCAGTAATTAATAGCCTACCAACCAAAAAAAGCCCAGGACCAGATGGATTCACAGGTGAATTCTACCAGAGGTACAAAAAAAGAGCTGGTACATTCCTTCTGAAGCATTCCAAACAACTGAAGAGGAGGCACTCCTCCCTAACTCATATTATGAGGCCAGCATCATCCTGATACCAAATCCTGGCAGACACACAACAACAACAAAAACTTCAGGCCAATATCCCTGATGAACATCAATGTGAAAATCCTCAATAAAATACTGGCAAACTGAATCCAGCAGCACATCAAAAAGCTTATCCACTATGATCAAGTCCACTTCATCCCTGTGATGCAGGGCTGGTTCAACATATGCAAATCAATAGACCTAATCCATCACTAAACAGAACCAATGACCAAAACCACATGATCATCTCAAAAGATGCAGAAAAGGCCTTTGATAAAATTCAACATCCCTTCATGTTAAAACCTCACAGTAAACTAGGTGTTGATGAAACATATCTCAAAAAAATAAGAGCTATTTATGACAAACCCATAGCCAATATCATACTGAATGGGCAAAAGCAAGAAGCATTCTCTTTGAAAACCAGCACAACACAAAGATGCCCTCTCTCACCACTCCTATTCAACATAGTATTGGAAGTTATGGCCAGGGCAATTAGGCAAGAAAAAGAAATAAGGGGTATTCAAATGGGAAGAGAAGAAGTCAAATTGTCTCTGTTTGCAGACAAAATTATTCTATCGTTAGTAAACCCCACCACCTCAGCCCAAAAACTCCTTAAACTGATAAGCAACTTCAGCAAAGTCTCAGGATACAAAATCTATGTGCAGAAATCACAAGCTTTCCTTTACACCAACAATAGACAAGTAGAGAGCCAAATCATAATGAACTCGCATTCGCAATTGCTACAAAGAGAATAAAATACCTAGGAATGCAGCTAACAAGGGACATGAAGGACTTCTTCAAGGAGAACTACAAACCACTGCTCAAAGAAGTAAGAGAAGACACAAACAAATTTTAAAAAAAATTCCATCCTCATGGATAGGAAGAATCAATATTGTGAGATGGCCATACTGACCAAAGTAATTTATCAATTCAATGTTATTCCCATTAAACTACCATTGACATTCTTCACAGAATTAGAAAAAACTACTTTAAATTTCATATGGAACCAAAAAAGAGCCTGTATATCCAAGACAATTGTAAGCAAAAAGAACAAAGCTGGAGGCCTCAAGCTACCTGACTTCAAACTATACTACCAGGCTACAGTAACCAAAAAAGCATGGTATTGGTACCAAAACAGACATATAGGCCAATGGAACAGAAGAGAGACCTCAGAAGTAACATCACACATCTACAGTCATCTGCTCTTTGACAAGCCTGACAAAAACAAGCAATGGGGAAAGGATTCCCTATTTAATAAGTGGTGCTGGGAAAACTGGCTAGCCATGTGCAGAAAACTGAAACTAGACCCCTTCCTTACACCTTATACAAAAAATAACTCAACATAGATTAAAGACTTAAATGTAAAACTGAAAATCATAAAAACCCTAGAAGAAAATCTAGGCAATACCATTCAGGACATAGGTACAAACAAAGGCTAATCCTAAGCAAATTAACACAGGAACAGAAAACCAAATACCACATGCTCTTTTTTTTTTTCTTTTCTTTTCTTTTTTTTTTTTTTTTTTTTTTTTGAGATGGAGTCTCGCTGTGTCGCCCAGGCTGGAGTGCAGTGATGCAATCTGGGCTCACTGCAACCTCCGCCTCCCAGGTTCAAGTGATTCTCCTGCCTCAGCCTCCTGAGTAGCTGGGATTACAGGCATGCACCACCACACCCAGCTAATTTTTGTATTTTTAGTAGAGACAGGGTTTCACCATGTTGCTCAGGCTGGTCTTGATCTCCTGACCTTGTGATCCTCCTGCCTCGGCCTCCCAAAGTGCTAGGACTACAGGCGTGAGCCACCACCCCAGCCACCACACGTTCTTATTTATCTCACTTTATAAATGAAGTCCACATGGACACAGAGGGGAATAATAGACACCGGGCCTACTTGAGGGTGGAGGTTGGGAGGAGAGCGAGGATCAACAAACTTCCTATCAGGTACTATGCTCACTACCCCGGTAACGAAATCATTTGTACATCAAACCCCCGTGACACGCATTTTACCCATGTTACAGACCTGCACATGTACCCCCTGAGCTGAAAATAAAAGTTGAAAAAAAAAAAAAACCTCCCTTTGGGGAAAAACTCACTCATCTGCCTTCTCCGGCGATGGCTCATTGATGTAATTCAAACAGCTTCCCACCATCTTTAAGGAAGCAAATGACTCTTTCCCATTCCCCTTCTTTCTCATAGTGCTGCCCTTCTCCTGGCCCCAGGCTGCTGGAGAAACCGAGGAAAGCAGACAGGGCCCTACCTTCCAGAAGCCTTAGGAGCACCACAGCCACAGGCATGGGAAGGATGCCCTTGGGACTCTCGCGAAAGATTTACCTGTGAAGGGCAAAGTCCAGTGAGACCAGGATGGGAGCTCCAGGTAGAAGGACAACAGAGAGGAAGGAACAGAGGATGAAGTCCCTGTGCCAGGAGGCTTCCTGCAGGGGGAGGTGTGAGGGGTTGGTGGAGGTGAGGAGAAGTCACGCGGCGCAGGACACTGTAGGTGCCTGGGGAGCAGTGGAGGCAGTGAAGAGCTGTCATCAGGAAAGCGACATAGGAAACGTGCTGTTTCATTTATTTATTTATTTATTTTTGAGACAGAGCCTTGCTCTGTCACCCAGGCTGGAGGGCAGTGGGGCGATCTCTGCTCACTGCAACCTCCACCTCCCGGGCTCAAGTGATTCTCATGCCTCATCTTCCCAAGTAGCTGGGATTACAGGCACGTGACACCATGCCTGGCCAATTTTTTTTTTCTTTTTTTGTATTTTTAGTAGAGACGGAGTTTCACCATGTTGGTCAGACTGGTCTCGAACTCCTGACCTCAGGTGATCTGCCCACCTTGGCCTCCCAAAGTGTTGGGATTACAGGCGTGAGCCACCGTGCCGGGCCTCGAGATGTGCCATTTTAGAAAGATCTGTCCTCATAGACGCATGGAAGAAGCTAGGAATGAGGGAGAGAAGAAATGAGGAGAAACAGGCCCAACTCCTCCCAGGTGAACCTCCTCCCTTGGCCTCCCAGGCCTTCACTCCTTCCGTTCCCCTCATTTACTAGGAGAGGAACTGTGTCCAGAGTGCCCCAAAACCTGAAGGCAGAATGCAGTCCTGGATTGTTGTGGATCTTGGCTACGTTTTAAAAGAGACCTTGCTGAGCCCATGTCCTGAATAAAATGAAGGAAATGGACTCCTGGCTTCCAAATATTTCTTCAGATGGGAGACTCTGCTCAAACGAAGTCCTGCCCTGATAAAATGAGGAGTACGGCAGCAAGGGGGCGCTCCCCCAGCACGTGGCAGTCCAGGCTCCCTCACTCAGGGATCTGTGACTCAGGGTTTCCAGCGCTCTAGCTGGCTTTCCTGCTTCAACCACGTTCTTTTTTGGGGTGTATTTGAATATTAAGCTAATACTTGTTTCATTGCTTTAAACGAGGTGTGCTTTTGAGAAGCATGGTCAATACAGCAGGAGTGAATGTTTTTATGCCCCTGTAGCTTAATAAGGAGAGCATAATTCATTTAAAATGGACTGACTCCCATCCTAAGCCTGACCAGCACTCCATTCTTATATTAAAGAAATAATCCAAAAGGAAAAAGAAAAGTTATAAGCATGAAGTTCTCTGTCACAACATTTTACATAATAGCGAAAACTTGGAACCACCAACAGAGAATCGAGTTACGAACTTAAGTATAATACTAAGTGTGATACTCAGTGTGATGATGGACAACTAATAAAACATGCATTGTGAGGCTGGGTGCAGGGGCTCACACCTGTAATTTCAGCACTTTGGGAGGCCGAGGTGGGTGAATCTACCTGAGGTCAGGAGTTTGAGACCAGACTGACCAACATGGTAAAACCCTGTCTCTACTAAAAATATAAAAATTAGCCAGGCGTGGTTGAGGGCACCTGTAATCCCAGCTACTCAGGAGGCTGAGGCAGGAGAATTGCTTGAACCTGAGAGGCAGAGGTTGCAGTGAGCTTAGATGGCACCACTGCACTCCAGCCTGGGGGACAGAGTGAGACTGTCTTGCTCACACCTATAATCTCAGCACTTCGGGGGTCCATAGCAGATGAATCACTGGAGCCCAGAAGTTTGAGACCAGCCTGAGACTCCATCTCTATGCAAAAAAAAAAAAAAAAAAAAAAAAACAGGCCGATGTGGTGGCTGGCTGGGTGTGGTAGCTCCCACCTGTAATCCCAGCACTTTGGCAGGCCGAGGCAGGTGGATCACCTAAGGTCAGGAGTTCGAGACCAGCGTGACCAACATGGTGAAATCCCATCTCTACTAGATACAAAAAATTAACCAGGCGTGGTGGTGCATGCCTGTAATCCCAACTATTTGGGAGGCTGAGGCAGGAGAATGGCTTGAACCGGGGGGTGGAGATTGCAGTGAGCCAAGATTGCACCATTGAACCCCAGGCTGGGCAGCAAGAGTGAAACTCCGTCTAAATAAATAAATAAATAAATAAATAAAATTTAAAAACAAACAAACCAATCATTGTGAATGCTGGGGGAAGGTAGAAAAGAGGAAAATGCAGAATACAAAATTAGACAAAGGGACGAGGCACCTGGGAGAATAGGAGTCGAACTCGCTTCCGTCTTCATTTCTTCTTCTCTTCTTCCTGTATTTTTTCTCCATTTCTTCCACAAGAACTGTAAGAACATGGGAAATGAGCTGATTTATTAGGGTGATTTACTACAGTGATTTTCTTCTGCTTTTAAGTTGTTACTCTTTGGGAGGGCAGGAGCTTAGAATCCAAGTGCAATAAAAGGTAGAGAAGACACTGTGTGTGGGTAAAAGCAGCGCAGAGCTTCCTGGGCCATCTCAGCTAGACCAGTGCCTTTTTCTTTCCCCCTGGGCCCCGAATATATCTCCATCACCTTCCTGAATGCCATGGGGTAACCATCTGGTTTTGAAACAAGCTGTGAGGAGCCTGGCACGTAGTAGGCACTCGATGAAAACTGTGACAATAACAAAGCATTCCTTTGTAATGCAGGGCTCTATTGTTTTGGCTTTCAGAGAAGGCAATGTAACTGACATACTGAGATCATTAAACAGCAAAGGAACTAAGAAGGCAAAAGAAAGCAGTGCTTTCAACTATTTCTGTTTTCCAGAATACTTGCTGAAACTGTAAAAGGAGATTTAGAATCACAAAAAGTAGGCCAAGGGTAAGAAAAACTCTTCATACCCAAGAGAATTCAGCTGACCAAATTAAGTCTAATCCAGAATAAACAGCTCTCATCTGGAAATCTAGCAGTTCCAGAAAGTACTGTCCAAGGGGAAAGAGACTCACAATGTTGATCTGCATAATTATATAACCCCTTAAGAAAGAGGCAGGAAGCACTATGGTGCTGGAGTGCACAGGGAAAATCAAATGTGAGCACAAGCAAAGCTGGGCTCACTCGAGAAAATAACAGTTCTCAGTTTCTTCTGAAAGAACAGTTTGTTCTTTCTGTATCCCCCTCTGTGAACCTCTTGTAATATCTCATGCCAATAATGAGAGTAGTTATGCAGATCAAATTCCTTACCGATAATGCTCCATCTTCTAACCATCAGTGAAAATTAATCTTTTTGTTTCATTCACTCATCCAATAATAAGTGATTACTAACATATATTGAACAATTACTACACTATGTGCCAGGAGATGTGCTAACAACTTCAAATGCATAATAGAGATTTAGTTACTCTTATTAGTAGATAGTCTTCCCAATTTTTGCAGGAAAAACTTGAGCCGAAGTAGAACTCAAATTTAGATCAAGCTGGGCAAAGTGGTGTAAGCCCGTAGTCCCAGCTATTCAAAAGGCCTCCGAGGCAGGAGGGTTGCTTGAGGTCAGGAGTTCAAAGCCAGCTTGGGCAACACAGCAAGACTCTGTCTCAAAAAAAAAAAAAAAGGATCATACCTAACATATGTAATTCATCACACTCAAATGGCCAGAGAGCTTTAGAGCTGGGAAATACACTTAGCAATCTTCAAGTTCAGATGCCCTCATTATTGCTTACCTTCTTCTATTATGAAAAATTTCAAATAGATTCAATAGCAGTCAAAGAGCATAATAATTTTTATACTATAGTAAAACTATAGTAAACCACTCACTGTCAATAATTATCAATGTATGGCCGATCTTGTTTCATATTTACCCACACTCATTTTCCTCCTGATATCTCATATAACATTTTTTGCTGTTTTTTAAACTTTTTATTTGGAAATAATTTCAAATTTACAAGTAAGTTGCAAAGATGAAAATAATAAAAAGAACACCCATTACCATTTACCCAGATTCACCTGTTAACATTGTATCCCCTCTGCTTTATTTGTACACGCTATCTCCCCCTGCACAAACACACTCACACACACTTTTTTTCTGAACTATTTGAGGCTACATTATAAACATCATTATCTTTTACCCCTAAATACTTAATGTGTATTTCCCAAGAAAAGGACATTCTCTTATGTACCATGGTACAGTTATCAAATTCAATAAATGTAAACTAATTCAATCATTTTATTTTCTCTACCACTTGTATTCCAATTTTGTGAATTGACCCAATAATGTTATTTTTTTATTTTTTATTTTTTTCCTATAGAGATGGGGTTTTGCCATGTTGCCCAGTCTGGCCTTGTACTCTTGGACTCAATCTATCCATCCACCTTGGCCTCTCAAAGTGCTGGGATCACAGATGGGAGTCACTGTACCCGACCCCAATAATGTTCTTTACAGCATTTCTTTTCCCTCCATTACAGGACCCAGTTTTAGGTCAGGTATTGCATTCAATTGTCAGTTTTATTTTATTTTATTATTTTATTTTATTTATTTTTGAGACAGAGTCTCACTCTGTTGCCCAGGCTGGAGTGCAGTGGTGATCTTGGCTCACTGCAACCTCTACCTCCCAGGTCAAGCCATTGTCCTGCCTCAGCCTCCCAAGTAGCTGGGATTGCAGGTGTGTGCCACCATGCCTGGCTAATTTTTGTATTTTTTGTAGAGACAGGGTTTCGCCATGTTGGCCAGGCTGGTCTTGAACTCCTGACATCTGGTGATCCACCCCCCTCAGCCTCCAAAAGTGCTGGAATTACAGACATGAGCCACTGCACCCAGCCTGTCAGTCTCTTTTAATTAAGAAAATTTCAGCCTGGCGCAGTGGCTCATGCCTGTAATCCCAGCACTTTGGGAGGCCGAGGCGGGCGGATAACAAGGTCAGGAGATCGAGACCATCCTGGCTAACAGGATGAAACCCTGTCTCTCCTAAAAATACCCAAAAAAAAGAAAGAAAATTAGCCGGGCGTGGTGGCAGGTGCCTGTAGCCCCAGCTACTTGGGAGGCTGAGGCAGGAGAATGGTGTGAACCCGGGAGGCGGGGCTTGCAGTGAGCCAAGATCGCACCACTGCACTCCAGCCTGGGTGACAGAGCAAGACTCCGTCTCAAAAAAAAAAAAGGAAAAAAAGAAAAAAAAGAAAATTTCCCAAACCTTTGTCCTTTATGACATAGACTTTTTAGAAAAATAAATTCCTCTTTCTTTCTCCTTTTAAGATGTTCCTTGTGTGGAGGTTGTCTGCTGTTTCCTTATGATTAGATCCAAGATGTGCACTCTTGGCCAGTATACTGACTAGGTGATATTGTGTCCTTTACAGGGTATCACATCTGGAGGCATATGATGGCCAGTGTCAATACTGATCACCTGATTTCATCCCTGTACAATTACTGTTGCCTGATTTCATCCCTGTACAATTTCATCCCTGTACAATTTCCTTCTTAGAGGTAATTAACAGTCTGTGGGGCAACACTTTGAGATCAAGAAATATCCTGCTTATCATCAAAATTTCCCCTAGATTCAGCATCTGTAATTAGTTACCCACTGCTATTATGCCAAATCTTAGTAGCCTAAAACAACAGATATTTATGAACTCAGACAGTTCCTATGGGTCAGGAATTTGGCAGTGGCTTGGCTGGGTGGTTCTGGCTCAGGGTCTCTAATGAGGTTGCATTTAAGCTGCCAGCCAGAAGCTGCAGTCATCTGAAGGCTTGCCTGGGGCTGGAGAATCTACTTCCAAGATGATTCATTCACATGCCTGGCAAGTTAGTGCTAGAACTAAGGCCTCAGTTCCTTATCACATGGAACTTTCCACAGGGCTACTGGACTGTCATCATGACATGACAGCTGGCTTCCCCTAGAGAAAGAGATCTCAGAGAGAAAGCAAAGAGAAAGCAGTGCCTCCTGTGACCTACTCTTGGAAGTCATACACTGTCACTTCCACCATATTCATTCTATTTGCCCACATTCAAGGGGAAAATTAAGCATTAACTTTTTTTTTTTTTTTTTTTTGAGACAGAGTCTTGCTCTGTCACCCAGAAAATAACTAGAAATTGCTTTAAAAATTCTTTTGATTAGAAATTAAATATCATAAAACTTAAACTTTTAAAAAACCACAAATAGCCAATCTATAAGATACATAAAAAAGTACTACATACTCGTAAGAAAATTTTAGCTTTAAAAGCATTGATCAGAAAGTAAGAGAGGTGAAAACAACAGAGCTAAGCATTTCCCTTGGGCATCAGAAGAGAGGAAATAAGAAGAAGTAAGAATAAGGACAGGAATTGGTGGCAAAGAGAAACACAACAAAACCAAAGAGGACTAAAAAAAGGTATAACTTTAAAAATATTAAAACAATAGACCTCTAGAGCAAGTCTAATAAAGGAAACAAAAGATGCAAACAAAAAGCAAAACAAAAAAAGGCAGAAATAACTATGGACTCAACATAACTAAAATAACAATAGTAGGCTACATAGTTTGCTAATAAATTGTAAAACCTAGGTAAAATGGATACATTTCTGGAAAATCATAAAACACCAAAACTGGCACAAAAAGAAACAGAAAACTTGAATAGAACAAAAAGCATTCAAATATCTGAAATAGAAATCAAGTATTTTCCCTCCCAAAAAGCCCTAGACTGAGATGGTTAACACAGATAAATTATTAAACTTTCAAAAAAATCTTTCCCAAGTTGCCAGAAAGTAGGAAAAATTTTTTAAAAAGACCACCAAAAACAAACAAACACAACAGCTCTTAATAGGAGACCAATATTAATTCCAAATCCAAATAAGGAGAAGCCAACCAAAGAACAAAAAGATCACTTCCCATATATGCATATACACAAAAATTCCAATAAGAATTTTAACTGACTAAATTCTAAAAGCATTATCCATTTGATAACATATATAAAACGTGCAAAATTCCTCTAAAGACATAAACTACCAAAGTTCACTCCAGATGAACTGGAGAGATACCTAATGAAATTGAATTTGTAGTAAAAAAAAAAATCTACCTACAAAGAAAGCTCCAGGCCATGAGGGCTTTACTGTCAAATTCTACCAAACATTTAAGGAAGAGATAATACCAATTCCACACAAAAATCTCTCTGAAAACAGGAGACAGAACACTTGCAAATAACTTTAGGAGATGACATTACCCTGAAGCCAAAACCAGACAAAATCATTACAAGAAAAGAAAACTACAACAAATATTCCTCATGAATAATAGATGAACATCCTTAAAAATATTAGCCAACCAAATCCAGCAATATAGAAAAGAAATACTACATTTGAGCAGGTGAGGTTTATCCCAGGATACAAGCTAGATCAACACTCATATATCAAAAAATGTGTCGACTTCCAAATATGGCAGACTGAAGAAACTGGTATTTCCCATTCTCCAAAACAACTTTAAAATTGGACAAAATTATTTAAAAACACACTCATAACAGGTTCTAGAAATTAACCAAAAGGAAGCAACAACGTGGGAAGCATTCATTCATAAAAAACGGAGAAACTCTGGGTAAAAACAGTGGGAGTCTGCAGCATTTTTACCTAGGTTGCTCCCATCCACCTCGGCACGACCCCCATCTCCCCCATACTGTTAGCGCAACAGTTCTTTTGAAGGCGGCAGGACGGAGTGCGGCTGGTCATAAAAAGAACCTTCACTACTGGAGCAGGCTGACCCGATTTGGGGCGGACAGCTAAAAGCCTACGCTCAGAGGCACTGTCAGTAAAAGTAGAGAATTCAGTAGGAAATGAAAGGGTTGGTAGCCTTGCCACTCTCTTCCTTTAACCAATGTCAAAATTAAGAATTTATGAGCCAATGCCCTTGATCAACGTTACATATTTCTAAAAATACTAAAGTTACAACTAAGTTATTTCTAATTTGCAAATAACATAGTTTATAGCATCTTGTTTTGGCTCTGGCATAATTTTAGGCGATGACAGAAAATGACGATAATCGCTTTAACCTGAATTAATACCTTAACTGGCTCATTTTCCCCCAGTGAGGAAAACAGATTCCATAAATGCAGGACTAGGGTTATTTCACTTGTCTTTCTGCTTGCGCTCTGCATACTGGCTGACTCACCCACCTTTCAGCTCTCATCCTCAGATGACTTCCAGGATCCTTCCCTAATGTTCCTCCTGTGTATTCCTGAAGCACTCTGTACTTAATTTTTTATCATAGCCTTTATTACACTGTATTATAACTGCTAGAAATTGTTCCTATTTTCCAAATTTTCCACTAGACCATACCTTACTCAGTTTTGTATCTCTAGGATACTTTCCACTGTCAGGCACACAGGAGGTACTGAATGAATGAATGAATGAATGAATGAATACATTTTCAACTATAGTTTTATAGTTTTAAAAATCTTTCCACAGATTGTAGACCACCCATTTAATGGTCTATGTGTTTTCAATCTTTTAATCAAAAACAACCCTTGTTCTTATGAAAACCTATATGAAAGAGATTAAGGTTAAACTGCCCTGGGTTAAAGAGAGGCTAGGAAATGGGGGAGTAGACAGCCCTCAGGGAAGAGTCCTGGGAAGTCCTAGGACTTCACATAACCCAGTTTCAAAACCATAGCATTAATCTAGTACAGAAAGAAAAATAAAATTATAGGATTTATTTAAATTTATTTAAATTTTATTAATTTAAATTTATTAAATTTTCTTTCTGTACTAGAAAGAAAAATAAAATTATAGGATTTATTTTAATAAATAAAACCTATAATTTTATTTTTCTTTCTGTACTTAAATAAATCCTATAATTTTATCTTTCTTTCTGTACTGTATATATAAAATCAAATATAATTTATATATAAATAAAATCCTATAATTTTATTTTTCTTTCTGTACTGTATATATAAAATCAAATATAATTTATATATAAATAAAATCCTGTAATTTTATTTTTCTTTCTGTACTAGATTAATAAATTTATTTTTATTAATAAATTATAATTTATTAATAAAAATAAATTATAGGGAAAAAGTAGTTTTTTTTTCCATGTTGGTTCTTGTTCTGTTTTTTTAAATTAAATCTTTGACAGCCTCCTGACTTAGGATTTGCTGATTAAAACACCAAAATAAAACAGGCAGAGCAATTATGGACAAGGAAAATCCTTAAAATTATAAGACAGACTTCTCCATTTTATGTTCCCTTCTACCCTAATGCCAAAAACAAACAAAAATCTTCTCTAAATAAGACTAACTTGGATTAAATTATCTATAAAGGCTTATAAAAGCCTTTTACAAGTAATGACTTGAAAACTGGGGAGAAAAAAGAATGAGACTATAATACGATCTCCAGTTAAAGCTCTGAAGATGGTGTCTTTACCAGTTAAAAAGAAGCTAGAGAAAAACATCCGTATAGACCTTAAAATTTGATCTTTAATCTCTAGAGTTTTCCTGCTTTAAAATTTAAAAATTTTAGTGATATAGAAGGACCAATAAGAGATTGTTTTAAGAAACTAATTTTGGAGAACAAAAGTCTATATACAATTACATTTACTTTCTATTATATTAAATACATAAAATAATAGGTGAACAGACTTCATCCTAGAATTTCATTTAATAGTGATACGTGAATAATTCAATTTATTCTTAGCCTATTCGATTCTTTTCAAGTCTTTCACGTTTAAGCAAAAAATGCACTTACGTCATCTGCAATACCAAAAATTTTAGATGTCAAATATTTAAGTATGACAGTTCCAAATAACCAAAAACATCCTTGAATAACCTAAAAAAAAAGAAAACAAAAATATCTTTGATGCTTCATATTCCATAGACATAGGCTAGGAAGAAAAAAATAAATGCTTTAATCATACATGAAATACATATTGCTATCTACAAGAGAAAATGCTAAAAAATGCATCTCAATGTAAAATCAAGCGTGTTGCTCAAAATCAAGGGGCAATAACTAAAAATAAAAATATAATCATACAATCTTACCAAAATTAATATATTTTATAGAAGATTCACACAACCACTGCAGTTAAATTCCCTTTAACAGTTTCTTATACATGCACTGTTTCTCAGATGAAACATGAGTAATAAATAAAACTGGAATTTTTAAACTACATACGCAGGATTCATTTTAACTTGTTTCAAAAAAAGGGCAATTTGGTACATTAAAATTGAGCCCTAATACACTATGAAACTGTTGGATCCCCTGAATTACATAGATCATTTCTTAAAAGTAAAATATAAAACCAATGATATATTTTAGAGAAGAAAAAACATAAGCATTAAAATAGATTGATTCTTACCCATAAACTAAGTTCAGATATATTTATTTTCAGGAAATGTGGTTTCATTGCCAGATTACCCTGAGTAGAAAAAATAACATAGTATACACAGTTACTATTTATAGACATAAATTCAAGTACCAAAAAATTCTTCTAAATAATAAGATACTCAAGTATCTAAAATTTAGCACACAGTCGACTTTCCCACATACCATCCACATGCTCATTTCTACAGTCAGTGACTTCAAGGTATAGCCCTATTATCCAAACAAAGTCAACTAGGTGAGTGCATGACTTTCTAAAGTTGAAAAAGGAAATCACCATATGTAAATGTCTATGACTGATTTGACATATCTGATTTATTTCTGAGCCACGAGGTATATAATATTTTCAGAATTTTGGACAGCAGTCATACAGGCATAAGATTTTCCTTTAGCTAAAAATTACTGACTCAGGGTAAACAACAAATGAAATTTTAATGGATCAACTAAATACTTCTCTTGTCAAATCTTAAGTATTTTCAGGTAGTAACGCTCCCAAACTGTATTACCCTTGGGGAGCTAAAACTACTTCAAACATGGCAAAAATACGATTAGAGATCAAAACATAAATATTTGAAACCAAATTAAATCTTTTTGGAAGTTTCTGAATACCTGAGAATACAAAATGTGATACGATTCAGGTTTCAAAGTGATTAATTATAAATATATGCAAATGTGTGTTTATAGTTAAATATGCACAAACATGCTGTATTCTGTTATCATTTATTTTTATACACCAGAATATATGGAATATAGATAAATACACTTAATTCATACTTAAGACGCACCTCAGTGTGAAGCATCTAGCAGCATACCTGACATACAGAACTGAAATTTCCTACAAAATGTATTTAAATTAGATTTTATTTATATATAATATTCGATTCAATGGTTTCCCTGTCCATAGTACCAAGATTCATGTACTTGATCCTGGGTGATAGCAGTACATGACAAAGTACATATGTAAAACATACAACTGAGTACTTTGTCACTTTGACACAGAACTGAAGAACTGTACTTATTAATCCCAAAGTTATGATTTTTCTTGTTGTTGCTGAAAATATACCATAATGCTAATTGCTAATTTCTGTAGCTAAGTATACTCAAGGCACAACCTGAAAAGGGTGGTGGCCCAGACTGGGAAGAGGCATATTTTTGAGAAATGCGTTTTTAAATAAATATTATTTGTAAAATAAATGAAAACAGAGGTTTCAAATGTAATGGCTTCTAGAAATTAAGAAACCCCAAATGATCTGAGTAACTTAATTACTCAAGAAGTAGAATACATTCCAATTACAACAGTGAAATACGCTTTTAAAGTCATTGGGAACTAAAGCACATGCACTTTAAACATAAGAAATAACAAGTTTGCAAAACATTTTAATAGAAACCCACTAAAAAAAAGGCAGTCTTTAAATTTCAGAAGACTTTTAGACCTACAAAGTCATCCTGCCAGTCAGGCACAGTGGCTCACACCTGTAATCCCAACACTTTGGGAGGCTGAGGTGGGCAGATCACCTGAGGTCGGGAGTTTGAGACCAGCCCGACCAATATGCAGAAACCCCATTTCTACTAATAATACAAAATTAGCCGGGCATGGTGGCATATGCCTGTAATCCCAGCTACTCGGAAGGCTGAGGCAGGAGAATCACTTGAACCCGGGAGGAGGAGTGAGCGAGATTGCGCCATTGCACTCCAGTGTAGGCAACAAGAGCAAAACTCCATTTAAAAAAATAATAATAATAACACAACACAACACTACAAAACAAAAAACAAAGTCATCCTGCCAAATGTAGCAGAAGGAATTAGATGACCTTCCACCAATTTGTTCTAATTCTGTAAAATAATCTCTCCATAATCTAAAGCTGTTCTTGGTAGTGATTTACAAAATAAAATTGAATCATCACCTTACTTAAGGGGCAAAAAACAAAACAAAACAAAACAAAAACCCTAAGTAACCAAGGCCTTGATCATCTGATCACAGTGGAATGAAGAGGGGTGGCTACGATAAGATTGCAGTTTGAGGAAAGGGGTTCAAAAAGTGGAGCAGGAATTGGATAAAAATGGGAAGGAGGAAGGGAGAAGAAAGCATAGAAATCTTTCTGAAATGATACTTTCATTGTTTTTTTTTTTTTCCTGTTTTAGAAGTGAGTACTTGAACACCATCACATCTAGAATATTCAGTAAGACACTTAAGATGGTTCCTACAGAAAACCCTCATGAATCCTAAGCCAGTGAAGAAGAAATTGTTAAACCATTAGTTTCAAAAACAGCCATGTAAGTGTTAAGGAATACTTACCCAAATAATTACCAAAGAAGGATAATAACAACATTGAGTTCCCAAACATTGAAACAAAACAAAATGCAAGAGAAATCTGGAAAAAATCCAAGAAAAAAATATAAGTAATGCACATTAAAAAAAAAACCTTTGTTTTTTATTGTGAAATTTGTACATGCCCATAATAAAATTCAAACTGTTCAAAAGGGACTATAAGACTAAAACAGCCCATTCTCCATACCACACTTCAAACTCCCAGAGATAACCATCATGAGCAGTTTCCTGTGCATCCTTCCGGACAATATGTATAAATTCTAGTGTATATATTTTGTTAAACCACAAATGGACACTTACCCTACAAGCTATACTATTTCTTGCTTTTATTTGTAATATGTTTCAGAGAGCTTTCCATATGCATGCAAGCCAATCTAATAATACACTCTGCTTAAGAACTGGAAAAAGTATTCTATTCTATAGATGTACCCTAATTTATTTAACTAGTCCTTTGAATACTGCTAAACACTTAAGTGCTTTCCATTTCTACTTTGTTTTGTTTGGATTTTCCTAATAAAAACATTGGATAAGGATAGACATCCTTATGTGTATACTTTATGTACATGTCAGTACATTTACGAATAAATTACTAGAAGTGAAAATGATGGATCAAGGATATAAACATCTTTAAATTCAATACAAATATTGACAAACTGGCCTACAAAAAGATTGTGCTAAGTCACTTTTGCACCAACTGGTCAGGAAAGTTCCTATGGATATATATTCTTGCAACACTGTATTCCTCTTTTAATACCTGCCAATCCAGTAGGGAAAAAATGTTACCTCATTGTTTCACTTTTCCATTCTTTTAATAGATGAGACACAGCACCCTTTATTCTATTTGCCGGTTATGTTGTCTCGTGTGTACGTGTGAACTGCTTTTTCCCACTGCCCATCTGTCTATTGGGCTTTCATTATTTTCCTTAACAGTTCTCTTCATATATTACAGAATATAGCCCCAATATCCAGAATCTACAAGGAACTTAACAAATTTACAAGAAAAAAACAAACAACCCCATCAAAAAGTGGGTGAAGGATATGAACAGACACTTCTCAAAAGAAGACATCTGTGCAGCCAACAAACGTATGAAAAAAAAAAGCTCATCATCACTGGTCATTAGAGAAATGCAAATCAAAACCACAATGAGATACTATCTCACACCAGCTAGAATGGCGATCATTAAAAAGTCAGGAAACAACAGATGCTGGAGAGGATGTCGAGAAATAGGAATGCTTTTACACTGCTGGTGGGAGTGTAAATTAGTTCAAACTATTGTGAAAGATAGTGTGATTCTCCAGAAGATTCTCCAGAATCTAGAACCAGTATTTGACCCAGGAATCCCATTGCTGGGTATATACTCAAAGGATTTTAAATCATTCTACTATAAAGACACATGCACACATATGTTTACTGCAGCACTGTTCACAATAGCAAAGACTTGGAACAAACCCAAATGCCCATCAATGACAGACTGGATAAAGAAAATGTGGCACATATACACCGCGGAATACTATGCAGCTACCAAAAAAAGGAGGAGTTCATGTCCTTTGCAGGGACATGGATGAAGTTGGAAACCATCATTGTCAGCAAACTAACACAGGAACAGAAAACCAAACATCATATGTCCTCACTCATAAGTCTCAGCTGAACAATGAGAACACATGGAACACAGGGAGGGGAACATCACACACCGGGGCCTATTGGGGGTGGGGGGCTAGGGGAGGGATAGCATTAGAAGAAACACCTAATGTAGATGACAGGTTGATGGGTGCAGCAAACCACCATGGCATGTGTACACCTATGTAACAAACCTCCACTTGCTGCACATGTATCCCGGAACTTAAAGTGTATATATATGAAGGGGTGGCCTGCCCCTCCACACCTGTGGGTGTTTCTCAAGAGACTTGAGAAAAGAAATGAGACACAGAGAAAAAGTATAGAGAAAGAAAAAGTGGGCCCAGGGAGGGGACCGGTGCTCAGCATACAGAGGACCCACATCGGCACCGGTCTCTGAGTTCCCTCAGTATTTATTGATCATCATCTTTACCATCTTAGAAAAAGGGAAGTGACAGGATAATAGGATCATCATAGGGAGAAGGTCAGCAGTAAGACAAATGAATAAAGATCTCTGTGACTTAAGTTTAAGGAAAAGTGCTGTGCCTTGATATGCATATGTATACATCTCCATAAACCTTTTTAGTGCATAAAGAGCAGCATTGCGCTAGCAAGTCCCAACTTCCCACCTAAGGCGGTTTTCTCCTTTCTCAGTAAACAGAACATACAATCGGGTTTTACACCGAGATGTTCCATTGCCCAGGGAGGGGCAGGAGACAGATGCTTTTCTCTATCTCAACTGCCAAGAGGCTTCTTTCCTCTTACACCAGTCCTCCTCAGCACAGACCCTTCACGGGTGTCAAGCTGGGGGATGATCAGGTCTTTCCCTTCCCACGAGGCCATATTTCAGACTATCACAAGGGGAGAAACCTTGGACAATACCTAGCTTTCCTAGGCAGAGGTCCCTGCGACCTTTGGCAGTGTACACGTCCCTGGGTACTTGACATTAAGAGAATGGTGATTACTTTTCACAAGCATACTGCCTTCAGGCACTTGTTTAACAAAGCACACTCTGCACAGCCCAAAATCCATTAAACCTCGAGTCACCACAGCACATGTCTCTTGCAACGACAAGGTTGGCGGTAGGGTCACAGATTAACAGCATCTCAAATATAGAACAAAATGGAGTCTCTTATGTCTGCTTCTTTCTATATAGACACAGTAACAGTCTGATCTTTCTTTTCCCCATATATATATATGTATATATGTATATATAATATATATAAAAGAACCTAGCCCCTTATCAAGTAAACATATTGTAAATATTTTTCTCAGTTCATTTTTGACCTTTGTAGTATTTTTTGTATTATGGTTATTTTCTAAATCTTTATCTTAGCAAATTTATCCTTCATTTCCTTTAGGTCTTTGGATTTACGTCATTTAAAAAGGCACTAAAAATAAAATAATCCATATTTTCTTCTAGAAGTTTTATTTTTGATCCATATATATCAATTTCATGTGAATTTCAGAATCAGCTTATTAAGCTTCAAAAACTAAAATTTTTATTAAAATTACTTTATTCAATAACGTATGTTATTTATAGTTATATCTGCTCGACATTGAATCTTTAGATCCCAAAGCAATACATGTTCCTTCCATTTCTTTAAATCTTCTTTGACATGCATTAGCAAGTATAGTTTTCTTTACATAGATCCTGCATATTTTGAGTTTATTCTAAAGTATATAATTTTTGCTGCTGTTGTATCAAGAATCTTCATATTTTCTGATTGTATATAGAAAAATTATATTAAATATGCATCAATGAATATGATTTGTTTCTAGTAGTAGTTTATTTGGATTTTTCAAGTATTCAAAAATGATATCAACTACAAACAATGATATTTTTACATCTTCCTTTGAATTATTTTTTAGTCAACTGTATTAGCTGACATTTCTGCAATAATGTTAAGTAATAAGAGAGGCAGTAGGCATATTTATCATGCTTCTGGCATTAATGGAAATAGGAAATTGTTCTATTGCTTCATCATTTTATGTGATACTAGTTTTTGTTTTGAGGTATCGGTATCTTAAATTTTCCAATTTTAGTATATGTGCTGCCGAAGCGAGCACGGGTATCTTAAATTTTCAATGAAATATCCATCTATTTTTACTTGATTATGGTCTTAAACACCAAAAATAGATGTTGATTTTTATCAAATACCTTTATAGTATCAAAGGCAATTATTATATTATGGATTTTCTTTTTTTTCCTTTGAGATGGAGTCTCACTCTGTCACCCAGGCTAGAGTGCAGTGGTGCAATCTTGGCTCACTTCAAGCTCCGCCTCCCGGGTTCACGCCATTCTCCTGCCTCAGCCTCCCAAAGTAGCTGGGACTACTCCCAAAGAGTAGCTGGGACTACAGGTGCCCACCACCACGCCTGGCTAATTGTTTGTATTTCTAGTAGAGACAGGGTTTCACCATGTTAGCCAGGATGGTCTCGATTTCCTGACCTCGTGATCCACCTGCCTCAGCCTCCCAAAGTGCTGGGATTACAGGCGGGAGCCACCGCGCCCGGCCTATTATGGATTTTTTTAAACTTCTCAATGTGATAAATATTAATAGAATTTCTAATATGAACACATTCCTGCATTCCTGGAATGAGGCACTTAGATACAAATTTATATAAAAAAATCTATCTGAGCAAAACTACAAAACTTCAATGAAAGTAATCAAAGAACTTTATAAATACATGAAGAGTTATTCCATGTACAGGAAGATTCCATAGTGTCAAGATGTCAGTTTTTCCCAACTTGATCTATGGATTCAGCACAATCCCAATCATGAGCCTAGCAAGTTATCAATAAAGTGATTCTGAAGTTTATACGGAGATATAAAAAACCCAGTACAGAGCCAACTCAATACTGAAGAAGAGCAAAGTCAGAGGACTGACACTACCCCACTTCAAGACTTACTATAAAGCTACTGTAAACAAGACAGTGTGGTATTGGTGAAAGAAGACACGAACAGATCAAGGGAACAAAATATAGAGCCCAGAAATAGACTCACATATATCATCAACTGATATTTGACAAAGGAGCAAAGGCAATACAGTGGAGCAAAAATAGTCCTTTCAACAAATGGTGCTGGAACAATTAGAGATCCACATACAAAAAAATAAATCTAGACATAGACTTTACACCCTTCACGAAAATGAACTCAAAACAGACCATAGATCTAAATGCACATTGCAAAACTATAAAGCTCCTAGAAGATAACATTGGAGGAAACCTAGATGACCTTAGGTATGGTGATGACTTCTTACATAAAACAACAAAGGTACAATTTATGAAAGAAATGACTGATAAGCTGAACTTCATTAAAATTACAAACTTCTGCTCTGTGAAAGACAGGACAATGATTGAGAGAAGGTATTTGCAAAAGACACATCTGATAAGGGACTGTTATCTAAAATATACGAAGAATTCTTAAAACTCGACAATAAGAAAATGAACAACCTAAGGAAATATGAGCAAAAGATCTTAATAGATACTTCACCAAAAAAGATACACAGATGGCCAAAAACAGCATATTAAAAGATGTTCAACCAAATTAAAACAATGAGATACCAATACATATCTATTAAAATGGCCAAAAAAGCATATTAAAAGATGTTCAACCAGATTAAAACAATGAGATACCATTACACACCTATTAGAATGGCCAAAAAGGCATATTAAAAGACATTCAACCGAATTAAAACAATGAGATACCATTACACATCTATTAAAATGGCCACAACCCACTGTGACACCACCAAATGCTGACAAGGATGTGGAGCAGCAGGAACTCTCATTTATTGCTGGTGGTAATGCAAAATGGTTTGGCCACTTTGGAAGACAGTTTGGCAATTTCCTAAAAACTAAGCATACTCTCGCCATACCATCCAAATATCCCTTTCCTTGGTATTTACTGAAATGAACTAAAACATTCATGTAAAAACCCGCACACAGATGTTTACAGCAGCTTTATTCATAATTGCCCAAACTTGGAGTTAACCAACATGTCCTTCAATAGGTGAAAAAATAAACAGTGGTACATCCATATAATGTTAACAATAATCAAGATCGAAATGAGCTATCAAGCCATGAAAAGACTTGGAGGAAACTTATTTGCTTTTTACTAAGTGAAAGAAGCCAATATGAAAAGGCTACATACTGTATGGTTTCAAACACATGACACCATACAAAAGGCAAAACTACGGAGACAGTAAATAGATCAGGGGTTGCCATGGTTAGGGGGAAGGAGGGATGAACAGGTGGAGCACAGAGGAACTTTATGGCTGTGAAACTGTTCTACAAGATACTACATGGTTGACAGATGTCATTATACATTTGTCAAAACCCAGGCCGATTGTGGTGGCTCACATCTGCAATCCTAGCACTTTGGGAGGCCAAGGCAGAAAGATCCCTTGAGCCCAGGAGGTCGAGGCTGTGGTGAGCCATGCTTGCACCACTGAACTCCAGCCTGGGTAACAGAGTAAGACACTGTCTCAAAAAACAAAAAACAACAACCACCCATAGAAAAGTGAGGCCTAACGTAAACTACAGACTTTGGGTGATTATGATGTGTGATGTAGGTTTATCAATTGTAACAAATGTACCACTCTGGTGCGGGATGTCAATAGAGGGCTAGGTTGTGCATGGTTGGGGGGCAGGGGGTATATGGGAACTCTGTACTTTCTGCTTAATTTTGCTATAAATCTGGCTGGGTGCGGTGGCTCATGCCTGTAATCCCAGCACTTTGGGAGGCCGAGGTGGGCAGATCACATGAGGTCAGGAGTTTGAGACCAGCCTGGCCAACATGGTGAAACTCCATCTCTGTGGTGGCACGTGCCTGTAATCCCAGCTACTCGGAAGACTGAGGCAGGAGAATTGCTTGAACCCGGGAGGCAGAGGTTGCAGTGAGCTGAGATCGTGCCACTGCACTCCAGCCTGGTCGACAGAGTGAGATCCGTTTCCAAAAAACAAAAAATTTGCTATAAACCTAAAACTTCTCTGAAAAATAAAGATTTTAAATTAAGAAACAAAAACCACAGAGAGATATCACCTTATACCTATTAGGATGGCTACCATCATAAGAGCAGAAAATAAATGTTGGTGATTACAGGGAGAAAATAGAACCTCGTGCACTGTTCAAAGGAATGTAAAATGTACAGCTACTATGGAAAAGTTTGGCAGTTCCTTAAAAAAATAAAAATAGATTTACTATATGATCAGTCCAGCAATTCCACTTCTGGGTACATACTCAAAACAATTGAAAACAAGATCTCAAAAAATATTTGTTCATAGCAGCATTATTTACTATAGCTGAAACATCGAAGTAACCCAAGTATCCGTAGACAGACTGAATAGATAAGCAAAATCGTGTGTGTGTGTGTGTGTGTGTGTGTACACACAATGGATTATTTTTTAGTGTTAAAAAGGAAGGAAATTCTGACATGCTTCAACATAGAAGAAACTTGGAGACAGTAGGCTAATTGAAGTAGGCCAGTCACAAAAAGCCAAAAACTGTATCATTTCACTTACATGACATACATAAAGGAGTCAAAATCACAAAGACAGAAACTAGAATGGTCGTTTCCAGCAGCTGGGAAGACGAAAGAATAAGGACTTTAATGGGTATAGAGTTTCAGTTTTGCAAGATGAAAAATGTTCTGGAAATAGATGGTGGTGATGGTTGTAAAACAATGTGAATGTACTTAATATCACTAAACTGTATAATTAAAAATGCTTAAGGTGGTAAATTTTAAGTTACATGTATTTTACCACAATAAAAAATGGAAAAATAATTTTTTGGAAATAATTCTATATTTTTCTTTTTATTACTATAAGAATTTAGGAATTTATAAAGTGATAATGGAAGCTGACAGAAAATAGTAAGTCATATAATAAAGTATGTATCATTTACCCACGGTAGGTTTTGCTACAAACTACACTGGGTAATTTTATAATTTTATAACTATAACTTTGAGTCAACGCCCTCAGCCATAGTTGCCTATGTGACCAGCCAACTCTGAAGGCTTAACATTTTAAATATCTGATTTATACTACAAAATAAAAAACTATTTTAAATAGTTTGGGAAAAAATAAGCCAAGTCTAAAAAATATGTAATTACTGTCTAACTCATTCATGAACAAGGATGTAAAAATCCATCAAAATAACAGCAAACTGAATCCAGCGACATGCAAAAATTGTGTTTAACCCAGAAAAGCAAGTTTATTTAATGCTAGAAAATTAATTAATGTTAATTCATTACAGTAACAGATTAAAGTAGGGGGAAATACACAGAATCATCTAAACGGATATAGAAAAGCATTTCATGAAATTTAACATTTATTCATTTCTTTTTAAAAGTGCTCAAAGCATGATGAGGACATGTTAAAAGGAAAGAGAAGTCAGCTTGAATAGTTGGACAAGTGTGGAACAATTTGAGCATCAACATAAATAACAAAAATAATGTATTACACTGTACTGACTAAAATAGATGTCATTTTCTTTTGGACACAAGACAAACTGGTAAAAGATCTGAATAGGAATTTACAACAATGGAAACATGAAGGGTGTATAAACATACGAAAAGATGCTCAGCTTCATTACGAATCAGAGAAAATGCAAATTAAGGTCACAAGATACCATTTTACATGAACAAGAATGATAAAATAAAAAAGGATGTAGAATAACATAAGCTGCTATTTGAATGACACATTGCTGTTGGAAGTAGTCCAATCATTTTAGAAAAACAACTTGGTATTTATAAAGTCGAACATGTACATAATTTACCACCCAACAAGTTTACTACTAGGTAAACACCCTAGAGATACTCTCAACGTATGTGCCCTAGGAGATATGTGAAGAATGTACAGAATTATTTATAACTAAAAAAAGAAGTTGGGGGGAGAGGAGAGAACCTAAATGTCCTTCAACAAGAAAATGAATGAATGAATTATCCTTTATTTATATGATGGAAACTATAAAGCAGTGAAAATATTTGAATTCTAGCTACATATAAGTAGCAGAAATCTGAGTGAAAAAATAGTATTTATAAAATGCCATTTGTATAAACCTTACAAAGAATGTGAACATTTAATAAAAATATATATTATTTAGTAATCCACATATGGTAAACTTATAAAGAAAGGCAAATTGATTACAATTCAAAAAGTCAGAGTAGCGGTTACCTGTAGGAGCAGTGAGGGGATGAGCTCAGGGCATACAGGACTTAAAAGTAACGATAAGGTTCTATTTTCCATTTGGAGAATAGGCTCCTGGTTGTTTATTTTATGACTGTGTTTATAACTTCCTTACACATTATAAATGTTCTTTTATATGTATAAATTATTAAGAAAATGAAAATGGGATATTATGACAACTGTAAAATTATCAGGAAAAGAAAACATCAAAATTATAAAAACTAAAGAAAGAGAGGACAAATGTTTGTTTTTAAAGGATAACCATTCAAAAACATCAACCAACTGGCTTTAGGGTCTTTGTTCTAGCTGTTCCACCAACCTAGAGATCAGTTTCTTTCATATCTACTCGGCTAACTCCTTCTCCTTCTTCCAATCTTTGTTCTACTCCCCCTTCTCAAGAAGACCTGCCCTGACCACCTCATTTGATTTTTCCATCTCCTACCCCCTGATCTTGGTGCTCCTTATTTGCCTTACCCTGACCTTTTCTTTCTTCTAAAATCTTTTTTTGCATTTTTTGATAGAGATGGGGTCTCACCCAGACTGGTCTTAAACTCCTGGGCTCAAATGTCCTCTTGCCTCAACTTCCCCAGGCCACCATGCCTGGCCTAAAATCCTTATCACCTTCTAACATCCTACATAAATTTACCCATTTACTATGTTTATTATTTATCTTCTCTCTTCCCTCCTTCCCCCATGCTGTTAGAATGTAGTAATATGAATGCTGGTTTGTTCCACATGCCTGGATAGTTGACACTCAGTAAATGAACTTTTTTTCTTTTTTGTAGAGACATGGTCTTGCTATGTTGCCCAGGCTGGAGTGCAGTGGCGTGATCATAGCTCACTGCAGTCTCAACCTCCTGGGTTAATGCAATCCTCCCACATCAGCTTCCTAAATAGTTAGTACTACAGGCATGTGTCACCATGCTAGGCTAATTTTATTGTATTTTTGTAGAGATGAGCTCTGGCTCTGTTGGCCAGGCTGGTTTCAAACTCCTGGCCTCAAGTGAACCCCACCTTGGCCTCTCAAAAGTGTTGGGATTACAGGCGTGAGCCACCATGTTGGGCCCTTCTACTTCATTTTAACAGACAGCTCCTGGATAATATATCAATCACATGTTTCTGTTTCATAAATTATTTCTTTTACTGATAATGCATTAAGTTGGGCACAACTTCAATCAGATAATATGACCCAAATTAAATTTTTGTGAGTGGTCTATCAAAACAAGGTCTGTTGATTATATCACAATGTTGGAACATTTGTTTTAGTTATGAAATTGTTACAACTAGTTTCAACCATGAACAAATCAAATATTAATCAGGAGTTTAAGGGCAAAAAATGGAAGAGAACAATAAAAAATTATTACCATGTGTATATAAATGACCTTCCGTAATTTACATATATCAATGTACCCAACAACATATACTGCAAATAATGATGCAATCTGAAATTTAAAAAGAAATTAAAAGTAAAAAAGATAAAATGAATAGCTACAAGAATGAAGAATATATTTATTGTTGTTTCAACTGATTTATATATACACACAGAGTGAGTTCTTTTGTCTTCCTTTTATCTGCCAATTTATTATTAAATATAGTCAATATATTAGTATAGAAAATATTGGTTGATTTTTCTCTCTGATACACAGCTCTCTCAATCATGTGAATTGTCTACTTTGTCGATTGTCCAAAACAATACTCATTTTAATTTCAGGTCAACCCTACTGTCAATACGTACAATTAAAAAGTGCTTTATCCAATCAAAAAGAAGAAAATGTAATTATAATATAACTAATACATAATTGGGGAAGGTACATTAAACTGAAAAATAATTATGCAATGCAAGTGTGCATAAAAATACTTTAATTTCTCCTTGCTAGTCACTCTTTACAAGTATCTCTATTAGCGTTCTTTCATTAATACAAATATCCAAGAGTTAGTTATAATCAAATTTATCAATTTCAAATCAAGAGTACTTTTGCTGCAAAGGTATTTTTAACTTTCTTTTCTATTCGAAAGAAAACTGTATGTTATATATCACTAATTCTAAGAGTATTGGAATTATTTAGATGAATTAATTGATTAAATGATTATACAGTATCTTACATAGAGGTAATATATCAGACAATGCCTCTACACCCTTCCTCATAGAGAAAGCAACTCAAATTAAATTCTCCCTGTCCTACTACAAAAGTATAGTATAAACAGATTGCAAAGTAGCTGAATACTTAAACATATAACTTAAGTTTCATTCATCAAGTTTTTTTTATCTCTAAAGCAATCTACAACAAATTTTTCCATTAGTGAGTAAAACAACACAGTTTCCCTTAATTCAGAGTTACCCATGGAGAATACTGCATTTCTTGGGGTGCCTGATATGACATAACAACTGTGGGGAAGTGTGTGTTATTATTCAACATAAGCCCCACAGGGACCTTCACCTCCACAGAAAAGCAGGCAGTGTCCACTATCAGGAAGCAATGAGAATGCTCCCTTTTCACCCCAAGGGCTAAGCAACACACAGTACATTTACAGGGTAGAATTTTAAAGAGAGAATCTCAGAGACAATTTTAAACCAGAAACTGATTGAAAATGTCATCAAACTAAGTTAGACAAATGAGTCTGCAAGACAAGATCAAAATAAAAAGTAAGTACAAACAAAGCCTATTTTTAAAAATAATGATAAAACCAACTAACTTTACTGACACCTACTAAGTACCAGGTACCATGTTAAGAATCATACACATTACTTCATCTGGTCCTATCTGCAACCCAATAAAGTAGGTTCTTTTATTATCTCTATTTCAGAAATGAGAAAATCTAAACTAAGAAAAGTTAACTATTTTATCCAAATTAAGAGGTTACTGAATAGAATTAGGACTCAAATCCAAGTCTAACTTCATTTCCAAGCAAGACGTTCTAAAAAATATTTAAAAGCAGCCAGGCGCGGTGGCTCACGCCTGTAATCCCAGCACTCTGGGAGGCCTAAGTGGGCAGATCACAAGGTCAGGAGATCAAAACCATTCTAGTTAACACAGTGAACCCCATCTCAACTAAAAATACAAATAATTAGCCGGGTATGGTGGCACGCACCTGTAGTCCCAGCTACTTGGGAGGCTGAGGCAGGAGAAACGCTTGAACCCAAGAGGTGGGGGTTGCAGTGAGCTGAGATTATGCCACTGCACTCAAGCCTGGGTGACAGAGCAAGACTCCATCTCAGAAAAAAAAAAAAAAAAAGCAACTCTTCAACTGCTTTATACAAATATACCAGGTACAATAAAAAAAAGAGTAGGCAGGGAAAAAAATGAGTATGTAATTCACTCCCTCTCTCAACAAACGACCTCCATTTATAGTGGGCAAGAGTTCATGGAAAGACAATAGATAAATTTCCAGACAGGTAGAGAGAATTTTATAAGAGATGAACTGGTTAACTATTTATCCTGTAATCCTATGTGTCTTTATTCTACGTGCAAGAATGTACACAACTATTCATAAAAGAAACATTTTACGTAAGAGAAATACTATAGATAACTTAAGAGAAATACTTAAAGTTATAGCACTAGTCCTCTTTTAAGCACATTAACAATACTGAATAACAAAGATAAGCATTCTTACAAATTTGAGTTCAATAAATGCATTATGTTAGGAAGTAAATAATTAACAATCATTAATAAATAATCCTACATATTTCTCTACCCTAAACTTTCTTTTGTTCAACATTCCTAGAAAATGTTTTAGGACTTAGAATCATAGAACATCTCAGTTATAATTTTATGCAAATGAGTTGACATAGTCAAAAATGCTAAGCTTAAAACAGCTTAAAATATAATCAGCTCACCTGAGTAAGAAGCACAAATTGAGCAAACTGCCAAGGAAGCATGAAAAATACATTGGAAATGCAGAGTGCAATCACACTTCCTCTATAAAGTTTTGTAGCCCTTGAAAAGATAAAATAAGCATTAGTAAGTTCAAACACAAAATAGTCTAGCATGGCTCCAAACTGCTGCAAATTAGAATCTCTAAATATATATGATCTGGTTATAACACAACATAAACATAAAATGAACCAATGGGTTAGAAATTATACCTCCTGATACTCAATTACAACAATTTTCTTTGAAAGGTAAATACCCATTATTGCTAATAATAACACAGAGAGAAGGAGGGTGGCTGGGTCAGTATATCCATGAACATTTTTTTCAAATTATATTTTGGTGAATCCATGTCTGAATATTTAAAAATACGGATTCAACAGATTCATTAGTTAGAAAGGCAGGAGATGCCTGTGAAAAGATGACAGCAGTATATTTTAAGTGCTAAGTATTACACAGACAACTAGTGCAAGAATGTAGAATAAGAGCTAAGCAGCTGAGAGAGATTTTGTAAGCTTGTGAGATAAAAAGTTGGGTCTGGCACAGGTAGGAGAACACAGAAAAGTGGAGGAAAAGATATGGGGGCCATTCTGAAGCAATCTTTAGAGATCTCATTTTGGCACTGACTTGTAATTTAGGAGATTTTTAGGAGGGTAAGATGATTTTATCCTCTAAATCTGCGAGCCAACGCAAAGCCCCACACATGTCCATCTTCACAGAAGCACAGTGTGCATGTTAATATACTGAGGTGATGGAGTGTAGGCAGCTTGGATACAGTAAAGACATCCTGGTTAGACAAACCTACCTGGAGCATAGAGCACCATTACAAAACGCCTTTCTTCACTTCTGGAAGTATCCCTTCCCCAAAGGACATCCCTCTCTGCTATTTTAATCCAACAAAAGTACTTTTAAACTCCAGATAACCTTTTAATGAGTTATGAAATCAACTTATGGAATAAAACTCAGCATTTAACAATGGAGATCAGCAGAGTGAAACGGAATATATATGAGTATATCCTACTTACGAGGGGTTCTATTCTGTGAAACTTTTGTTTCAGTTGTGTGCATACATGTATGTGTATACTAAGCCACAGTATAAAACTTATTATTTCTTACAGATCATAGTCCGAAAGTTTGAAAGCCACTGTCTAAAATAAAGCATTTCTCTACTGCTTTTGAATACTAAATATGATTTTCATTTTATGGGTAATAAGAGACATTAAGATTTCTGAGCAGAATTTAATACCAATCTGGCAGTTGGGTAAAGAATGCACTATGCGGGCCGGGCGCGGTGGCTCAAGCCTGTAATCCCAGCACTTTGGGAGGCCGAGGCAGGTGGATCACGAGGTCAGGAGATCGACACCATCCTGGCTAACATGGTGAAACCCCGTCTCTACTAAAAATACAAAAAAAAACTAGCCGGGCGTGGTGGCGGGCGCCTGTAGTCCAGCTACTTGGGAGGCTGAGGCGGAGAATGGCGTGGAACTCCGGAGGTGTGGGAGCTTGCAGTGAGCCGAGATCGCGCCACTGCACTCCAGCCTGGCTTACAGAGCCAGACTCTGTCTCAAAAAAAAAAAAAAAAAAAAAAAAAAAGAATGCACTATGAGATAGGTTCTACCAGAAAAACAAAGAAAATCCAATTGGTGATCAAAAATAGTTTGGACCCAAGACAACAGAAATGGAAACATAAATACTAAGCCAAGAATAATTAAAAAAAAAAAAAAAGCTAAGAACAATCAAGGAAAAGCTCAGCTGTGCTAGTATTAGGTGATTATATAAACTGAATTTCTAAAATGCTTAAAATTCAAAACTGACAAAACCAATTTGTTAAATATACCACTAACCTTTATTTATACATGATTCCTAGCATTAAAGAATAGCTCCTTCCAGTTTTATAACAGTATCCTCAGCACTGCAGCCTGCATCAACACTGCTCAGCTTTGGCTCCCCAAGCCATCACCACCCACCACCTCCCTCATGTCACAATATGTCAACTACAGGTAGAAACCAAGAACTAAAGGAAATGGCTGCTCTTCCAAAAGGAGACAATGTCAGTAAGAAGGATGAAATATCAGAAGATGAAGATGGCCAATAGAGAGAAGGCTATCCTTCAGAAAAAAGACTGCAGTGTCTAAGAAAGCAAAATGAAAGCCCACACTTCCCAAGCAAGCAGTCACAGCCACACCAGGCAAGCAGGAGCCATGCCAACTAAGGAGCATAACCAGGAAAGCCATCGCAATCAGAAGTGACAAGCTGCCAATGAAGATGGCGAGGAAGACCAAGATGGGATGGATCTGAACCAGGAGTGGTGAAAGCAGCAGCTGATTCAGCTTCAGATGGCCAGGAATATGAGAAGGGAAATGTCAACCAGAATATAAACAGAGACAATGAAGAAGGCTCTAAAGAAAGTTTCTAAAACTTTTCAGCAAAAAGTAAAGACAGGTATGAAGAGGTGGGTAAGGCTGAAAATGACAATGATAAGAGGCTAAAGAAGACATAAAAAGCTTGTCACAGAAGCACCTGGAGCCAAAAACAGAGAAGGACCCAACAGAAGGCAGCCCTTGAAGGCAGGAAACAGCAACTGGAGAGGCTCCCCATCCTGGAAGGCAGAATAATGGCCTCCAAAAAATATCTGTGCCCTAATCCCTGGAACCTGTGAACATGTCATGTTGCATGGCAAAGGGGAACTAGGGCTGCAGACGGAATGAAGATGACTAATCACGTGACCTCAACAGTAGGGAATGTATCCTGGATTATCCAGGTGGGCCTGATGTAACCACAGGGTACATAAAAGTGGAAGACAGGCTGAAGAGAAGGTTGGAGTGAACTGACAAGGACCCAATCCACCATTGCTGGTTTTGAAGATGAAGGAGCCACAAGCCAAGAAATGCAGGCGGTCTCCCAAGAAATGCAGGTGGTCTCCCAAGAAATGCAGGTGGTCTCCCAAGAAATGCAGGCAGCCTCTTAAGAAAGGCAGGCGGTCTCCCAAGAAATGCAGGCAGCCTTCTAGGAAGCTGCTAGAAAAGGCAAGAAGATTGATTCTCCTCCCACTCTGTGCCTTCCCCTGAAGAGTGTGTAGCACCTCCACAATTCTGAATGTAAAACTGAGCCAGAGAACTCCAAGACAGTAGATCCCAGTTTGTGGTGACTGGCTACACAGCAACAGGAAACTAACACTACCTTCCATGGTGCAGATGGACTAAAGGGAAGAAGGCCAGTCCCCGAGCATCCACACAACTACTCAGGACAGATCGGATCAGTGAGTGAAAGAAGATTCAAAGGTTTGCCTTCACTGGATTTAAGACAGGAGCAGAGGTAGAAAAGCAGGAAGGAACTAGAGACTGATGGGCAGTCTGCTGTCTGCACTACACTGGAGAAAAAAGCCATGGTCAAGAATGTGAATGTGGAAAAACAGCATCTGTGGTGGTGAATCAAAGACTCTATAGCACAACAACACTTCTTAAGGTAGATGTTTGAGAAGGGACTGTTGCTCAACATGCTCCTCAGAACCAACAGGGTGGCCAGCTAAAGGTTGGCGAATTCATAGAGGTTCACCTTATTTGAAGGTGCCAAAGAATTAAACCCTACAAAAGAGTTTAGGGGACAGCAATAAAGCTGGAGCTACACAGACTTTAAAAAGCTAATGCAAAAACATTACTCATCCCATGTTCTATGAAAGGTCTGTCTAAAGACACTACTACGTAGGAGACTAAAAGCCATGTGATGGTTCTATGCTTGCTGTAACATTCAGAGGGAAATAGATTGCCCAAACCGTTTGGCATAACAGACTTCAACAAAGTTCTTCTGAATTTGGAGGATCACTGAAGGGAGTTATCAGTCTGAGTCATCTTCAGATTTTTATCATGCTTTGTTCCATTTTTCCATAGCCCCCATTTGGTTTCATTTTTACCCTCTGAAGCAAGGCAGGTCAATATTTGTCAGCAGAAAGGGAGAGAAGTGTGAATTCTGTGAATTACACTTTGCCCCAAAGGATTGTATCTTACAGGATACACTATAACAAGACCAGCCTTTACGTTCTTTCTGCTCACTTTCAGGAGGTTATACTGGTAACAGAAGAAGACTTGAGAAAGTGGAAATGACAGGAGAAGTGAAAGCAAATTTGCTCCTTCTCAAGCAGTCACTGTGGACCACCAAGAAAAAGGAAGAGGAATAGAAGGCTGACAGAAGAAATGTTTTTGGTACTATTTTTAAGTTATACTCTTAAAATATTTTTACTAATAACAGCATCATATTGGTTAATTATTTTATTACGTTGACTTTATTATGGAAGCTTAAGAAATTCTAGTTTAAATTATTTAATGCAAAAAGAAATAAGGTTAAGTCAAAGTTACCTGAGAATATGAGTCACAAGCAACATTTGAAGAACAAGAAATGCATATGAGAAGCTTTCAAGGAGAGGTGGTGTCCACATTACACAGGTACACTGAAAAAAAAAATTCATAGTATAGTATACTTGCTAAATTTACTAAGACAGACATTCCAAGTAAAAATTGCTATTTATAAATAAAATAAAATTATTTTTAACAAATAATTTAAATGGCGTGTTGTAAAACAAACTACTGGACTTTATTCCACAGACAGCAAAACTAGCATGTGAGAAATATTATTGACAGAGAAACACATGGCTTAAGATCATGTAAAGCATTAGTATCATGAACTGTCAACAAGAAAATACCAAAAAAGATGCAACTACATCTTAAAAGGAAAGGGAGGAAAAGTACCAGCAAGAAAATGTTCTGTCAAATTTCAGAATATTTTGAGTTGATTATTTATCTATTGTTTGTCTTCTTTCCCATGAATTTCAGCAAAACTATCCATAACCAGTACTTGAGAATTCTTTGTAGTCATCAATTTTAGTATTTTCATTCAGTGCTGCTACAAAGGAATATTCCATTTTTGGTTTTACTTCTTTGCCTAAGCTACCCTGGGTTGCAAAATATTTAAAAGTAGGTGGTAGAATCAAATTAAGTAACAAAAGTCCTAAAATTTTTAAGTATAAACCTTTCTGAAAAGCTCACTTTGGACATAATTAAGCAATGTACTATCGCGGTTGTAATAATGTCATTTTTCTGTATATATACTAAATATATTAGTAAGTTCATCCTTCCATCAACAGAAAACCACATAGAATTAAATGCAAGCAATCTGATATTATTAAGTCACACTAAAATAAATTATGATGTCTTTCAGTGCAAGCAGGGATGACAAAGACTCCACAGAATGGCAAAGACCATGTCAGAAATAAGTGTTTCCTATATTTTAGCTCTACCTCAGACCACTGAATATTTCTAATACTGCTATAGAAAGACTGAGTCAATTCACTCCTCTTTTCTACCAAGCTCACCATCCTCTATGAAAATGATATACGTATCTATTTATGAATGAACTACTCCCACAAGGGAATGCTGAAAAGATCTGTTGATAATGTATACCGTCTTTACTGAATATTACTGAATGTCTGTTGATAATGTATACTGTTGTAACCAGAATGCAATTTTTAAAAGTTGTTAGTTTATTGGATTAACTGGAGAGTTCAGTAGGATTGACAGTAAGATACATGGGCAAAACACATTTCATTGCCCTTTACTATGCTTCGCAGATAACGTCTGTCACAAATTGAAGGTTTGTGGCAACCCTGCCTCAAGCAAGTCTATCAGTGCCATTTTTCCAATAGCAGGTGGTCACTTCACGTCTCTGTGTCACGTTTTGGTAATTTTCATAATATTTCAACATTTTCTTTTCTTTTCTTTTTTTTTTTTTTTTTGAGACAGAGTCTCGCTCTGTCACCCAGGCTGGAGTGCAGTGGCACAATCTCGGCTAACTGCAAGCTCCGCCTCCCAGGCTCAAGCCATTCTCCTGCCTCGGCCTCCTGAGTAGCTGGGACTACAGGTGCCTGCCACCTCACCCGGCTAATTTTTTTTTTTTTTTTTTTTTTGTATATTTTTTTAGTAGAGACAGGTTTCTCCGTGTTAGCCAGAATGGTCTTGATCTCCTGACCTCGTGATCTGCCCACCTCGGCCTCCTAAAGTGCTGGGATTACAGGCATGAGCCAGCACGCCCGGCCTATTTCAACCTTTTTCATTATTACTATATCTGCTATGGTGATCTGTGATCAGTAATCGCTGATATTACTATTGTAATTGCTTTAGGTGCCTTGAACCACGCCCAATAAGATGGCAAACTTAATGGATAAACGTGTGTGTTCTAACTGCTCCACCAATCAGCCACTCTCCCATCTCTCTCCCTCCCATCAGGCCTCCAAATTCCCTGAGATGCAACAATATTAAAATTAGGAAAATTAATAAGCCTACAAGGGCCTCTAAGTGTTCAATTAATAGAAAGAGTTGTTCATCTCTCACTTTAAGTCAAAGGCTAGAAATGATTGAACTTAGTGAAGAAGGCATGTCAAAATCTGAGAGAGGCCAAAAGCTAGGCCTCTTATGCCTAACAGTCTGGAATGCAAAAGAAAAATTATTGAAGGAAATTAAAAGTGAAACAACCTTATTGCTGATATGCAGACAGTTTTAATGTACTGGATGGAAGATCAAACCAGCCACATTTCCTTAAGTCAAAGCCTAATCCAGAACAAGATCCTAACTCTCTTCAATTCTATGAAGGCTGAGAGAGGTGAGGAAGCTGCAGAAGAAAAGTCTGAACTAGCAAAGGTTGGTTCATGAGGTTTCAGGAAAGAAGCCATCTCCATAAGATAAAAGTACAAGGTAAAACAGCAATGCTGATGTAGAAGCTGCAAGTTATCCAGAAGATCTAGCTAACATAACTGAGGCAGATGCCTGCACTAAACAACAGATTTTCAGTGCAGATGAAAAAGCCTTCTATTGGAAGAAAATGTCATCTAGGACTTTCCTAGTCAGAGAGGAGTCAGTGGCTGGCTTCAAAACATCAAAGGCCAGGTTGACTCTCTTGTTAGGACCTAACGCAACCAGTGACTAACTTGAAGCCAATATTCACTGACCATTCTAAATATCCTAGGACCCTTAAGAATTACACTAAATCTACTCTGCACATGATCTACAAATGGAGCAACAAGCCTAGATGACAGCACATCTGTTTTAGCATGATTGACTGGATATTTTAAACCCATTCTTGAGACCTACTGCTCAGGAAAAACAATTCTTTTCAAATTGCTCATTGACAATGCACTTGGTTACACAAGTGCTTGGGTGGAGACGGATAAAGTGATTAATGTTGGTTTCATGCCTGCTAACACAGCATCTATTCTGCAGCCCATGAAGCAAGGAGTCATTTCGACTTTCAAGTCTTATTATTTAAGAGATATGTTTCATAAAGCTCTAACTGCCACAGTGATTCCTCTGATGAGTCTGGGAAAATGAAATTTAAATCCGGAATGGATTAACTATTTCAGATACCATTAAAATCATTCTGATTCGTGGGAAGATGTCAAAATACCATCATTAATAGGACTTTGGAAGAAGTTTATTTCAACCCTCATGGGAGACTTAGATGGGCTCAAGACTTCAGTGGAGGAGGTAACTGCAGATGTGGTGGAAATGGCAAGATGACTAGAAGTGGAGCCTGAAGATGTGACTGAACTGCTGTAATATCATGATAAAACTTAAAGGATAAGGAGTTGCTTCTTAAATGAGCAAAGAAGAATGGTTTCTTGAAATGGGATCTACTACTGGTGAAGATACTGTAAACATTGTTGAAATTACAACAAAGGATTTAGAATATGACATAAATGTAGTTGCTAAAGCAGTGGCAGGGTTTGAGAGGACTGACTCCAATTTTGAAAGTTCTACTGTGGGTAAAATGCTATCAAACAGCATCACATGCTACAGAGGAATCTTTCGTGAAAGGAAGAATCAATCAACACAGCAAATTTCACTGTTATCTTAAGAAACTGCCACAGCTATCCCAATCTTCAGCAACTCCTCTGTCAGCAGCTGTCAACACCAAGGTAAGACCCTCCATCTGAACAACTTGCTGAAGGTTCACATGATCATTGGTAGTTTGTTTGTTTGTTTAGAGATGGAGTTTCATTCTGACGCCCAGGCTGGAGTGCAGCTGCACAATTTCAGCTCACTGTAGCTTCTGCCTCCTGGGTTCAAGCGATTCTCCTGCCTCAGCCTCCCAAGTAGCTGGGACTATAGGCACCCACCACCACACCCGGCTAATTTTTTTTTTGTATTTTTAATAGAGAAAGGGTTTCACCATGTTGACCAGGCTGGTCTCGAACTCCTGACTTCAGGTGATCTGCCTGCCTCAGCCTCCCAAAGTGCTGGGATTAGCGACTTATTTTTAAATTAAGGTATGTACATTGTTTTTTAGACATAATGCTATTTCACACTTAACAGACTACAGTACAGTGTGAACATAACTTTTATGTGCACTGGAAAACCAAAAAATTTGTATGACTTGATTTATTACAATATTCACTTTATTGCCCCGGTCTGGTCCTAACCCTGCATATCTCTGAAGCATGCTTGTACGATCAAAATTTGTAAAGTCATCAGTCTCTGTACAAAAACAAATATTCAAACAAGTATTCAAACTATGCAATGTACAATTTGAGAATTTTCTTCATACAGACGGTTCCCCCACATTTGTTACCCACATTCAATGACGTTATCATTTCTCCAAAATTCATTTAATAGCTGAAGTCACTCAGTTCACCAAAACTGAATTACATTCTCTGAAAGTACAGACAAGAAAACCCAATTATAGGACTGTAATGAAGGGCAAGGTCTTCTCCTTCCAAAATTCTGAGTGCATGAAATCAAATGTCCATGAAAGTGCTTTCTATGTTTCTCTAGTAACACAACGTGCTTTACTAGATCTGGTACAAACATAATTGCCATTCCAGATGACCCCATATACTTTGAAAATAGTGAAGAGATTTGGTTTAGTCATGCCTTACGTTTCAACAAATAAATATTTTTTATCGCTAATTTTAAATGTAAAATAAAAATAGTGTGACAGTTTAAAATGCCAATGCTTTTTAAAGGCATTATTTTGAAATTTGAGAATTAAAGGAAATATAAACGTAAACTGCTTCAAAAAAGGGTTATACAAATGTATGCTGTCTCTAAGTACAAGAAATCCATTTATTGTGAAAATAAATTCAATAAAAATCTTACGTTGCACAAACTGCTATCATCTAGTATATAAGTTTTAGCACACATTTCATAACACTGATTATATTGCAACATAATACTGTGTAGATATTAACAACAGGCTTTTATTTTCCGCTTAATAATTTTTTTTTGAGACAGAGTCTCGCTTTGTCACCCAGGCTGGAGTGCAGTGCCGCAATCGCCGTCGGCTCACTGCAAACTCCGCCTCCCGGCTTCACGCCATTCTCCTGCCTCAGCCTCCCGAGTAGCTGGGACCACAGGCGCCCGCCACCATGCCCGGCTAACTTTTTTTGTATTTTTAGTAGAGACGGGGTTTCACCATGTAATTTTTAATCATTCACTCAAGAATCAATAACTAAGGAATCTCAAAAATAGCTTAATTTTCCAAACTCTATTTTCAAACTATTAACTTATAATATCGGAAATACAGCATGATCTAATTGATTTATCGTCATAACTTCAAAATAATAGAAGAACAACTGACTGGTGAGTTATAAATTGTGGTCAGCAATGGAACAGAACAGAGTCCTCAGAAATAATACCACACATCTACAGCCATCTGATCTTTGACAAACCTGAAAGAAACAAGAAATGGGGAAAGGATTCCCTATTTAATAAATGGTGCTGGGAAAATTGGCTAGCCATAAGTAGAAAGCTGAAACTGGATCCTTTCCTTACTCCTTATACGAAAATTAATTCAAGATGGATTAGAGACTTAAATGTTAGACCTAATACCATAAAAATCCTAGAGGAAAACCTAGGTAGTACCATTCAGGACATAGGCATGGGCAAAGACTTCATGTCTAAAACACCAAAAGCAACGGCAGCAAAAGCCAAAATTGACAAATGGGATCTCATTAAACTAAAGAGCTTCTGCACAGCAAAAGAAACTACCATCAGAGTGAACAGGCAACCTACAGAATGGGAGAACATTTTTGCAATCTACTCATCTGACAAAGGGCTAATATCCAGAACCTACAAAGAACTCAAACAAATTTACAAGAAAAAAACAAACAACCCCATCAAAAAGTGGGCAAAGGATATGAATAGACATTTCTCAAAAGAAGACATTCATACAGCCAACAAACACATGAAAAAATGCTCATCATCACTGGCCATCAGAGAAATGCAAATCAAAACCACAATGAGATACCATCTCACACCAGTTAGAATGGCAATCATTAAAAAGTCAGGAAACAACAGGTGCTGGAGAGGATGTGGAGAAATAGGAACACTTTTACACTGTTGGTGGGATTGTAAACTAGTTCAACCATTATGGAAAACAGTATGGCGATTCCTCAAGGATCTAGAACTAGATGTACCATATGACCCAGCCATTGCATTACTGGGTATATACCCAAAGGATTATAAATCATGCTGCTATAAAGACACATGCACACGTATGTTTATTGCAGCACTATTCACAATAGCAAAGACTTGGAATCAACCCAAATGTCCATCAGTGACAGACTGGATTAAGAAAATGTGGCACATATACACCATTGAATACTATGCAGCCATAAAAAAGGATGAGTTTGTGTCCTTTGTAGGGACATGGATGCAGCTGGAAACCATCATTCTTAGCAAACTATCACAAGAACAGAAAACCAAACACCGCATGTTCTCACTCATAGGTGGGAACTGAACAATGAGATCATTTGGACTCGGGAAGGGGAACATCACACACCGGGGCCTATCATGGGGACGGGGGAGGGGGGAGGGATTGCACTGGGAGTTATACCTGATGTAAATTGCAGGGGCCTTTGAAAACAGTATGCTGAGAATAGATAGGGCTCAAGGACAGTATCTCCAACTGAACTTTTAATGAACTCCCGCACACGCCAAGAAGGCGGGTAGATAAGAAAGAATATAGAAACAAGGTACTGAGTAGAAGGTTACATGTGGGAAAAGAAAGTTTGTTTTGCATTGCATTCTTTCTGCTGACGTGAGGTTTATGGAGTATAAATAAAGTGAGGCAGAGGCTCTGAGTGCGGCCGCCATGTTCTCTGTGTGTCTTTGTCTTTGTGTGTGTTCTTTCATTCTCCACCACCCCCGGTGCGGCCCCCAACAAGTGGCGCAGCGAGCAGGGTCAGCACGGTTGAGTAGGGGAGAACAAGAAGGGGAACCCCCTAGGAGTGGGTAAGGCTCAGATATTGTTAAGGGGAACCTTCTTAAGCTTTCATTATGGGAATTCCATCTCTCTGGCCTCAGAATATTTATGGCTGTTTCAAGGACTGTTGCTGTCTATGGGAGTGGAAGTGAAAGAAAAAGACTTTGAAGCGATTGTTTGCCCATGTTGAATAACATTGTTACTGGTTTCAGTATCAGACTAAAGTGCAGCTGAATCGGAAAAAATGGTTACAGGTAGTAAAAGCTTTGCTTAGAGCTCTCCAGTTAGGGGATATTATGCCTCTAAAATTGTGGACCTTGTGTAACTCTATCACTCAGACATTAGAGTTACTTGAGACTGATTCGGAGTGTGGTAATGTAGCCACAGGAGGAAAGGTATCTGAGGATTTGGAAAAATAAAATAAAATAAAATAAATCTGAAATGGAGCCCATTTGTGCCAGGGTAGCAAAAGGGGGAGAAGAGAAAAAGCCAGCTCTTCCTTCTTCTAAGGGAAATTCTGACATGCAGTGTATTATGGAAATGCTTCAACAAATATTACAGATACATTCTTCTAATTCACCTTTGTGAGCTTTCCCTGTTTCTTTTCCTTCTGCCCTGTTAAAAGAGAATTTTCCAGTGCCTCCAACCCCCGGGCTTCCTTATCTTTACCTTTGTTTGGCAAAGTTTTCTCAGTGCCTTGCCCGCCATTGGGGGAGGGAGAAAAGGAAAAGATAAAAAAAAAATAAAAAAAATTTAAGGAGCTGGATCTGTTTCCAATTATTTGTGCTTCTTTTGCTCCTAATGCTCAGTTTTCAAATGGTGGCAATAATGTCCAATTTAATGCCTTACAAATTAAATTTTTAAAAGAAATGAAAGCTGCCATTTCTAACTATGAACCCCTATCCTTGGTCTTCTTGATATTTTTTCATCAGAAAATTTGATAATTTCTATAGACTGGAAGACTTTGGGGAAGGCTTTTCTTGATCGTTCTCAGTGGTTACAATTGCACAGCTGGTAAATGAACAAGGCGCATGGACAGGCTAGAAAAAATGTTATGTGTGATCCCCCAGGAGCCACTGAAGAACAACTCACAGGCACGGGCCAATATGCTACTTTTAGTGCTCAGGCTGTTCTAGAAGATGTTGCCCTTACTCAAATTAAGACTTTGTTTTTAAGGGCCTAAAATAAGGTAGAGATAACAGGAAAATCTTCCCTTTCCTCTGTGAAGATTTTACAGGGCACAAATGAACAATATTCAGATTTCTTGGCCCGTCTTCAGGATGCTGTCTTGAAAATTGTGGGTGCTGACCTTGCTTCACAAATTTTGTTACAAACGTTGTCTTTTAAAAATGCTTATGCTGACTGTCAAAAATTGTTAAAATCATTAAAGGCCAATGGGGCCAACTTAGATAAATATATTAAAACTTGTGTTAGTGTTGGAGGGGCTATTTATAAAGCTCAATTATTTGCTGGAGCTTTGTCTAAAGCCTTAAAAGGAAATAACAAACAAGGTGTTTGCTTTCAGTGTGGTAAACCTAGACATTTCAAAAAAGAATGTCATAAAAATTGAACACTTTTATCCCTCAAGGCAGAAAGCTGCCTTCAGAGGTGTACAAATGTTGTGGTAAAGGTCGACATTGGACAAATAAATGTCATTTCAAAACTGATAAAAGTGGAAATTTACTGTCTCCTCTCCTGGGAAATGGGAGCTGGGGCCCACAGGCTTGGGGCCCCAACAATTTATGTCACCAGGTCTGAAAGTGTAGTTGGTTTATCAGTCTTTACAAATGAGAAATATAAGAAAGGAAAAGAATGCACAAACTAACTAGGTTTCTTGTAATAAATCACTAAACTAGTCAAAGGACCAAAAAATACAAGATCAGCTGACTCTGAAGGATGTGAGATTATGGTTCTGCACTTGTTACATTAAAGAGCTAAAATTAATAGACGTAATATTAACAATAATAACAGTAATAATAGCCATAGTATACTGAGTACTTACTATGTGTCTACTACTGTGAAAAAATCTTCACTTGCATTTAGTTCTTCCAACATCCCTTTAAGACTGACAAATTTTATAATTATTACCATTTTGTAGACAGGAAAATAGAGTTAAGACAGTTTTATAAATATATCCAAGGTCATATAGCTATTATATTTTGAAAATATGACTTTCTGTCCCCAGAGCTTACATGCTTAACCCTTTCCTCTAGACTGCTCTATAAAGTACAAAAATGGTAGTCACCCTCCTTGGAATAATCGGAAGAAAGAAAAATCAATAACTAAGTAAAAGTTGTGTCTCAGCACCAGATCCAATCCCAATTTCAAGTATCCATTTAGCCTTGGATAGCATCACTGTGTTTTGAAAACCAAAATCCGTTGAGTATTTTGTGGTCCACCATCTTTTACGAAGCAGATACTCTATTGAATAGTAAGCTACGAACTGAATTTCTGTACCTGTAATCACCTTATTTGTTTACAAATATTTGTTATTGACTAAATCTGCATACAATACCCAGTGAGCAATGGCCTACAACATCAAGGAATAAATTCAAGTCCTCCTTAAGGATCCCACACCTTACCCCAGTTTCTCAGCTTTATGTGGTAATTAAGCAGAGCGCCGCTGCTGACTTAGTTATTACTCAGCCTTATACTTTGTCTCCTAATAGAGGAGTATATAAATTAGCTATTAGAGTGTGTGGCCCTTTGCCAAAAGGACATGATGTTACTAATAAAATTCTTATTATGGTTCAAGTCTCACAATTTATATGCCTAGAGGCAGGGGAACGTATTCTCAATAGGGAGGGTTTGGTAGCACAGAAAAAACTGTTTTTTGGGAACTTTAGTTTCTAATCAAAAGCCCTTATGTTCATTGCACATTAATGAAATAGTTTTTAAAGGGTTAATTGATACAGTGGTGAATATGTCTATTATTTGTTTAAATTAGAGGGCTATACAATAGGAAAAAAGACAAGTTTCAGTTACACTCACTGGCTTAGGTGCTGCTTCTGTGATTTATCAAGACATAGAACCTTTAACCTGTGTCGGTCCTAAAGGTCAACAAGGTCAAGTGTTTTTTTTTATTTTTATATTGTTCCTATCAATATTAATTTTTGGGAACAAGATCCTTCACAACAATTTGCTGCTTTTTTAAACATTCCTCATATTTCCTCAGCTGCCAAAAATATGATGTTCAAAATGGGCTACAATCCTTTAAACTCAGAGCCACCACTCCTATTTAGGTGAAACAGTGACCATTATTTAAAGAAATACTTAGGACTCTAAAAGAGTAAGTCAAAAAACAAATGGCCGAGAGGAATATAAAGCCACGTATTTCTGCATGGAATTCCCGTCTTTGTCTTGTCTTAAAACTATAAATGTTTACATTAAACCTAGGGAAAGTTTACAGCCCGGTCTTCCTAATCCTGCCCTTATCCCACAAAGTTAAAAATTAATGGTCATAGATCTCAAAAATTGTTTTTTCTCTATTCAGTTACAACATCTTTTTTCTATTCTAGAAGGAGACAGTCACTTGGACAGCTCACGTCATTTAACTCCTTTGGCTTTACAGGAACTCCAGCTTGTGGAAGAGCAACTTCAAAAGGCTCATTTACATTATATCCTTCCCAATGTTCCCCTTTCCCTTTGTTTATTTCATACTTTACATTCTCCTACAGGAATGATTCATCAGACCAATCGGCCGCTAGAATGGATCTTTTTGTCCAATAAAACATCTAAACGCTTGGCTACTTATATCGATCGTTTAGCTGAACTGATCATCAAAGGACGGCATCACTGTTGACAACTTTGGGGAGGAGATCCTTCCTTAATTATCTCTCAATTCACTCATAGTCAGATCATTTATCTTCTTGCAACTTCTGATTCTTGGCAAGAAGCTTCATCAATCTTGAGTTACAGTTTATCCTTATCCCTCAGTGCAACAGGGAGAATTGTTTGCTATTCTCATGGTCTTACTTGATTTCCCTACTACTGGTTGTAATATTGTTAGTGATTCTCAATATGCCGTTTATGTTACTTCTTATATTTCTCAGGCCACTTTACCTCTTTGTGCTACTTCTTCTCTTCAAAAACTCTTTTCCTTGTTATTTTCTACTTTGAGCCAACGTCGAGCTCCTTTATTCATCACTCATCTTCATTCTCATTCTCAACTGCCTGGACCATTAGTTCATGGAAATACTCAGATTGATTCACTTCTAATTGGCCACTTGCAGGCTGCAGAACAAGAACATGCTCTACATCACACTAATAGTTCTGGCCTTCAACGACGGTTTCATTTAACTCGTAAATAAGCTCGTTCTCTTATTCGAGCTTGTCTTTTCTGTGCTCCTTTGAGCATTCCATCCTTCCATCCTGGAGTTAACCCGAGAGGTACTCAAGTTAATCAAATTTGGCAAATGGATGTTATACATATTCCTTCTTTTGGACGATTAAAGTATGTTCATCATACCATTGATACTTTTTCTCATTTTCAATGGGCCACTCCGTTGCCATCTGAGAAAGCTGATCCTGTTATTACACATCTCTTAGCTTGTTTTGCCATTATGGGCATTCCTTTTATACTTAAAACTGATAATGCCCCTGCCTATGTCTCTCATAAATTACAAGTTTTCTTACAGCAATACAATATTCAACATATCACCGGGATCCCAGGCAACAGTCAAGGTCAAGCCATCATTGAGCGCGCAAATTTAACTTTAAAAACTCAACTATTAAAACAAAAAGGGGGAAATGAGCTCCCCCCCCAAAAAAAAAACAGATTTTTTTGAAGGTTAACCTTTCTACCTTAATTTTTTTGATTTTGAAGGTTCTTTTTACCTTAATTATTTTTTGAATCAATGGAGACAATTGCAAGACTCCGCTGTCGTAACCCATCTTTCCTCACCTCCCTCGGTGATAGTCCCCGCTGACAATTTAAAGATTTGGTATCCTAATGAAGAAGGTAAGTATGTTCAAGGGCAAGTTCTAAAACAGGGACAGGACTATGCTCTTGTCCTTACAGGAAGCGGACCTGAGTGGTTTCCTACAAGATGATTGAAACCCTGTTGAAAAGAAAACTGGATTCAGCATGCATTTCTTCCTTTGTTGGATGTGCCTTGGCGGGGGACTTATTTCCCTTAGTGAGGCTTTGTATGAATATTGCACTTATATTCCCTTTCCACCCTTGTATCAGGGAGTCGCCTGGGGAGAGGCAAAAATTAAGGTTTTCACCAATGACACTACTTGAATGCCGTCCCCCTATATAGACAAGGACAATATAGAACGGGAAACGGAAATTATAAACAACACATACCAATTTGGAGTGGAAGAACTTCCAATATGCATGGGAAATAGTTCTCATTGTCTCCGAAAATCGTATGAAGCCTGGGTTGTTCGCTATAATCATAGTTATGTGGCTGCTAATACTGTTATTATAATCATACTGTATATAGTAATGAAACTATTCCTAGTTCTTTACCTTTTTGTCCTATTCCAGAGGTTTCTCCTAATATTGAGGTGCTGGAGTGGCAACTATGTCGGGGAAATAAAACCCGGATTTTATTAGAATACAATGGGATGCAAATAACTGATTGAAGTGTGCACGGTGATTTTCAAACAAAATTTAGTCACATACCTTTGAAATGGCACCGGGTAAATAAAAGTATTGCTGCTAACAATAATGAAACCTTGGTATGGTGTGAAGGAGGCCTAAGTACAGAGTCATCTTTGGAAGTTGTTAGCTGCAGGCAATGCCATTAGCACTTTTGTGGGGAATATGTCTCTTAATCTTTCTAACCCAACTAATTCCTTTCATATTCAGTTATATTGGAATACCTCTCGATATATTATTGCTTGTGTCCGTAAGCCCTACCTATTATTAGCAGGGAATTTGACATGGGATAATAATATGGGAATTATTAATTGTACAAATACGTGTACATTTTTGTCTTGCCTCAATCATTCTTGGTGGCACAACTTTGCTGGGGATATTTATATCCTCAGGGCTCGTAAGGAAATTTGGCTACCTGTTAATCTTACGTGACCGTGTGGGGCATCACCTCTTGAAACTTATATTTGGACTTCTCTTCAGCGAACCCGCCGTGCCCTTGGACTTATAATTGCCTCGGTGATGAGTCTTGTTGCCATTGCCTCCACTGCGGCTGTAGCAGGGCTCGCTCTTCATCAAAGCATACAAAATGCTGAATTTGTGCAGCAATGGCATGAACAATCTCACCGGTTATGGCTTCAACAACGAAACATTGATTCTCAACTTGCTGAAAGATTGGACAACATGGAGCAAGCATTGACATGGCTTGGAGATCAGCTCACTGTACTCAGTACTCGGGTAACATTACAATGTGATTGGAATTCCACTCAATTTTGTGTAACGCCTGTGCCTTTTAACATCTCTCAAAATCGGACTGTAATCCGAAAGTTATTAATTGGCCATAAAAATATTAGTTTGGACATTCAAGAGCTCACTCAGAACATTTCCGAAGCATTTCGACAACAATTACATGTGCTGTCTGGAACTGTAACCTTGCAGGAGCTGGGGCAGCGCCTTGCTGCCTTTAACCCATGGACTCAGATAAAAACATGGATTTCTACAATCTCTGGAAGTATATTGCTTTGGGCACTTGGTTTGGGTCTACTTCTTTTGGTGATTCGATGCTCCCTCCGTCGCCACAAAAAACAAAAGAAAACACAGGAACAAATATGGGCTACCTTTTTAGGATTGAGGCAAAACAAAATTAAAAGGGGGGAAATGCAGGGGCCTTTGAAAACAGTATGCTGAGAATAGATAGGGCTCAAGGACAGTATCTCCAACTGAACTTTTAATGAACTCCCGTACGCGCCAAGAAGGCGGGTAGATAAGAAAGAATATAGAGGCCGGGCGCGGTGGCTCACGCCTGTAATCCCAGCACTTTGGGAGGCCGAGGCGGGCGGATCACAAGGTCAGGAGATCGAGACCACAGTGAAACCCCGTCTCTACTAAAAATACAAAAAATTAGCCGGGCGCGGTGGTGGGCGCCTGTAGTCCCAGCTACTCAGGAGGCTGAGGCAGGAGAATGGCGTGAACCCGGGAGGCGGAGCTTGCAGTGAGCCGAGATCGCGCCACTGCACTCCAGCCTGGGCCACAGCGCGAGACTCCGTCTCAAAAAAAAAAAAAAAAAAAAAAGAAAGAATATAGAAACAAGGTACTGAGTAGAAGGTTACATGTGGGAAAAGAAAGTTTGTTTTCCATTGCATTCTTTCTGCTGACGTGAGGTTTATGGAGTATAAATAAAGTGAGGCGGAGGCTCCGAGTGTGGCCGCCATGTTCTCTGTGTGTCTTTGTCTTTGTGTGTGTTCTTTCATTCTCCACCACCCCCGGTGCGGCCCCCAACAGTAAATGACGAGTTGATGGGTGCTGACGAGTTGATGGGTGCAGCACAGCAACATGGCACAAGTATACCTATGTAACAAACCTGCACGTTATGCACATGTACCCTAGAACTTAAAGTATAATAATAATAAAAAATTTTTTTTAAATAAATAAATAAATAAATAAATAAATTGTGGTCAGTATTAGTATCAAACAGATCATGTTTAAGATTTATTCCAAGAGTTTTTACTAGAGTTGCTATTTGCTGTATCAATCCTAACTTGCTACTATAAAGTTTAGGTTTAAAACAAATTACCCACCTCTGACTGCTGCTTTTCTATATTGATTATACTATTTCTTCATATTGCTTAATATTAACTATAATAATGCTTTAAACATTATGTTTATCAGTGCTTCCTTAAAAGACTGCTGGCACCATGAAGGTTATGCTACCTCTCTTCAGAGAATGTTATAGGTGTTAAGAATCCTGCTATCCACATAGTAAACATAAAAATGCTAGGTTTAAGAGACATGGCTTGATTATCTCTTGTTTGATGCTCTTAGGGCAGTCCCATTATTTAGGAAGATCCTTAGTTTGGAGTAGGCTTTGTGCGTCTCAGGGCACTGTATCTTGATAATAAGTAAGCCTGGTTGCTTTCTTGGAGTTTTGGTCTATTTTTGTACCATCCACGGGTTGAGTATTTCTTATCCAAAATGCTGGGACCAGAAGTGTTTTGGATTTCAGAGTTTTTCAAATTTTGCAATATTTGCATTTTCCCTACTGACTGAGCATCTCTAATCCAAAAAAACAAAATCTGAAATGCTCCAATGAGAATTTCCTTTGAGAGTCATGTTGGCATTCAAAAAGTTTTGGACTTTTGGAGTATTTCAGACTTCAGATTTTCAGATTACAGATGCACAGCCTGTACTCATAAGCTGCTCAATTAACCAGTTATATATTTCAATCTGAACTTATAATACAATTTTGGCTCATAGAGGGTTTAATGTGTCAGTGATATGGAAATGCTATTTTAAACTTTACTATCTTTATAAAGAATTTCAGCTGGTTGTATAACAAAAAACATGAATCTTTTTGTCTCTGAAAATCTAAGATATCAGTATATCCTATCCTAAATTTACAAAAAACCTCTGTGAAAGCAGTCAACTTTGTTGAAAAAGCAGTGAGTACACCTCCACGTTTCCACCCATTGTTGCAATGACTCGAACTTGACCACTACTTATTCATCTAAAATAGAAAATATATCTGGCAAGATGTTATCAGTATCAACTCTACCACCTTTATCATGTGGTTATAAACTACACTGCTCAAGGTTATCAACATAACCAAAATTCTGACTACAAAATGAAAGCATTAGCCAAGGCATAAAGGCAATATAAATAGAAACAGAAACAAATGATTCAAACTGCACTAACAAAATGATAATACAACATGGAGAAATAAAAACAATTCAGGTTGCTTCTGAATTGTTTAACTTTTATACTCTGACTACACCTCCTTAGTAGAATATACTCTTAGGAGAAAAATAAGTAGAGAAATACTGAACCATACTTGGTAGGTTTGTTATTGGTAATGACATTAGTGTAGTAACTCTGAAACTATTTTGTGTTTGTTTCTGGAATCTTTTTGTGTTTGAAAGGAAGTGTTCAGACACCAATGAGATATATCAAAAGGGCAGAAAATAGTGCCAAAATCATAAAATATCTAGAGATTAATAAAATATGTGCAAAACATAAAACATTGCTGAGAGAAATTAAAGGAGATGAATATAAATCTATGTTTATGGATTGGAAGATTTAGTATATTCAGCAATGTCCATTCGAAGTTAATCTAGAGATCCAATACACAACCAACAGGTTGTGTATGTGTTGAAAGACAGGGGAGTAGTGACAAGCTGATTCTAAAATTTGTATAGAAACACAAAGGACCTGGAACAGCTATGGCAATATTGATGAAAAACAAGGTTAGAGATCTTTACTATCAGATATTGAACTTATAAACTACAATATTTAAGGCAATGTGATACTGGCTTGAAGATAAATGGACAAATAGAACATAATGGAGAGTGTTGAAATAAATCCAAAAATATATAGTCACTTTATTTATGACACAAGGCCCACTACAATTCAGCGGGGAAAGAATTTTCTTTTTAACAAATGGTACTAGGTTAATTGGACATCCCATTTGGGGTGGTGTAGGGGAGGAAGGAATCTCGAACCTATTTCATACTCTATACAAGATTCTAGACAGATTATAAACCAAAATGTGAAAGCTACACCAAGATTTTCCCTTATATTTTCTTTAAGCTTCTAAAAGAAAATACAAGAAAATCTTTATGACCTACAGTAGGCAAAGAGTTTTTAATCAGACACAAAAAGGACTGAACATAAGAGACTGATAAATGGAACTTCATGAAAATTAAGAACTTCATCAAAAAACCCCAAAAAGATCTGTGTACACAAAGATAAAAATCACAAAATCTGAAAAGATGAAAAGGCAGGTCATAAGTGGTGAGAGGGTACTTGCAGAACATATATTCTACAAAGAACTCCACGGAATTGACAATGAGTTCTCATATATGAATAAAATAACCCAAGTATTTTTTAATGGGTGAAGACTTAGGTATTAAAGAAAAGAGTTCTAAATCAGATAAGCCATATTAAAAGGTGCTCAATCAGGAAAATGCAAACGAAACCCATAATAAGGTACCATTTCACTCATCAGAATGACTATAATTAAGAGGACTGCCAAAGCCAAGCACTGACAAGGATGTATTGATGAAAGAAACTGGAATTCTCGTACATTGCCAATGGGGGTAAAACCTGGCACAAGCACTTTAGAAAACAATGTGGAAATATATCACAGACATACACTGAGAGAAAGACATCAGACATAAGAAAGTATGATTCCACTATATGAAACCCCCAAACAGGCAAAACTAATCAATGGTGACAGAGATAGAAGAGTAGCTACCTGTTTTGAAGGATGGGGAAAGATACAGATGGGACAGGAACAGAGGTGAGCCTGCTTGGGGGCTGGAAATAGTCTATATATTGATCTAGTTCCTGGATACAAGACTGTATACATATGTAAAGATCCACTGAATAGTTAAAACATGCAAATCTTAATGTATGAAAATTATATATAATTAAAATGTGGGGAGACTATTACCAGCCAAATGTGTGACAATGAGAATATCAAAAAGATTTGCGATGGATTATGAAACATTGAATAAATTTTTTAAAAACTATGCATATATAGTAAAAGAAAACAGCAGGACAGGGGATTTGTCTTTACAGAACACCATTAAATGCAGATGAAATTAGAATTAGAAAATTACCATTTGCAACAGCTAATGTAATAATTAATTCAGGCAAAGATCATCAATGGATGCATAATCAGTTGGTAAATGTTACAGAGGAAGAGGGTATTGGTGTCTCAAAGTATCATCCCACATTTCACTTATTAAAAGGAAAAGGGCATTTTTATAATAGAGAAATATGACAGATACCACCTTAACTGTGTGATTTAACTTAGTAAATCTGATTATGGGACAAATTGGTTTTGTATGCCTCCAGATGTAATGCAAAGAAAATGACACAACATCGTATGTGCCACATTCTTCATTAAAATGTCTAATCTGGCTGGGCGTGGTGGCTCACGCCTGTAATCCCAACACTTTGGGAGGCCGAGGCAGACAGATTATTTCAGGCCAGGAGTTCAAGACCAGCCTGGCCAACATGGTGAAACCCTGTCTCTAATGAAAGTATAAAAATTAGCTGGGCATGGTGGCACATGCCTGTAATCCCAGCTACTCAGGAGGCTGAGGCACGAGAATCACTTGAACCAGAAAGGGAGAGGCTACAGTGAGCCAAAATTGTGACACTGCACTCCAGCCTGGGCAACAGAGTGAAACCCTATCTCAAAATAAAATAAAATAAAATAAAGTGGTCTAATCTGAGGAAACAATTTTAATGAGGAAACAATCAGGCAAGTACAAATTATCAGACCTCTACAAAATAATTAGTTCAGACTCCTCAAAAATGTTAAGGCCATTAAATAAAAAGAGAAAAAACTGTTTGAGATAAACTTTTCTAAACAAAATGACAACTAAATGCAATGTACGATCCTTAATCAGATTCTGGATCCAAAATAAAAGCATCAAATAATTTATGGGAATAAACTATGTAAATGAGAATATGGGTTATATTAAGATATTACTGTATAATTATTAGTGTTAAATTTCTCAAGTATGATAACAGTATTGTGATTATGTAGGAGAATGTCTTGCTTTTAGACAATATATTCTGAAGTATTTAGGGGTGAGATATATCTCCAACCCATTTTCAAATGGATTAGAAAAATGTCTGCCGGTGTTCGTATAAGAGAGACAGCATATGTGTTAAAATATTAAAACTGGTAAATGAAAGTGAATCTAGAGCATTTCTATAAGTTTCAATTTGTTCAAAATAAAAAGCTGGAGAAAAAACAGAGAAAAATGCAATTTTCTTGTACTGCCTTTCTAGTATAAGATTTACAGTGGAACTAGACATACCCCAAGTGAAGATATAGAACAGCTGTTGGCTCTACCGTCACACCTGGGAACAATTGCATAATTTAGGTACGGATCTGCCATAGGCAGAGAGTCTTTGCTGGAACAAAAGAACTTCTAACCATATAAACAAGAATCCGAAAAAGCTACAAACACAAAAATGAGTATTTGTTGTGACAGCCACCCCTCCCTCAACCTGGGACACACATAGACATACACACACGTGAATCTGGCAGGCAAAGAAGTTGGGGAGAGTCAGAACCCAGTGAGCTCACAATCTCACACACAGCGCTTAGGTTCCAGGGCCTTGCCACGGCTGAATCTGGAGATGGATTAAAATTAACTAAAAAGCTGAAAACTAATCCCTTCCCAGTTTAAAGAGTGGTGAGATCAAAGGAATCGTCCCCTGAGTTGAGCACCGGGAAAGTTGGAGACTGAGACAAAGAAAAAAGAGACCACTGTAGTTCATTTGAAACTGGAAGTAAACTAAAACAAATTAAAACTATACTACTGCCCTGCTTGGCAGGGCTTCATGTGGGATCCCAAATTCTCAGTCTGTCTTCCCAGGTGCTTGACATAAAAGAAGATGTTCCCTTTCTAGGGAAATTGAGGCAAAAATGATTATCTAGTTCAACCTTTATCATTATTTTACAGAAATTGTCTTCCATAAAGTAAAAAGCTATGAGACATGCAAAGTAGCAGGAAAACACGATCCACAATCAAGAGAAAAAAAAGTCAATGGAGTTAAATTCCCAGATAATGTAGGTGTTGGCATTAGAAGACAGACTTTAAAATAACTACAATAATTAGATTTTAAAACGTATAGAAAAATATTAGTGAGATGAATGAAGAGATAGGAAATTTCAACAGAAAAATGGAGACTCTAGGGGAAAAAAATGGAAATCCTAAGAAGGAACGAAGGAAGAAAGAAGGCAAGAAGGGAGGAAGGCAGAGAGGGAATTTACCAGACAGTGATAATAGCAGACTGCATGCATCAAAATAAAGCATCCATCAACTCCTAGACATGGCAAGAGAAAACACCCAAAGGGAGGAATAGAGAGGGGAAAAAAAAAAAAATGGGGAAAAAAACCAGAATGTCAAAAATCTGTGAGATAGTATTTTTTAAAAGTTGAACATACATGTAATTAGAATCCCCAAAGGAGAAGAGAGAAAGAATGGAGAAAATAAAGTATTTAAAAAGAAGATCTTGGCTAGAAATTTTCCAAAACTGATTAAAAATAAAAACCAACCCACAAAACAAAAGCATTCAATGAACAAAGCACGTCTAGGTTCACCACCATCAACCAATAAAAAACAAATATATAACGAAAATCTTCAAACAACAGAGAAAAGACACATTACATTCAGAGGAACAACAATAAAAATTATAGCTGACTTCTTAAGTGGAAGCCAGAAGTTAATGGAATGGCATCTTTAAAGTGCTGAAAGGTAAAGCTATCAACCTATAATTCTTATTCAGCAAACATACACTTCAAAAATGAAGGCAAGATAACATTTTTAGACAGACAAAAACTAAGGGACTTATTGGCAGATCTTTATCACAATGCTAAATAAAATTATTAAAACTAAAGAGAAATTATGTCAGATGGAAATCCAGATCTGCAGGAAGAAATTAAGGACACCACTGAGATGCAAACTGAAATGCCCAGTTGTGAAAGATGACTAGGAGTTAATTAGGCACAGGTCAAGATGAGGGGGCGCAGAGGCATATAGAAAGCATAGGAAACAGCGTGTGCAAAGGCCCTGAGGAAGGAAAAGGAATAGTCCTTTCCGGGAACTGGAGAAAGAAGGGCCAATAGGGCTGAAGCAAAACAAACAAAAATAGCCTGAAGAGTGATGTGAGACAAAAGCAGAAATCCAGCTGGGGCAAGGTCATAAAAAATGTTGTAGGCTACTTTTCTATTGTAAACTGCTTTTCAAATTTACATCAGCAGATATGCTGCTAAGATTAACACACTGTTTTTATTGAACTTTTGAAGTTACTGTAAGTTTAATATAAGTTCACAAATCCATAGACATACCAGTGAATAGACTTCATAAAATTATACATCTTGTACTTACAGTTTCCCAAATTCATGTAAAACGTAATTTAAATCATGTCATTCTACTAGTCATCATCCTCTAGAGGCATTCCATCCACTCCAAATAGACCCTACAATGACCTACAGAAATCTGCTCTCACTCTATCCTACCTCCAATTATTAACTGTCTGACCTTATCCTCTATCACTCTCTGCTCCTCCTTGCTACTGCCCAAATAAGCCAGTTATTCTCCTGCTTTAAGGTAGAAGATTATCCCACGTTTACATGATTGTCCACAAGGATAGGAGTCTTTGTTTTACTTACATAACTCAATCATCAAAAAGTACCTGGTGTACAGGCCGAAAACTTACCAACACTGGAAAGAAAGGAAGAAAGAATGAAAGAAAAACGAAGAAAGAGGTCCACAAATTGGCAAGAAAAGGTCTCTGCACCTTTCATTTGTAAAAGATAAATTATAGTGATGTCTTCTTTGAAATGCTACTCCCCTACTGAAGAGTTTCGTGTTTGGAGAGATAAATGGGGAATCAAGAAACTTGTAATCCTCTCGCTGCAAAAAGATGTGCAATATTGATCTGGGCAATAATTTCTTGGATAAGACTGCAAAAGCACCGGCAAGGAAAGCAAAAATAGTCAAATAGGTTTGCGTCAAACTAAAACGCTTCTGTACAACAAAGGAAATAATGAACAGAGTGTAGAGTCAATCCGAGGATTGGCAGAAAATTATCTGCAAACCATGCCTCTGATAAGGGGCCAATATTCAAAATATATAAGGTACTCAAATAACTCAACAGCAAGAAAACACCTCAATTTTTAAAATGGGCAAAGAATCTGAAGTCATTTCTCAAAAGGAAAGATACAAATGGCCAACAGATACATGAAAAAAAAAGTGTTCAGCTTCTCAAATCATAGGGGAAATTCAAATTAAAACCAAAATGAGATATCAACTTACACCTGTTAGAATGGCTATTATCAAAAAACACAAATGATAAGTGTTGGAGAGGATGTGGAGAAAAGGAAACTCCTGCACATTGTTGGTGGGAATGTAAATTCATACAGTCATTCTAGAAAGCCATGTAAGTTTCCTCAAAAACACTAAAAGTAGAATTGGCAATCCCACTTCAGAGTATATATCCAAAGGAACTGAAATCAGTACGTCAGCGATATCTCCACTCCCGTGGTCATTTCAGCATTATTCACAATAGCCAAGATATGGAAGCAACCCTAAGTATCCATAAAGAGATTAATAAGGAAAATGTGCTATACATACTCAACGGAATATGACACAGCCTTAAAAAAAGAAGGAAATTATGTCATTTGAGACACTATGAATGGAACTGAAAGATACTATGCTAAGTGAAATAAACCAAGCAAAGGAAGTCAAATATTGTATGATATTAATTATATGCGGAATCTAAGAGTCATTCTCATAGAAACAGAGAACAGAAAGGTAGTTACCAGAGGCTCAGGAGAGAGATGGGTAATGGGGAGATGATCGAAGGATATAAAGTTTCAGTTGGGCAGGAGGAATAAGTTTTAATGATCTATCGCTCTGCCTGGTGACTACAGTTAACAACAATGTATTGCATATTTCAAAATTGCTAAAAGAATAGATTTTTAGCATTCTCACCACAAAAAAAGCTAAGTTGGTGAGGGAATAGATATGTTAATTTGCTTGATTGACTCTTTCTACAATGTACACATAAATCAAAACATCACATTGTAGCCCATTAATATCTACAACTATTATTTGTAAGTTAAAATAAATAATTTTTTAAAAATACAAATAAAATCATCTCCCTGCTGGGTAACCTTGAGCCAATCACTTAATGTTTTATTGTTTCCATTTTTATGCTATTGGGATATTTACTAGGAATCTACCATATAAGAATATTATAAGGATTAATGAGATTGTTTTCAAAGTGTTCCAAGAATTCTTTTCCAAATCTTATATAAATGGCATAACTATGTCAATAAGTAATTAGGAACATGTATGTTTATAGTTTAGTCTCAGTTCAGTGCAAAAATATTTAAGAAATATGGGTCAGAAATATGTTGTGGGTCCTAAAAATGGGTTAATTAGATATGAACCCCAAGGCAATCCTTTCATTCACTTTGAATTACTTTTTTAAAAAGTATTTATTTTTAAAAAATACAAAGTAAGAAATTTCCTCTTCATACGTGCACATCTTTATATATGCAATTATGTTTTACATAAAACAGAATCAATCATGCTTGGTAATAGTTTTTTTTAAATCTTACTATGAAAAAGCTAAACAATCCTATTTCACAAAAAAAGAATTTCTAACAATCAAAAAATACAAGGCCTTTGATGCCTATACCATCTGGTTCTTTGTTTGCTCTCCGACCTCTCTGTGGTATACCTATACTTACAGACAGAGAAAATGAAGGAAGGATATTTCCTAATCGGCTGCCACTGGAAAAGAAAAAAACAAAAATTCAGGTCAATCCTAAGAAAAACCTTAAAATACATAAGATCATAACCTCTGGTATTATAAAAGATTTTAGTCACACTAGAACTCTCCTATGCTTATTTACAAAATAGTTTATTTCCTCCAAAATTTCATTAGTCAAAATAATCTTTTTTCATTTTTAAGAAATCATTTGCTATCTTCAATATGTATAGACTCAGAAAAGCACGCAAACTGAAAGGGAATAAAAAATTCTTACTAGTCATATTACTGTACATCATACAACCTGATTTTTCTTTTTTCTTTATAACCTCATATTTATTTATGTCCTTCAACATTTCTCAAACTGCTTTCCTTGGGACAGATGATATACATTAGGAAAAAGGGTGAGAAAGATGTGCAAGGAAAGGGATCCATGGTCATGAGGATGGAAAACCCCACACTGCCTACCTGCTCCTAGAAATTCACAAGGCACTTCCACACATTAAAGATTTAATTTCGTATTTCCCAAATCCCATCCCCAAGCTACTTTTCTGCAGAATACACTTGAGGAATATCAGTTTATAGATGAAGTTTTATGTTTCATTTGTTTTCAAAAACTGGAATAGAACACAAATATTAAAGTATGACAATCAGGCTTATAACTCTATGTAAGAAATTATGATGGTATAATCCAGTAGTTCCAACAATTAACCTTCATTTGCTCAGATAAGAGTGAAATATGTTCCCTACTATACCCGAAGTCTGGGTAGGGGACATAAGGCTTTGTTTAGGTTTATTTCATCATGTTCTGCATCTTTACTCTTGAGGTCTTCTTACTTGTTTTAGCTCATGCTGCTTTCTCATTATTCTACCCAAATATCCTTCCTTCTTTTTCTCTATCTATAAGTATAGGTATATCACAGAGAGGTCAGAGAGGAAACAAAGAATGAGATGGTATAGGCATCAAAGGCCCTGTATTTACTCTCGTGATGTATGAATGAGGAAAAGAGGAAGAGATGCAATGGCCAGCAGGGATAATCCACGTAAGTATCCAGAAGGAGACAGGTAGGGCTGCGACCCAGCACAGGTGGCCTGTTTGCCTTGGCAAAAGAGGAGGAAGATTGCATATTTAGTGGCAAGTACTTTGTGGAGTTTCCATGTTCCCCACAGAGCAGAAGACAAAGCCACTTGCTGCTAGAGAGAAACAACGGCAGCATTAAAGGTTTGAGCCTACCTTTGTAGTTAATAACCCCTGTTATAGATTAATGTTCCCCGTGTTGTTTTACTTTGCTTACATCAAACTATAGAAAACCCATCATTATTATACCCTCTGCTAAAAAAAAAAAAAAGTTAAATGTACCCTTCCCCAAAAGAAATACCACCTATAACCAATCAAACTGCTGTGACTATGTGCCAATTCGTATGAACAATGTTGTATTCCTGCTAAAAATATCTGTCTCTGCCTATATAAATGAAACCTAAACTTCCCTACCTCCAAAGGCTGACTTCATTCCTTTGGAGTTGGTGTCCCTGAGTGGTCCACCCTCACACTTTGTGCTTGAATAAACGCTCTTTAGATTCTGATCCTTTTGATTATTTTAAGTTAACACATATGTATGACAGAGTATTTTGATATAATTTGTGGTGTATTCTGTCAGAAAGAATTTTTAAACTTTTACGTATTTAAATATGTTGATATTTTCCTTTATTTCTTCTGCACTTCCTGTCTTGTCTCTGAAGGCCTTCCACACCTCAGAACTATAGTCTCCTAAAATATCTTCTAATATTATTAATTGCATTTTCCACTTAGCTCTTTCACCCTAATTTTGTTCTCCTTGAACTAGCCAATTATATTATATCATTTTATCAAGTAAACATCCCTTTTATCAGTGAAACGAAATTCAGCCTTTATCTTATACTAATTTCTTACAATGCTAGACTCTGTTCTATTTCATTCAACTGCAGCTGACTTAATTCTCTGTGTGTGTGGTTTTTTTTTTTTTTTTTTTTGTATCACACTATTTTTATTACTGTAGCATTATGGTAATTTTAACACATGATTTTAAAAAGCTCCCCACCCCCAACTACACTTATTTTTAAGATTTAGGTAATTCTTACCAACTTATTCTTACATATAACATCTGAACCAGTCTCCCAACCCTGCTCCCCTACCCAAGAAAAAATTGTCAGGCTTCTGATCAGAATGACATTAAATTTATACATAATTTGGGTTGGGAAGGACGGTCATTTATATGATGGCCATTCAGTTGCACAGTATATCTCCTTCCATTTACTCAATTCTAATTGTATTCCTTCAAATAAAAATTTTTGGGGCCAGGCACGGTGGCTCATGCCTGTAATCCCAGCACTTTGGGAGGCCAAGGCAGGTGGATCACTTGAGGCCAGGAGTTCAAGACCAGCCTGTGCAACATGATGAAACACTGTCTCTACGGAAAAAAAAAAAAAAAATAGCCATGTGGTGGCGCATGACTAGTCCCAGCTACTCAGGAGGATGACAGTCAAGAACCCTTTGAACCGGGAAGGCGGAGGCTACAATAAGCTGAGATTGCGCCACAGCACTCCAGCCTGGGTGAAACTGTCTCAAAAATAATAAAGTTTACTTTGGACAACCAATGTAAGGGTCAAATACCAAGTTAAAACTTCTAGAAATACAAAGAGAACATGATAAAATGTGATCACAGGGGAAAATTTTAATTCTTTCATAATCTGACAGGTCAAGTAAGCTAAAGGAAACATACTAGGGATTTGAAGGAGACAATCAACAAGCTCAGTGTTGTGACTATACGGAGATTACACATCATTGTCTTATGTCACAAGAAAGATGAGTTTTTTAAAAAACGACACTTGAGGAATTTAATGTAAAATTTCCTTTTAAAAATTCCCTGGAACAATGAGGAATCAAAATGAAAATGTAGTAACTTTAATTTTCTAAATGACAGAGTAAAGGTAGGGAAAAAACAAAAGACTCACAAATCCAATTCCCTGACCAAATCTCAGGATGAGGTTTGCCTAAGAAGTCGCATACCCTCACTCAGTTGTCATACAACCTGGGAGGCTCTGAGGTTGGACAATTTCCTGAGAGCAGAGCCACTGTGACAACATTCTTTTTTCACCAAATTACTAAAATACAGGTTATGGTCCAACACTTTACATGAATATGGGCTCAGCTTTGCTTAACTAACAAAAGAGGCAGATTTTTTTCTAGTACATTTCTGAGAACTGCAAAACTAGAGGAAGAGAATAAAATTTGTTTATCTACAAGGAATGTTCTGAGTTAGAATCACTGTGAAATGATGTGACTTGAAACAAATCTAAAATAGTGTTCTCGATGTCCACCCTCTCACCCCAATCCATAGAGGATACTAAGTCCTTTTAATTTGCTAAACAGAAAAGATGCAGCAATCAGAATATCTAAAATTTAAAAAAAAAAATTTCCCATTATAGTTGATCAGTTGATATTTTAGCATTCCCTAGTGGTTAAAAAAAAAAAAGTCTCTTCTGTAATATTACTGTCAGAAAATATGAAAGCTCCTATTGTGCAAATTTTAAAACATTCTAAGCTTGTTAAACATTTACCACATTTACTCATACATCTCATTCATCTAAACCTTGATTTTTCTCAGACATAAAATGAGGGGATAATAAAAAATAAAGCTAAAAAGGACCTAAAATTACTTTCCAGTTCTAAAATTTAAGAATTCTATAATTCTCTTCCTTCTTACCTGCTACGGTTGTATAGATTTAAATCAATTAGCAAGTTTTGATAGATTTTATTAATGATTGACATTTTTATCTCTATTTACAAAAATGATGAACCACCCCAAAGTTAAACTTTTGAAAAGAAAAAAGCAATCAGTGTTAATTCAAAACTATATTAAATAACTCTTTTTTTTTTTTTTTTTGAGACGGAGTCTGGCTCTGTCGCCCAGGCTGGAGTGCAGTGGTCGGATCTCAGCTCACTGCAAGCTCCGCCTCCTGGGTTCACGCCATTCTCCCGCCTCAGCCTCCCGAGTAGCTGGGACCACAGGCGCCCGCCACCTCGCAGGGCTAATTTTTTGTATTTTTTAGTAGAGACGGGGTTTCACCGTGTTAGCCAGCATGGTCTCGATCTCCTGACCTCGTGATCCGCCCATCTCGGCCTCCCAAAGTGCTGGGATTACAGGCTTGAGCCACCGTATGAGTAAGTTTTCTTATTGTTGTATAAATGCTTAAGAAAGAGAAAATGGAGAAAAATTTGAAAATAACCAAATTAAGATAATTTCCAATCTTAAGTTGGAGATTGAAGGCTTGGGCACCTTCCTAGCCCAATGAAGAAATGCCAAGCAGGCCTGGTTCAGAGCTGAGAACCTTCCCCTATACTCACGGTGGCAGGGGGAGAGGGGATTCACTGGTTACTAAGGAAAGAGATAGGAAAGAAAGATGAGGAATGAGGATAAGAATTAGGAAGGGTGAGAAAAGTTCTCAGCTTGGTCCTTTCCAGTGTTTCAAGCAAGTCATTAATGCCTTTAATTTAACTCTCTATCTGCCAGTTCTAACAGAAGTTTTCATTTATTAGATTGTGAACTCCTCAATTCACCCATGGTGCCAAGGACCAACGACCAAGCCTTGTCCATGAAAGACAGTGAAAGGGTATCTGAAAACAGAACTATTCAATCAAAAGACTGCTGGCATTCCTTTTTTTGAAAGCTTGCAGCCAAACACACCACACCTCATGTCACACCAGGCAGGGCCATGTGTTCAGGTGAGCCTCTGCTCTGACCCAACCACCACACCCTCAACTCCTATGCAGACCTCTACACTGTGTGCTCCAGGCCCTTCATTCCATGGTGAACAATTACCTATCCAACACCTGCAGCCTCTTCCCAAATGCTTCCTCCCTCTCCTGCCCGGAAATATCACTCTCCTCTGAACAAATGCTTCCCCTGGAGCCTCCCCTACAATTCTGCCTCCTAGTATCCCAGAGTCTGTCCATTTCCCTCCACCCCACCACCGCCATACCAGCCCAGGCTCCCATCCTCTTCCCCTGGGCTGCTACAGCCTCCGACACCCCCCACCCAAAGCCTGCTCCCTCTACACTGCAGAGTGTGTTGTCTTTAACAATGAATAGACCCAATCCCACTCCATCCACACAGCCCTTCAATGGCATCCCACTGCCCACAAGGTCAAACCCAAACACCAAAACATGTAAAAAATGCCTCGCAGGATCTGGCCCCTGCATACACCTCGACTCCTTTCACTATTCTTCCTCCTGCCCACACTCTGTTCTCCAGCTGCACTGTCCTCGGTTACAGTTCCTCAAATGATAAGACCACACTGACAAGAGTGTGCAGAGCAGCATGGGAGCAAGACCAGCGGGGAGCAGAGCCCCATGAGCTGATGCAGAGTCATCCCAGGGTGATGGGCTGGCACAGAAGTGGAAGGACGCCAGAGATATTCTGAAGCAGGACAGTAAAAATAGGATTTTGTGTCTCCTTGGATTACAGAGGAAAGAGGAAAGTCATGGCTATCTCTTGGAGGTGAGACTGGACATTAGAGTAGACAGAAGTGTCATTTGCTGAGAGAATGAAGACATAAAAAGAGGAAGGTTTTGGAGAAAAGATACCAATATTGCCAACCAATAACTTTCATCAATTTATGCATACTAAATAAAAATACTTATCTTTTAAATATTCATACACAACTGTTAGATCAAATGGGTTTGATTAAAGATGCGTTAGCAGGCCAAGTTAATACTATATTAAAAATATATATATATAGCTGGAAAAGTTTGAGATGGTGGAATTCACAGCCTATTTAAGACGTGTTTTCAGCCAAAAATCCAGCCTGTATGAGTAGTAAATGCTTGATTTTTTGAAAATAAAAAAGAAGAAAATATCATGTAAAACAATGGAAGCAAAACTGGCATGAAATTTAAGAAATTCAACTTTTCCTTAAAACAGGTGAAGGGCAGTGGAAGAGTGGAAAATTAATACAGAACGCTCTTCCATTCTGCTACAGAACCTAAGAATACTGAGCACTTCATAGGTAACTTGGTTGGATCATGGGAAGAGACGGTAGGAAAATTAACTGTGTTAGTGATGACTATTCACTTCAGACGTAAAAGGGGACATCAAGCAAAATTAAAAAGCGCTTTGACATACAGACTAATCTTCCAGGCCCTCAGGGCTTCTGGAACATATCTAGAAATAAAGCAGCTTAAAAAAGTCAGTTATCAAAGAAAAACTCTGAACCTCCAACGACCAAAGAAGGTAACAGAGAACAGAAAATCGGAAGATGAAGGTATTGTCCTCTGACTAGCTGGTTCCTCATGTGGGAGAAAAGGCGTTTTCTGCTGACTACTTATGTCTACAAAAGGATGTCCAGGCTTTTCTCACAAGAGCTCAGAAACAATGGAGAACTGGGTAGAGACAAGGGTAAATGTTCAAAAGAGGGGGAGGAGATTAGGAACAGATCAGAGGGGACCCAGGGACTCTGGGCAGCCCTCATTAAATGTAGAGAAGTTCATGAAAACGATTATTTAAGTTCTCTTCAAAAAGCGACCTCATTGCCAGAGAGGGGATGGAAGTGAGGAAAAGGGAACACTGACCCTGCCTCAGTGAGTGTGTGCTCAGCCCTCATGCATAGGTGTCTGCATATGAGCAGGGGTGAGGGGGAGGAGGAGTCACTGGCACTGGGTGTCACTTCTGCACTGAGGTGAAGAATCAGATATGCCTCCTGGACTCCGGTCACAGGTAGAGGCAGTTGAGGCTGGCAAATGAAAAAGCAACAAGATGAAAGAAGCCTGGGTCTCCCCAAACAAAGCAGTTTCCACTCTGCTCATGCTGTAATAAAAGCCACTAGTCAGTTAAGACCCATCCACTTTGCAACCTTCTAACCAGCTCCTCATTCTTAGATACAAATGTCAAGCTAGGAATCACCAGGCTGTGGGGATGGAAGCTTCCAATGTGAAAAATAGAAACTAATACAAATTGAAGGGGGACCTAGAGGTAACAAAGACAATGCAACAGGCAGAGAAATTTTCAAACTCAAGATTCTTTAAGTTGGAAATCTAACAGAAATGACAATAAAATGTAAAAATAAAATAAGGGAGAAAAACCCTGAGAAAATTCGACTTCAAGAAGTCCAATATCCAATCAATAACTTTCAAGAAAACAGGGAAAAAAAAATGGAAAAGAGAAAGTCATTAGGGAAATAATACTAAAAAAAGTTTTCCTCCAAAGTGAAGAAAGTAAATGCCTAGATAGAGCGCACAAAGTATGCAATGAGAAGGATGAAATAATATCTGCCACATCATGACCTTTTAGGGGACTAAAGAGAGAAAGATGAACCCAAAAGCTGCCAGAGGAAAAAAAAACTAGCCACACACAAAAGGAACTAATGGTAGAATAGCATCAGACTTTTGAAAGCTACACTCCATCTTAGAAGACAGTCAAACAAAGCCTTTAAAAGTCTGAGGAAAAATTAAAATCAATAACCAGGCAAACCAGTAATTAAGTATAAAAATAAAAAAGGAAATATTCCAACATGCCAAACAAAATGTATTTAAAAATTATCTCTGTGACTCTCTTGGAAATTACCTGAGGATATGATCCTCAAAAGGATGAAACAGACCAGAAAGAGACCAACTTGGCGTCCAAAACACAATGAATCCAACGCAAGAGAGGAAAGGGGAATTCTCAGGATGGTGGTGAACAAAACTCCCAGGGAATCGCTATACGGAAGCCCAGGGAAGGATGGGTCTAGGATGGAACCAGAGACAGAAGCTCCAGGAGGGAGGCCCCAGGGGATAGGAGTGGGAGAAATGAAATAATGGATTTTATACATTTGACAAAGTATAAAATAAGTGTTCACAGTTCAGTTGTAGATCTGGAAAGGAATTAATCAGCATACAGAACACCAAGGAAAACACAATATTAGCAATAATTAACCACAGGAAAATTTTTCAGTTACTAAATAAACAATTATTTATACTACTTAATTCAGCAATAAGCAATATTTTCTGGGTTTTTTTGTTTTCGTGTGTGTGTGTGTGTGTGTGTGTGTGTGTGTTTTGAGACAGAGTCTCGCTCTGTCGCCCAGGATGGAGTGCAGTGGCGCAATCTCAGCTCACTGCAAGCTCAGCCTCCTGGGTTCACACCATTCTCCTGCCTCAGCCTCCCAAGTAGCTGGGACTACAGGCGCCCGCCACCGCGCCTGGCTAATTTTTTTTATTTTTAGTAGAGACGGGGTTTCACTGTGTTAGCCAGGATGGTCTCGATCTCCTCACCTCATGATCCGCCCACCTCGGCCTCCCAAAGTGCTGGGATTACAGGCGTGAGCCACTGCGCCCGGCCATGAGCAACATTTTTACAGTCATAATAATGTAACTGTGGACCATGGTTTTACATATTAGAATTGCTGAGGTTTCAAAGATCTGAAAGTGGCTTTCCCTAGACAAAGGGATCAATGGGGTCGGGAAGACAGATGGGGCAAGGGACCACTGATGTACTTGATTATAAAAAGTTGAATAATGCCAAAAGATATGCATATATATACAAAGCAGTGAAAATTCAGTTTAAAAACATACTAATAAGTAACATACCCATTGTAGGACACATTAATAGAAAGTTAGTTGTTCAATTAACTTATTTGGAGACCTCTTGATATTTGCCAAAAAATACTTATATAAGGAACAAATCATAAAAATGTTCCAGATAACATTAAAATAGATGCTCGTAGTCACCACCAAAGAAATAATACAGTATATTTTAACCTTGGCTTGAAAACCATTAAAGAAAAACCTTCCAAAAAAAGAGAAACTTTCCATACTGAAATTACTAACTACAAACTACCAGACTATGCGAAGGTATGGAGTTACAGTCATCTTACCTAGAGGATGAGGAGTTGGGGAAATGTGTAATCGCAAAAGCAGATATTTAAGAATCCGTCCCCCAACACGCAGTATGTTACCTTTCCCTCCAATGTGTCGTTAGTTCAATAAATGATTCTAAGTAAAATTAACTGAAGAAACTATTAGAATAAATATAAAATTACATGTATAACAGCTAAAAATGGAGCAAAATAGGATCCTGAAAAATGACAATATTAGAAAGAGTAAACTTCCACCTATCAAACCAAAACAATGTGTACAGAAATATCAGCTGAAGAACAGCAAAATCCTGGGACCTCAGAATCCTTCGGAAATGAACTATTACAGAACGGTAATATTCTGGAACATGAGAACAGAAAAGAGAATGGCAAGTCTAGATCCTTGTTAATATCATATATCTTTGAAACATTTTAATATTTTAAGTAAAACTTTTTATGAAATATAAATACTACTCACTTTGGAAATGGAATAAACACTTTTTTCTTCATTATGCAGGATCTTTAAACAAAAATTAACTAAAGCTGCAGACAATTTAATTGCTGTGGAAAGAATACTTAAAATGTATTCTCAAAGCCAGTAGGCCGGGCATGGTGGCTCATGCCTGTAATCCCAGCACTATGGGAGGCCGAGGCGGACGGATCGCAAGATCAGGAGATCGAGACCATCCTGGTTAACACGGTGAAACCCTGTCTCTACTAAGAATACAAAATGTTAGCCTGGTGTGGTGGCAGCACCTGTAGTCCCAGCTACTTGGGAGGCTGAGGCAGGAGAATGGCCTAAGTAAACCCGGGAGGCGGAGCTTGCAATAAGCCTAGATCACGCCACTGCACTCCAGACTGGGCGACAGAGCGAGACTCCGTTTCAAAAAAAAAAAAAAAGACAGCAGAGCACACACTCTGGAGCCATTGTTGGTACTCAAAGCCCTACTCTGCCAATGACTAGCTCTGTGACCTTGGCAAAGTTATTTAATATCCTTGTGTCTCAGTTTCCTCATCTATAAAGTGGTTTACCTATCTCACTAGGTAACCATATGGATTAAATGAGTTTCTGATTGTAAAGAGCTTAGACTAGAACCTCACATAAGTGTCACAAATGTACTGAATTTCTCCAATCAAAAACAGTCTTCAGGGAAGATTGGAATCTGCAGAAGGAAAGTTTCAGAATGAGTCCACTGGAAAAATACTTGCGAAATTGGTAAATGCTAGTAAAGCTTATGTGACAGATAATATATTTCTATTGTGCCTTTCATATATGGCTACCATAAGCTAAGTTTTTCTTTCAATATTTTATTAATTATTCATTTATTCAACCAAAAAAATATTTTGGAAGGCAAGCATTCCTCTGGGTCCTTTGCAAACACTACCTTATTCCATTCTCACACAGAAGACAGTCTCTTAAACTCATTTAGGTGTTCTCCCCTCTACTCAATCACTTCTTTAAAAATCTGCTATACTCTTCCATTTTAGTTAACCTAATAAAACACCGCACCTCCCTTTTACAACCCTAAAAGACATCTGTTACTTTATATTTTCCTTTACATTTAAAGGCAAACCAAAGAACTGGCAGTCACTCTAAGTTCTGCTCACATCATTTATTCAAACTATACAAAAAATCAACCTTAATAGATTCCAACCACAATTTAGAGCTTCTATACAGCTTTTTTGGTCTTCTAGCCTTAATCATGACAGCCTAAGTTTGCCAGACATCTAAGCAAAGCACCTAACATGGAAGGTAGAGACCAAAAGATGTTTAAAAAAACAAGCTAGGCCAGGCACGTAATCACCTAGGCTCATGCCTGTAATCCCAGCACTTTGGGAGGCTGAGGCAGGCGGATCACCAGGTCAAGAGATCGAGACAGTCTTGGCCAACATGATGAAACCCCATCTCAACTAGAAAATACAAACATTGGCTGGGCGTGGTGGTGTGTGCCTGTAGTCCCAGCTACTTGGGAGGCTGAGGCAAGAGAAAATTGCTTGAACCCAAGAAGCGAAGGTTGCAGTGAGCCGAGATCATGCGATTGTACTCTAGTCTGGTAACAGAGCGAGACTCCATCTCAAAAAAAAAAAAAAAAGCATGATAATCAAAAATAAAAACTCAGTAGGAGGGTTGGAAAAATAAGGCTGATAAAATGTTCTAGAATGAAAAACAAAACCAAAGAGCTTAAAAATAGGAAAAAAGAAAAGAAAATTAGAGGACTGGGAACTACGAACATCCAAACAATAAAAGTTCTGAATCAGAAGACAAAGGGAATAAAATAAGTAAAGAAATAATCCAAGAAAATTCCCAGAAATCAAAAGCATGAGTTACAAGATTGAAACAACCCATCAGGGGTACAAGAGAACACATGAAAGCAGATCTACACTGAGACATACTGCTTTGAAATTTCAGAACCATAGAGACAAGGAAGATATTCTACAATCTTCCAGAGAGAGGAAGGGGAAGCAAAGGTCACATACAAAGGTTTAGAAATCCGAATAACTTAGGAACATCTGAATAGCACCATCTGAAGCAACCAACAATGTTTTCAAGTCTAGAGTTCAATACTTGGCCAAACAGTGAACCAAATATGAAAGCAAATGAAGACATTTTCAAATATGCAAAGTTTCATAAATGTTTACCTCCCAGCTCTCTACTCTCAAGACCTAGTTACCAGAAGATGAGGTCTACCAAAATGAGAAAATAAACCAAGAAACAGGAACACACAGGATAAGGGCACAGGAGATCCAACAGGGGAGAGCAGTCAAGGAAATCCCAATGGGATGCCAAGAGGACAGATGTACACACACGAGGGAAGGTGGCCAGTCCAGAACCAAGTACTGACTCAGGCCCAAAATCTCTACATTTTATTAGTGTGAGCCTGGATGAGCCTGGACCAGATTCTTGCCCGTATTTTATCTTGGCTCCACATGCTTTACTGCTGGCATCAGTTAAAGACACTTATGTCACTGACAGAAGTTGTTCTGCTTTGATATGCGCCAGAGCCAGGGTAAACAGTGGGGAATTTAGAAAGAGGGAACAGCTCTTCCCCTCATGATATTTCTGCTGGATATGCAGTACCTGGCCACTACATTTCTGTCAGATGTCCCTACCGACTGAGTCCCACATTTATCCCAGGACTAGCTCATGACCTTGCCTACTGACGTATATATACAGCAAATGGAAGTTTCTCTAAATAGTATCTATCCTTATTAGTGTGGTAGATGATATTATTTACTTTGTAGTTTTTTTTTTTTAATCTAAAATGAAATGGGCTCAACCCACTGAATCAATTGTAAAACTCTCTAATAAGTGATGCCCTGCAATTTGACAAACGCCGTGCTGAAGTAGTCACTGCTTGACTTTGAGGACTGGGGAAAGTCAAGCGTTCCATGAGATCATACTTCAGCTTGAATCCTGTTTTCATATTGGTCAATTTTTGTATTTATTTCACTTGCTTTGGAATAGGTTTCAACCCAGTCAGTTACCCAGGCCTTTCATCATCCAGCACAACCACTGTTTCCATCTGAATCCTCCACAACACTCCCTGAAGAACATGCATCCCAGCAAAACTGATCTGCTTATTACCTGCTTTCCACACACTAGATTTTGGCCTTTGCCTCTCCCTGGTATGCTTTTATTCTCATGGTTTATTTCCACCTATCCAAATACCTCTGACTCTACAAGGTCACAATGAAGTAGCCCCTCCATGCAAAACAAATTTCTCCTGCCTTTGGAGTTCTAAAGACTTTATCCTTCCTTCGTGTCTATCTTCCACTCACACACACCCTGCCGCACTCCCATGTTCTCAGAGCCCAAACAGCCTTAAGAAACTACTTGGTATGAATTGCATGTGTTGACTGAACAACTGAATATGCATCTCCCATGTAGACAGAAAACTGCCTACCAGGCACCACAGGGGTTAAAGACTGAGAAAGGTCAGGTCAGGACCAAAACCACCAAGAACCCCTCAACCGAAACCAGAAACTTCTATTCTCTTCAGTAGATGTTGTACCTTCTGCCTTTGAAAAAACAGTTATAACAAGCATTACAAGAAAATATAAATGATTTAACAATTGTGTATAAACTCTTCTTTTAATTAAAAAAGTAGCCAGGCATGGTGGCACACACTTGTAGTTCCAGCTACTTGGGAGGCTGAGGCAGGAGGATTGCTTGAAGCCAGTGGTTTGAGGCCATAGTGCACTGTGACTACATCTGTGAATAGTCACTGGACTCCAGCCTGGGCAACAATATAGCAAGACCCTATATTTTTTTTTTAAAAAAAGGTAGCATAAGTGTAGATTAGCAGCTTAGCAAACATGCCATGTTTCATATTTTAACTTCTCTTATTTAAAATCTAATCCCCCAAATGTAATAAAGCTACCCATAGACAGATGGGCAGTACTTAGCAAAATGAATAGACACCACCAAGTTTCTCTCCCTCTGGCTCATTATGATGCAAGCACACAGGCCCACTTTCCCCTCAAGTCAGCCCCTTTTCTCATTACCATAGTCTTTTGGTTTAACTTACTTCCCTGTGTCTTGCTTCAAAAACAAAATCTTTCACATCATCTTTTAATTATGCATTTTTTATTTTTAGTCTCCCCAATTAAACAAAAGAATTTTCTTAGACCTAAGTCAGAAATATTAACATCAAAGTGTCTTAAATCCATATGCAAATATATTTTACATTGATCTTCTAACAGCTTCCTCGTTTGACAAATGCTTATCAAGTAACTGCTAGATACTCAAAGAGTGGAGTAGAAACTCAACAGATCTTTGGTACTAAACTGAAAATGCCACTTTCAAAGGAAAGGAGATAATGGGATAATAGCAAATTCAAACTCATTATCGAATTGAAAATCATACAATTCTCACAATTCATATTTACTACAAAGAATCAATAAGCAGCAAGGAAGAAAATTCTAAAGATAATCTCCAAGGTAAAATACTTTAAACATATATACAGTATAATAAATTGTAAAAAAATACATAAAGAAAGCCTTAAAACAGTAGTCTTTTAGTTTTAGGAATGCTGCTCAACTGTAAAGTAAATCAGGTCAGATATTAAATACTGCATAGAACACATTTCTAAATATTGCATAGAAGATACTTCTATTTTAACATTAGTAAAGAGCTATTAATATCATTTGATAATGGTGGTCTTTTCCCTTACTTATATATTATGTAAGCAATATATGCACTGGAAGGAAACAATCTACAGCCATTGACATTGGAAGAAGAACTGGAGTCAGCCATCTGGGAAAGACCCAAATGCTCTAAAGGTGTAGCTGCTCCCTCATGCTACCTTAAGCAGTAGTCTCACAGTTTTACACCAAACTATAGTAGAAGTAAGACTTCACACACATCTCAGCACACACACACATATACTGCATTACATACAGCAAATGGAATATATTGTTCTATAACAATATATTAGATATTCCATAACCATTTGTGGAATATATATTGTTTATGCTCAAATGCCTATGAATATTTAAAATTTAGGCACTGTGGCTCATGCCTGTAATCCCAGTACTTTGGGAGGCTGAGATAGGCAGATCACTCGAGCCCAGGAAGTTGAGACTAGTCTGGGCAACATAGCAAAACCCTGTCTCTACAAAAAATACAAAAATTAGCTGAGTTTGGTGGTGCACCTATAGTCCCAGCCTTCTCAGGAGGCTGAGGCGGAGGTGGCTTGAACCCAGAAGGCAGAGCTGCAGTGAGCAGAATTACACTACTGCACTCCAGCCTGGGTGACAGAGTGAGACCCTGTCTCAAAAAATAATAATAATTAAATTTATCAAGTATCCCCAACTCTGTTTATACCTCTGAAACTATCTTAAGTGTGATGGGCCACGGCAGTGGTAAAAGCATGCAAATAATGAATGATTTTATGAAAATAAGATTTTTTAGGACATTTTCATAAAACTGAACTATCAGGTAATCAGCGATTAATTATTAACTAATCAACTATTTTATTTTAGTATATCTTATATAAACACATGCTAAAATATTATCTTGCAACAATATGTGCCATATATGAAGAATAATGCCATCATTAGTCCATTTAAAATAAAAATTACAGCAACATAAAAGCAAGCAGGATCTCCCAATCTTTTGAAAATAAACAGAACATATGCTCTAACCATATTAACCCAAATTACCTTATGTGTCTAGCAATTTATATTAAATTGTGTTCATTTTTAGCGATTGGCCAGATATATTAAATAGTTGCCTTGGTTCCCACATGAAAACATAACACTACTGCAGAACATAAATCGCGATCAGGGTAATGAGACAATGGTGATTTTTAAAACAGGTCTGCAAATTCACGAATCACGCCTCCTGGGAGGTATGGGGGTCTATAGCCCCCATTTTTAAATTTCATTGGGCTTGTGACTCTTTCAACAGAGTACGGCAGAACAACACCATGTGACTTCTGAGACTAGGTCATAAGAGGCCATGCAGCGTCCACCTTGGAACCTTCAGCTGCCGTAGGAAAATCCTTACTACTACTCTGAAGTACTTTGCTATCAAAAAGCCAAGTCACCCAGAAGAGCCCAGTACAGAGTAGGTGTCCCAGCTGGGCAGTTCAGCTGGTCTCAGCCTCCCGCGGTCCTCCAGCCCAGGAGTCAAAATGTGAGCAATGCAGCCTCTCAGTTAATTCCAGTCTTCCCAGATGTTAAGTCTTACTAGCAGAGGTCCCTGAAATCATGGGAGATGCATTAGCCCTGCTAAAGCCTGCCCCAGAATTCTGGACCTGCAGAATCCATATGCATAATAAAATGGGTGTTGTTTACCACTAAGTTTACAGTATAAGTTTATTATGCTGGATAAGTTATTAATGTTACAACAAAGATAACTGGACAATATTATGAAAAGAAACTTACCTTTCTTTCAGTAGGACTGAGTCCTTTCCTCTTGTAACCGTCCAACATATCTTGGTTTGAATACTAATCAAAGTCCATTATTTTGGGTATAAATCCAGTATCAGCTGGCCAATATTACCTATTTTTAAAAAATAGAGCGGCATCTTAAGAAAATATACTAAACAATTTTCATTACTAGAATACTTTTGAGATATTTTGACAATTATCATATTTTCCCTTTCCATACCATTCACTTGGCTCCTTTAAATCTAGTAAAATGAGGCTCAGAATCTCCTAGGCAGATTCTTCACTGGTCAGTTTTTAATTGTTCATCCATGGGTAAGGACAAAATATGGGACAAAAAAAAGTGCTAAATTTATGTTTTTCAAAAACTATACAACTCTACTAAGAGACAAAGAGAATTTGCACAAGGAAAAGATACTGGGTCTACTGGAATGGACCAAATTATTTAACATATGAATTCTCCCTCAAATTAATTCATAAACATAAAATAATTCTAATCAAAATTCCATGTGCCTAAAATGTACCTAGAAAACAAGAAAACCAGAATGTTTTAACAGATATAAGTCTTATCACCTTTAATAATTAAAATAGTGTGATACTGGCACAAGAATGGCTAGACAGATCAATGTAGCCATGGTATAGGTGGTGGTAAGCCACCCCAGATTCTGTCTTCTGGGCCGGGGCACTCATTCCTCCAGCTGGTTGGAAGACTGGTGCCTGAGAGCTCGAAGCTGTGTCCCTCCCTGGGAACTGCCCGTGGCTGAAGAAAGTAAATTCACTCAAAGTGACACCCCCTACCCAAGGGCAATCTGCATCCAATGACTGACTAGTCAATAGGGAAAGATACTAGAGGCCCTTCTGTCAAGGTAGGACAACTCTGCAAGGCCATCCCAGATCCAGAGCTGCCAGGGACTGGATGAGGCCTTCACGGTGGCTGCATCAAAGCTCTCCCCTTCTTCCTGCCTCAATCTGCTTCATTCATCCCCCTTCAGGTGTTGACCCTAAGGACACTCCCTCAACTACTTCCAGCATGCAAATCTCCATCTCAAGAGTCCCACTTCCCGACCTCAACCTAAAGGCAATACTGAGCCTGCAAAATCCAGAAACACAGCAGCTGGCATGTAGGTATAATTTTGCATATAAAGAGACTACTTCAAAATCCAGTGGAGAGAGGATGGACACCTCATCAGTGTTAGGTTACACACAATACCATTTTCAAAGAAAAATTCAAGGTTAGGTTCCTACCCCTCGCTATGCATCAAAACCAATTCCAGATAAACTAAAAATGTAAATTAAAAAAAATAATTATAATGATTATAAAAATGAAGTTTTTTACATGTATGTATAAAAGACAAAAAGATTCTCAGATATATTTCTGTATAGAAAAAATACATAGACATCATACACAAAGTTGAAGGGCAAACAACTGGGGAAAATGTTTCATTATATAGAATTATATTAATATCCAGTATGTAATAAATGAGCTCTTAGAGAATTTTAATAGAAATATAGATAAAAGGCAAAAATTGGTCATTAATTTTAAAAGTAAAAATGCATTATATGTATATGTATGTGTTATATATACATAAATAGAGAACATTGAAATATATATATAAAATCAATGAATGAAATATTCACACATTCATGTAACTTCAATTTCTTTGTCTATCCAATTAACAAAGATGCAGGTAAATAAATAGTTTCGAAGACACTGCTGGTGGATAGTTCAATATCTATCTGGAAGGCCTTTTGACAAAATCATTAAAGTATATATTCTATTGAATGAAAGAGTTCCACATCAACAAATTTATAGTTTTGCAAGGAGGATAAACGAGAGGCCAAATGTCATCTCCACTTGCTGAACTGGGCTCACCTTCCTCCACCCCGACTCAAGAAAGTGCACTTGAATGCGTGAGGGATAAGGAAAACGTTTAACAAATGATATGTAAAAAGTAACAGGGCTCCCTTAGTATAATCCCTACAAGCACACCAAATCTAGTTTTTGTATTTTCTAAACAATGCTCCTCAAAATCAATAATGATCTTTTTTATATATTCCTCCCCAAGATACATATTTTCTTTTAAAAAATTAAATACAATTTAATATGTTGAATTATATCTTAGATTTAGAATCAGCATTTAATACAAAAAAGTTTTACAAAAGTGAAAAATCAGCAATACGTAACTTGCACACCGGTATCAAAGTGCTGGGATTACAGGCTTGAGCCACCCAGCGCCCGGCTTTTTTTGAGACAGAGTTTAGCACTGTTGCCCAGGCTGGAGTGCAGTGGCCGGTCTCAGCTCACTGCAAGCTCCGGCCTCCGGGTTTCGCCATTCTTCTGCCTCAACTCCCGAGCAGCATGGGACTACAGATGCCGCCACCTGCATGGCTACTTTTTTGTATTTTTGGTAGAATGGGGTTTCACCGTGTTAGCCAGGATGGTCGATCTCCTGACCTCTCATGATCCGCCCGTCTCCAGCCTCAAAAGTGCTGGGATTACAGGCTTGAGCCACAGCGCCCGGCTATCATCTCTTCACCTTTTATAGCTCTTAAGGCATTATTATTAGTTAATTTCCTCATATTCCTTCTGCTTTAATTTTTTATGTCTGAAATTATTGTTTTATTTCAAATTCTTTGATTTCTGTCAGCTCATTTCTCAGTTTTTCTAATTTTGATTTGTGTCATTCTTTCACATATTTTAGTATTTTTAAATGTCTTGTTTTAAATGGCTCATTTTGAAATGTAAGTTTTGTTTAATTATTCAGTCTTTCATCCTTAAGTAACGGTGTTAGCCATAGGATTTTTCAGAGAAGCCCTTTATCAGGTTGAAGAAGTTCCCTTCTGTTCAGTTTGCTGAGTTTTTTCAAAAATGAATTTTGAAGATATGATATAATCATATAGTTTCTCTTTTCTGTTTTGTTAATGTGCTGCATTATATTGGTTGATTTGCAAATGTTATAGCATCTTTGCATTCCTTGAATAGACCTCACTTTGGTCATGCTGTATTATTATTTTTTGTTGGATACAGCTTTCTAAAATTGTGTTTATAATTTTTGCACCTAAGTTCATGACAATAATTGGTTCATAGTTTTCTTATGATGTCTTTGTCTTTTTTGGTTACATGGCAATGCTGGCCTCATAAAATGAGTTAGAAGTGTTCTCTCTTCTCCAGTTTTCTGAAGAATTTGTGTAAAATCATTATGATCTCGTCTCTAAATATTTGGTAGAATTTACCAGTGAAACCATTTAGAATTTTCTTTGTAGGAATGTTTTTAACTACAAGTTCCATTTCATTAATAAGATATAAGGCTATTCGTGTTATCCATTTCCTCTTGAGTGAACTTTGGTTGTATCTTTCAAGGAATTTTAAAATTTTATTTATGATGTCAAATTTATTGACAAAGGCATAAAGTTTTCTTTCTTTTATGTATCTATAGTATCTGTAGTGATAGTTCCTCTTTCATTCCTGGTATTAGATGTTTGTGTTCTATTTTTTTTTCTCTGATCAGTCTGGTTAGAGGTATATCAATTTTATTAATTTTCTCAAGGAACCAGCTTTTGGTTTCATTGATTTGCTCTACTGTTTAAGTTTTCTGTTTCATTGATTTCTACTCGATCTTTATTACCTCATTTCTTCTGCTTACTTTGGGTTTTGCTCTCCTTCTTTTCTAGTTTTTTTTTTTTTAAGGTATAAATCTAGGTCATTGACTTGAGACCTTTCTTGTTTGTTTGTTTTTTTTAATTTATTTATTATTATTATACTTTAAGTTGTAGGGTACATGTGCATAACGTGCAGGTTTGTTACATATGTATACTTGTGCCATGTTGGTGTGCTGCACCCATCAACTCGTCATTTACATCAGGTATAACTCCCAATGCAATCCCTCCCCCCTCCCCCCTCCCCATGATAGGCCCCGGTGTGTGATGTTCCCCTTCCTGAGTCCAAGTGATCTCATTGTTCAGTTCCCACCTATGAGTGAGAACATGCGGTGTTTGGTTTTCTGTTCTTGCGATAGTTTGCTGAGAATGATGGTTTCCAGCTGCATCCATGTCCCTACAAAGGACACAAACTCATCCTTTTTTATGGCTGCATAGTATTCCATGGTGTATATGTGCCACATTTTCTTAATCCAGTCTGTCACTGATGGACATTTGGGTTGATTCCAAGTCTTTGCTATTGTGAATAGTGCCACAATGAACATACGTGTGCATGTGTCTTTATAGCAGCATGATTTATAATCCTTTGGGTATATACCCAGTAATGGGATGGCTGGGTCATATGGTACATCTAGTTCTAGATCCTTGAGGAATCGCCATACTGTTTTCCATAATGGTTGAACTAGTTTACAATCCCACCAACAGTGTAAAAGTGTTCCTATTTCTCCACATCCTCTCCAGCACCTGTTGTTTCCTGACTTTTTAATGATCGCCATTCTAACTGGTGTGAGATGGTATCTCATTGTGGTTTTGATTTGCATTTCTCTGATGGCCAGTGATGATGAGCATTTTTTCATGTGTCTGTTGGCTGTATGAATGTCTTCTTTTGAGAACTGTCTGTTCATATCCTTTGCCCACTTTTTGATGGGGTTGTTTGTTTTTTTCTTGTAAATTTGTTTGAGTTCTTTGTAGGTTCTGGATATTAGCCCTTTGTCAGATGAGAAGATTGCAAACATTTTCTCCCATTCTGTAGGTTGCCTGTTCACGCTGATGGTAGTTTCTTTTGCTGTGCAGAAGCTCTTTAGTTTAATGAGATCCCATTTGTCAATTTTGGCTTTTGCTGCCGTTGCTTTTGGTGTTTTAGACATGAAGTCTTTGCCCATGCCTATGTCCTGAATGGTACTACCTAGGTTTTCCTCTAGGATTTTTATGGTATTAGGTCTAACATTTAAGTCTCTAATCCATCTTGAATTAATTTTCGTATAAGGAGTAAGGAAAGGATCCAGTTTCAGCTTTCTACTTATGGCTAGCCAATTTTCCCAGCACCATTTATTAAATAGGGAATCCTTTCCCCATTTCTTGTTTTTCTCAGGTTTGTCAAAGATCAGATGGCTGTAGATGTGTGGTATTATTTCTGAGGACTCTGTTCTGTTCCATTAGTCTATATCTCTGTTTTGGTACCAGTACCATGCTGTTTTGGTTACTGTAGCCTTGTAGTATAGTTTGAAGTCAGGTAGCGTGATGCCTCCAGCTTTGTTCTTTTGACTTAGGATTGTCTTGGAGATGCAGGGTCTTTTTTGGTTCCATATGAACTTTAAAGCAGTTTTTTCCAATTCTGTGAAGAAACTCATTGGTAGCTTGATGGGGATGGCATTGAATCTATAAATAACCTTGGGCAGTATGGCCATTTTCACGATATTGATTCTTCCTATCCATGAGCATGGTATGTTCTTCCATTTGTTTGTGTCCTCTTTTATTTCACTGAGCAGTGGTTTGTAGTTCTCCTTGAAGAGGTCCTTTACATCCCTTGTAAGTTGGATTCCTAGGTATTTTATTCTCTTTGAAGCAATTGTGAATGGAAGTTCATTCCTGATTTGGCTCTCTGTTTGTCTGTTACTGGTGTATAAGAATGCTTGTGATTTTTGCACATTAATTTTGTATCCTGAGACTTTACTGAAGTTGCTTATCAGCTTAAGGAGATTTTGGGCTGAGACAATGGGGTTTTCTAAATATACAATCATGTCATCTGCAAACAGGGACAATTTGACTTCTTCTTTTCCTAACTGAATACCCTTGATTTCTTTCTCTTGCCTAATTGCTCTAGCCAGAACTTCCAACACTATGTTGAATAGGAGTGGTGAGAGAGGGCATCCCTGTCTTGTGCCAGTTTTCAAAGGGAATTTTTCCAGTTTTTGCCCATTCAGTATGATATTGGCTGTGGGTTTGTCATAAATAGCTCTTATTATTTTGAGGTACGTTCCATCAATACCGAATTTATTGAGCGTTTTTAGCATGAAGGGCTGTTGAATTTTGTCAAAAGCCTTTTCTGCATCTATTGAGATAATCATGTGGTTCTTGTCTTTGGTTCTGTTTATATGCTGGATTATGTTTATTGATTTACGAATGTTGAACCAACCTTGCATCCCAGGGATGAAGCCCACTTGATCATGGTGGATAAGCTTTTTGATGTGTTGCCGAATCCGGTTTGCCAGTATTTTATTGAGGATTTTTGCATCAATGTTCATCAGGGATATTGGTCTAAAATTCTCTTTTTTTGTTGTGTCTCTGCCAGGCTTTGGTATCAGGATGATGTTGGCCTCATAAAATGAGTTAGGGAGGATTCCCTCTTTTTCTATTGATTGGAATAGTTTCAGAAGGAATGGTACCAACTCCTCCTTGTACCTCTGGTAGAATTCAGCTGTGAATCCATCTGGTCCTGGACTTTTTTTCGTTGGTAGGCTATTAATTATTGCCTCAATTTCAGAGCCTGCTATTGGTCTATTCAGGGATTCAACTTCTTCCTGGTTTAGTCTTGGAAGAGTGTAAGTGTCCAGGAAATTATCCATTTCTTCTAGATTTTCCAGTTTATTTGCGTAGAGGTGTTTATAGTATTATCTGATGGTAGTTTGTATTTCTATGGGGTCGGCGGTGATATCCCCTTTATCATTTTTAATTGCGTCGATTTGATTCTTCTCTCTTTTCTTCTTTATTAGTCTTGCTAGTGGTCTGTCAATTTTGTTGATCTTTTCAAAAAACCAACTCCTGGATTCATTGATTTTTTGGAGGGTTTTTTGTGTCTCTATCTCCTTCAGTTCTGCTCTGATCTTAGTTATTTCTTGCCTTCTGCTAGCTTTCGAATGTGTTTGCTCTTGCTTCTCTAGTTCTTTTAATTGCGATGTTAGAGTGTCAATTTTAGATCTTTCCTGCTTTCTCTTGTGGGCATTTAGTGCTATAAATTTCCCTCTACACACTGCTTTAAATGTGTCCCAGAGATTCTGGTATGTTGTATCTTTGTTCTCATTGGTTTCAAAGAACATCTTTATTTCTGCCTTCATTTCGTTATGTACCCAGTAGTCATTCAGGAGCAGGTTGTTCAGTTTCCATGTAGTTGAGCGGTTTTGATTGAGTTTCTTAGTCCTGAGTTCTAGTTTGATTGCACTGTGGTCTGAGAGACAGTTTGTTATAATTTCTGTTCTTGTACATTTGCTGAGGAGTGCTTTACTTCCAATTACGTGGTCAATTTTGGAGTAAGTACGATGTGGTGCTGAGAAGAATGTATATTCTGTTGATTTGGGGTGGAGAGTTCTATAGATGTCTATTAGGTCTGCTTGCTGCAGAGATGAGTTCAATTCCTGGACATCCTTGTTAACTTTCTGTCTCGTTGATCTGTCTAATGTTGACAGTGGAGTGTTGAAGTCTCCCATTATTATTGTATGGGAGTCTAAGTCTCTTTGTAAGTCTCTAAGGACTTGCTTTATGAATCTGGGTGCTCCTGTATTGGGTGCATATATATTTAGGATAGTTAGCTCTTCCTGTTGAATTGATCCCTTTACCATTATGTAATGGCCTTCTTTGTCTCTTTTGATCTTTGATGGTTTAAAGTCTGTTTTATCAGAGACTAGTATTGCAACCCCCGCTTTTTTTTGTTCTCCATTTGCTTGGTAAATCTTCCTCCATCCCTTTATTTTGAGCCTATGTATGTCTCTGCGTGTGAGATGGGTCTCCTGAATACAGCAGACTGATGGGTCTTGACTCTTTATCCAGTTTGCCAGTCTGTGTCTTTTCATTGGAGCATTTAGTCCATTTACATTTAAGGTTAAGATTGTTATGTGTGAACTTGATCCTGCCATTATGATATTAACTGGTTATTTTGCTCATTAGTTGATGCAGTTTCTTCCTAGCCTCGATGGTCTTTACATTTTGGCATGTTTTTGCAATGGCTGGTACCGGTTGTTCCTTTCCATGTTTAGTGCTTCCTTCAGGGTCTCTTGTAAGGCAGGCCTAGTGGTGACAAAATCTCTAAGCATTTGCTTATCTGTAAAGGATTTTATTTCTCCTTCACTTATGAAACTGAGTTTGGCTGGATATGAAATTCTGTGTTTAAAATTCTTTTCTTTAAGAATGTTGAATATTGGCCCCCACTCTCTTCTGGCTTGTAGAGTTTCTGCTGAGAGATCTGCTGTTAGTCTGATGGGCTTCCCTTTGTGGGTAACCCGACCTTTCTCTCTGGCTGCCCTTAAGATTTTTTCCTTCATTTCAACTTTGGTGAATCTGGCAATTATGTGTCTTGGAGTTGCTCTTCTCGAGGAGTATCTTTGTGGCGTTCTCTGTATTTCCTGGATTTGAATGTTGGCCTGCCCTACTAGGTTGGGGAAGTTCTCCTGGATGATATCCTGAAGAGTGTTTTCCAACTTGGTTCCATTTCCCCCTCACTTTCAGGTACCCCAATCAGACGTAGATTTGGTCTTTTTACATAATCCCATACTTCTTGCAGGCTTTGTTCATTTCTTTTTCTTCTTTTTTCTTTTGGTTTCTCTTCTCGCTTCATTTCGTTCATTTGATCCTCAATCGCTGATACTCTTTCTTCCAGTTGATCGAGTCGGTTACTGAAGCTTGTGCATTTGTCACGTATTTCTCGTGTCATGGTTTTCATCTCTTTCATTTCGTTTAGGACCTTCTCTGCATTAATTACTCTAGCCATCAATTCTTCCACTTTTTTTTCAAGATTTTTAGTTTCTTTGCGCTGGGTACATAATTCCTCCTTTAGCTCTGAGAAATTTGATGGACTGAAGCCTTCTTCTCTCATCTCATCAAAGTCATTCTCCGTCCAGCTTTGATCTGTTGCTGGCGATGAGCTGTGCTCCTTTGCCGGGGGAGATGCACTCTTATTTTTTGAATTTCCAGCTTTTCTGCCCTGCTTTTTCCCCATCTTTGTGGTTTTATCTGCTTCTGGTCTTTGATGATGGTGATGTACTGATGGGGTTTTGGTGTAGGTGTCCTTCCTGTTTGATAGTTTTCCTTCTAACAGTCAGGACCCTCAGCTGTAGGTCTGCTGGAGATTGCTTGAGGTCCACTCCAGACCCTGTTTGCCTGGGTATCAGCAGCAGAGGCTGCAGAAGATAGAATATTTCTGAACAGCGAGTATACCTGTCTGATTCTTGCTTTGGAAGCTTCCTCTCAGGGGTGTACTCCACCCTGTGAGGTGTGGGGTGTCAGACTGCCCCTAGTGGGGGATGTCTCCCAGTTAGGCTACTCAGGGGTCAGGGACCCACTTGAGCAGGGAGTCTGTCCCTTCTCAGATCTCAACCTCCGTGTTGGGAGATCCACTGCTCTCTTCAAAGCTGTCAGACAGAGTCGTTTGCGTCTGCAGAGGTTTCTGCTACGTTTGTTATTGTTTACCATGCCCTGTCCCCAGAGGTGGAGTCTACAGAGACAGGCAGGTTTCCTTGAGCTGCTGTGAGCTCCACCCAGTTGGAGCTTCCCAGCAGCTTTGTTTACCTACTTAAGCCTCAGCAATGGCGGGCGCCCCTCCCCCAGCCTCGCTGCTGCCTTGCGGGTAGATCACAGACTGCTGTGCTAGCAATGAGGGAGGCTCCGTGGGTGTGGGACCCTCCCGGCCAGGTGTGGGATATGATCTCCTGGTGTGCCTGTTTGCTTAAAGCGCAGTATTGGGGTGGGAGTTACCCGATTCTCCAGGTGTTGTGTGTCTCAGTTCCCCTGGCTAGGAAAAGGGATTCCCTTCCCCCTTGTGCTTCCCAGGTGAGGCAATGCCTCGCCCTGCTTCAGCTCTCGCTGGTCTGGCTGCAGCAGCTGACCAGCACCGATCGTCTGGGACTCCCCAGTGAGATGAACCCAGTACCTCAGTTGAAAATGCAGAAATCACCGGTCTTCTGTGTCGCTGGCACTGGGAGTTGGAGACTGGAGCTGTTCCTATTCGGCCATCTTGCTCCGCCCTCTCCTGTTTTTTTTTTTAAACACAGGTGTTTAGTGCTATAAACTTTTCTCCAAGCACTGCTTTATCAGCATCCCACATATTTTGATAAAGTGCATTTTTAAATTTGTTTCATGTTATTGTCACACATTTTACTGAAACACGTGATATAGAAATCTCAATGACTTTTTGTTTTTATTTAAACAGTAAATTACGTTATAAAAGTATTTAAAAATTTTAAAACGTTATATATTTACCCCGTAGTTACATTTTCAGTGCCTTTTACTTGTGTACAGCCAGATTGACCTACTGTATTCCTGCTGTCTAAAAGACCTCCTTTAACATTTCTTTTAGTGCAAATCACCTGGTCATGAAGTCTTTATTTTGCCTTCATTTTTGAAAGGTATGTTTCCTGGGCGTAGAATTTCAGGTTAACAGCAATTTTCTTTAAGAATTTAAGAGATGCTGCTTGACTTGTCCTATTGTTTGCATTTTTTTCTTATGAAATCTGTTGACATCCCTGCGCTTTCGTCTGTAAATAATATGTTACTTCTCTAGCTGTTCCCAGCTAGAGATAAGATTTTGCGTTTAACACTGATTTTGAGCAGTTTGTTTATATAATGTGCCTTACTATAGCTTTCTTTATGTTTCTTGTATTTAGGATTCGTTGAAATTCTTAGATCTTTAGGTTTACAATTTTTATCAAATTTGGAAAAATTTTGGCCATTATTTCTTCAAATATTTTTCTGCCTCCCCACCTCACTTTCATTTAGGGACTCTCATTACATGCATATTGGGCTGCTTGAAATTGTTCAGTGGTTCATGGAGACTTTGTTTATTTTTGTTCTTTATTTAATTTTGCATAGTTACTATTGCTGTGTCTTCAAGAGTTCATTAGTTGTTTTTCTGCAGTATCTAACCTGTTGTTAATCACATCCAGTGTATTTCTCATTTAAGTCATTGTAGTTTTCATATCTAAAAGTTCATTTTGGATCTTTGAAGTATTTTGTGTCTCTAGTTAAATGTTCTGTCTCTGTTACCACTTCTTCACCATGTGTAATACAGTTATAGTAACTGCCTCAGTGCCTCCACCTGCGAATTCTGTCTGTGTCAGTTTCAATTAATTGTTTCTTCTCCTCATATTGGGGTTGTGTTTTCTTGAGTGTTTGCATGCTTGGCAATGTTTACTTGGATGCCAGGCTTTGTGAATTTTACCTTGTTAGCTGCTGGGTATTTTCTTATTCCTAGAGATATTCTTGAGCTTTTTTCTATGATGCAGTTAAGCCACTTGAACATAGGCTGATCTTTCCGGGCCTTGCTTTTAAGATTTGTTCGCTGGAATTAAAGTACTGGTTAGTTTATGGTTAATATTGCTGCACTCGGAAGCAAACTCTTCCATGTAGACTACCTGATGTGCCCTTTGGCTGCACCATTTTATATTCCCACCAACAATGCATAAGCATTCCAATTTTTCTACATTTTTGCCCAGACTTGTTACTTCTGGTTTTGGTTTGGTTTGGTTTGTCTTATAATGGCCATCCTAACAGGTTTGAGGTAGTATCTCATTGTGGTTTTGATTTACATTTCCCTGATGATTAGTGATGTTGAACATCATTTTAAATACCTGTTGGACATTTGTATTGATTCTTTTGGGAAATGTTTATTCAAGTTCTTTGCTCATTTTTAATAGAAATATTTGTGTGTGATTTCTTTCTGCTATAGTCATCAGAGATACTGGCCTGTAGTTTTCTTGAGTATCTTTTTCTGGATTTGGTATCAGAGTAGTGCTGGCCTCATAAAATGTGTATAGAAGTGTTCTCTTCAGTTTTTTGGAAGAGCTTGAGAAGGATTGGTATGAATTCTTATTTAAATGTTTCATAGAATTCTTCAGTGAAGCCATCTGGTTTGAGGTTTTCCTTTGTTGAGAAAATTATTTATTTATTTATTTATTTATTTATTTTAATAATCTTCTTCTTATAGGTCTGTTGAGTTTTTTTGTGTGTTTTCATAAGTTACTCTTGGTAGGTTGTATGTTTCTAGAAATTTATTTCTTATAAATTATCTAATTTGTTGGCATATAATTGTTCATAGTTGTCTCTATAATCTATTTTGCTTGGTATTTTAGTTTTTTAGGGTGAGAAAGTAAATGTAGTTCCTGTTATACAAACTTGGACAGAAGCAGAAGTTTCATTCTGATTGATTTTAGTTA